>NC_091979.1:285845308-286174841 GCF_044704955.1 Pristiophorus japonicus
GTCATCTGGCTGTACTTGCCTCATTGGATAATGCACAGTTGATAGAAATCTGTGAGCATTGTCAGTTCTGTAAGTGAGTGATTTTACAGTTATTGTCCAAGCATGGAAACCATTGATATTATTCATATGAAATACAGATTTCATATAAATAATACATATGCTCACACCATAAACATATTAAATCTGAAAGGTTTAATATTAGTAGCATATTGATATTAGATCGTTTCTAAGTGTTGTTCTTATATCTTATCTTGCACCCAACTACAAAGACAACAATAAAAAGAAGAATCTTCTGTTCAACTAATCTATATTATGAAATGTTTATATTAAAAGGACATGGTAATTCCACTTTTAGGATAACGTAAAGGTTGCAAATCATGTTTGGCTCCTACACAAAGTAAAATATTTTAGGAATAATTGCAGTTGTAAATTCTGTTCTTATTATTCTAAAATATTCACTAATTCCCCTTAAGCAGTATCTAAAATGGCTGTCATGTCGAAAAGATTATGTCCAATGAATCACAATGATATTTAAATGCTGGTTTTGCACCAGCAATAGCAAATGGTTCAGTTTGTAAACTGCTTTGTTCCATTGTAAGTCAAACATACAGAACACTAAGTAGGATTAAAGTCAGTTCTCCTTCCATTCAGCAACTGTTATAAAAATAAAACAGCCTGAGTGGGCCATTATCATAAAAATGAACTCTCCTTAGCCAAGGCACAGGTTTTCCTTGTGCAGCCCACTGCTGCCTGATGGATCTGTGGTGCCTGTGTTAACTCTTAAGAAACTTCTATTCAAAGAGGTCGAAGGTAATTTGTCAACATCGAAGTGCTAGATGTCTCCAGAATGACCAGATGTTGTTATTAAGTGGGCCATTGTGAAAAACAACTGCCCATCCATATGTAATTCACCTCGGCCACCCCAGCGGCCATCTTGCATCAGATCCAAAGTACACCAATGCCTCTGTGGCACTCATCATTATTTAAACTTAAAGAAAAAACTGTAAAGATTCAACATCTAAAAGGAGAGTCATGATATCTACACTTTCTTTAATCCCGTATCGCCACTAGTTTTCCATTCTCTAAATCGAGGTCCAGAGGTCTCGTATCTGGCGCTTTTTCTCGGGCCCTGGTTCTCCTCATCTCTCTCATCTGGAGGGAAGAGAGCATGCCGGGAGATCTCACAGATGCAGTGATCGTGACCATCTTTAAAAAAAGGGACAAGTCCGACTGCAGCAACTACAGAGGAATCTCCCTGCCACTGGGAAAGTTGTCACTAGAGTCATCCTCAACCATCTTCTCCCTGTGACTGAGGAGCTCCTCCCGGAGTCACAGTGCGGATTCCGTCCCCAACAGGGCAAAACGGACATGATTTTTGCAGCGCGATAGCTGCAGGAAAAATGCAGGAAACAGCACCAGCCGTTATACATAGCGTTCTTTGAACTTACAAAGGCCTTTGACATTGTCTTCCGCTAGGGTCTATGGAGCATCCTCCTCCGTTTCGGATGCCCCCTGAAAGTTCGTCACCATCCTCTGCCTGCTCCACGATGACATGCAGACATGATCCTTACCAACGGATCCATTACAGACCCAATCCACGTCCAGACCAGGGACATCGCCCCAACCCTCTTCTCAATCTTCCTCGCTGCCATGCTCCACCTCACAGTGGAATTAAACTACAGAACCAGTGGGAGCTTGTTCAATCTTTGCCATCTCCAGGCCAGGTCCAAGACCACCCCAACCTCTGTCGTCAAGCTACAGTACGAGGATTATGCCTGCATCTGCGCACAGGGTCATTGACTTCAATATCGTGTGACAATTTTGTGTGATCATGGTACATGCCTTGATGATGCTGCCTGCCCTCGATGTGATCATGATGATCAGGGTGGGCAAGAGAGAGCCTTGTTTTGAACGGCCTTTTCATGAGCAGCTCGGCTGGGGGAACCCCAGTGAGCGAGTGGGGTCTGGTGCGGTAGCTGAGCAGGACTCGGGACAGGCGGGTCTGAAGGGAGCCTTCCGACACGCGTTTCAAGCTTTGATTGATGGTTTGGACTGCCCGTTCTGCCTGGCCATTGGATGTGGGCTTGAATGGGGCAGATGTGACATGCTTGATCCCATTGCGGGTCATGAATTCCTTGAATTCAGCACTGTTGAAACACGGCCCATTGTCACTGACAAGGACATCAGGCAGGCCGTACGTGGCAAACATGGCTCATAGGCTTTCGATGGTGGCAGTGGACTTGCTTACAGACATTATTTCACACTCAATCTATTTTGAATACGCATCCACAACAACCAAAAACATTTTGCCTAAAAATGGGCCCGCAAAGTCAACATGGATCTTAGACCACAATTTGGAGGGCCATGACCACAAACTTAGCAATGCCTCTCTGGGTTCATTGCTCAGTTGAGTGCAAGTGTTATATTGGTGCACGCATGACTCTAAGTCTGAGGTGATGCCGGGCCACCAAACATGGGATCTGGCTATAGCTTTCATTATTACTATGCCTGGGTGGGTACTGTGTAGGTCGTGTATGAACGTTTCCCTGCCTTTCTTAGGCAAACCACGCGATTATCCCACAAAAGACAGTCCGCCTGTATGGACATTTCGTCTTTGCGCCGCTGGAACTGCTTGATCTCTTCATGCATCTCCGCTGGGACGCTGGACCAGCTCCCATGGAGGACACAGTTTTTTTAACAGGGACAGTAAAGAATCCTGGCTGGTCTAGGTCCTGATCTGGTGGGCCATAACGGGTGACTTTTCGTTTTCGAATGCATCCATCACCAAGATCAAGTCTGCAGGCTGTGCCATTTCCACCCTGGTGGTGGGCAATGGTAGCCGAGTGAGAGCACCAGCGCAGTTCTCTGTACCTGGTCTTTGGCGGATTACATAGATTACATAGCGTGAGCACCCATCTTTGGATGTGGGCAGAGGCATTGGTGTTAATCCCTCTGCTCTCTGAGAATAGCGATATGAGCGGTTTATGGTCAGTTTCTAGCTCAAACTTGAGACCAAACAGATACTGGTGCATTTGTTTCACCCCGTTAACATATTCCAGAATTTCTTTTTCAATCATGCTGTAAGCCCTTTTGGTCTTAGACAAACTCCTGGACGCATAGGCGACCGGTTGCAATGTTCCCGATTCGTTAGCTTGTTGTAACACACACCCGACCCCATATGAAGACGCATCGCAAGCTAGCACTAATCGTTTACATGGGTTATACAGAGCAAGCAGTTTGTTGGAACATGACAGATTTCTGGCTTTCTCAAAAGCAGCCTCTTGTGATTTCCCCCATACCCAGTCGTCTCCCTTGCATAGTAGCACAAGTAGAGGTTCTAGCAAGGTGATTAACCCGGGTAGGAAATGACCAAAATAGTTGAGGAATCCCAGGAATGACCGCAGCTCCGTCCTGTTCTGTGGTCTCGGCGCGTTCTTGATGGCCTCCGTCTTGGTGTCGATTGGTCTGATGCCGTCTGCCGCAATTCTTCTCCCTAAGAACTCGACCTCTGGCACCAGGAAAACACACTTCGAACGTTTCAACCTGAGCCAACTTAGAACATCTTCCAGGTTCTGCAAGTGTTCGATGGTGTCCCGACCCGTGACCAGTATGTCGTCCTGGAAAACCACGGTGCGCGGAACCGACTTTAGCAGGCTCTCCATGTTCCTTTGGAAAATTGCCGTGACCGATCGAATCCCAAAAGGGCATCTATTGTAGATGAACAGACCTTTGTGTGTGTTGATGCAGGTGAGGCCTTTCGGAGATTCCGCCAGCTCCTGCATCATGTAGGCCGAGGTCAGGTCCAACTTGGTGCACGTCTTTCCTCCAGCCAGAGTTGCAAATAGGTCGTCTGCCTTGGGTAGCGGGTACTGGTTCTGTAGCGAAAAACAGTTAATCGTTACTTTATATAGTTCCCACAATTCTGACCGTGCCGTCACCTTTGAGAACCGGAACAATCGGACTGGCCCACTCGTTGAACTCCACCGGCGCGATTATGCCTTCTCGCTGCTGCCTGTTCAGCTCAATTTCCACTTGATCAGAACCTGGGCACATGAGGCGTCGTCAACGGACGAGAGCGCTCGGATGTCGTCCCAGTTCCAGCGGATTTTTCCCAGCCAGCTTCTGCGAACAGTGCGGAGCCATCTCCTGGTACAATCCATAGTGGGAATTCGTGCACTGCTCCATCATAGGAGACTTTTACTTCTGCGCCGCCAATAAAAGGAATCAGCTGTTTGGTGTAAGTTCTTAGCTTGGTATGAATGGGGCTAAGCTTGGGCCTATGTGCCTTGTTGCACCACAGCCTGTCGAAGGCCTTTTTGCTCATGATAAACTGATTCTCACCTGTGTCCAGTTCCATGGAACCTGGAATTCCATTCAGTTCAACTTTTAACATGATCGGTGGACATTCTGTGGTGAAGGTGTGTACCCCGTAAACTTCTGCCTCCTCGGTTCTTCTCTAGTTCAGCCTGATCCACCGTGGATTGATCTTCCTCTGCAACGTGGTGGTTTGCAGGGTTTGCAGCTTGTCTGCACATTCGCTGGAGGTGTCCCATTGTTCCACAGCCTTTGCACACAGTGTTTGAAACGGCATTGATGGGCTCGATGATCACCTCCGCAGCGCCAACAAGGTGTTAACTGCCTCGCATTAACGATTGATGGCGCACTCTGGGTCATCTGAGGTCGTGCAGCTGCTGGCGTGTATGTTCTGCCATATGCATTCCTGCCTGAAAATGACATTACTTTATGTAAAGTACTAGCCTAAACCTCTTTATGCTGCTTCCCACAACTTCAGGCTGTGATTGACTGCACCCATGTAAAACATTAAGGGGCCTCTCAATGAGCCAGAAGCCTTTATAAACAAAAAATGATTTCCACTCCCTTCATGTTCAGCTGTTGAGTGTGGCACCACAAGTGTATCAAGCAGATTTGTGCCCACTCTCCTTTCAGCTGTCATGATGTCTACACGCTGTGCCAGTCCACCATGCCCCACTCTTTGACCCAGCTCAGCAAATCAGAGGCTGGAGACAAGAGCTTTCCTCTTTACACCTAATTTCCTCTTTGCACCCCGATGAAACTGGCTGATGATGCTCACTGGCAGAACTGAGATACAACCTGAGCCATGGAACCACTACAGCCATCAGTGATCAGACCATTGGATTGCTCAAACGGTGCTTTCGCTCCCGAGACAGGACTGCGGGCATTCTGCAGCACAGCCATTGGAAGTGTCTTGCATTGTGCTCATGTGCTGCCTTCTGCACAACTTTGCTGTGCAACGGGAACAACAGCTGGAGGCTGCACAGCAAGAGGACATTTCTCCATCTGATGAGGAAGATCTTGATGATAGCAAAGATGGAGCAGAAACGGGAATTTGACAGCAGCTTGCAGCTAGAGCTCTTCAGGAACAGAAGAATAATCAGTGCTTCAGCTGATCTACTCCATCCTCCCCTCACCTCAATCCTGCATTAACTATCCTCAATACTATTTCTGCCAGTCCTTCCATCCTGCAATAAAGAACTTCATACCTCGGACCAATATTGATACACATGACACCTGAAATTGCAGAGTCAGTAGCTACTATGGAACCACACTGCAAACAAAGTCACAAATTCCAAAGCTGTAATTTTTTAATGGTTACTGAAGCACAATTAAATAATATTTTCACCCATGTGTTAACCCTTAGTGCTGTTCTTCGGTGCTTTCTTGCCTATTCTGGTGCTCCAACGAGGAGCTCCCTGCTAGCTTCAACATGGGTGGTGGAAAGCTGCTAATGCAGAGATGAGGTCCCTTGAGATGTTCACAGTCGCCAACCTCTATGAGCTAAGGCCTGAGAAGGCCAGGCTGCAGACTACAGCATCTTTGCTGCTGCCAGGGCAACCAGGCCCAGATGGCTTCCTGGCACTGTGTTCTGGCCTCTGACATGTTGCTCTCCAAAAACCTCCTAGTCGCAACACAGAGTTACACAGAGCAGAATGACACTTTGTTTTAAGAGTTGCCTTCATTCTTTCAATGGGTACCAGACCTGCCAGAAATCCTGCTCTCCAATTAGGCAGGCTGCCCATTACTGCTGGAAACTCATGGGTAGCTTATCAATAAAATGTCATCATAAGCAATCCCTCGGAATTGAGCAAGACTTGCTTCCACTCCTGAAGTGAGTTCTTTGAACATAAGAACATAAGAAATTGGAGCAGGAGTAGGCCATAAGGCCCCTCAAGCCTGTTCCGCCATTCAATAAGATCATGGCTGATCTGATCATGGACTCAGCTCCACTTCCCTGCCCACTCCTCATAAACCCTTATCCCCTTATCGTTTAAGAAACTGTCTATTTCTGTCTTAAATTTATTCAATGTCCCAGCTTTCACAGCTCTCTGAGGCAGCAAATTCCATAGATTCACAACCCTCTGAGAGAAGAAATTTCTCCTCATCTCAGTTCTAAGTGGGTGGCCCCTTATTCTAGGATCATGCCCTCTAGTTCTAGTCTCCCCCCCAGTGGAAACATCCACTCTGCATCCACTTTGTCAAGCCCCCTCATAATCTTATACATTTCGATAAGATCACCTCTCATTCTTCTGAATTCCAATGAGTAGAGGCCCAATCTACTCAACCTTTCCTCCTAAGTCAACCCACTCATTCCGGGGATCAACCGAGTGAACCTTCTCTGAACTGCCTCCACAGCAAGTATATCCTTTTGTAAATATGGAAATCAAAACTGCATGCAGTATTCCAGGTGTGGCCTCACCAATACCCTGTACAGCTGTAACAAGAATTCCCTGCTTTTATACTCCATCCCCTTTGCAATAAAGGCCAAGATTCCATTGGTCTTCCTGATCACTTGCTGTACCTGCATACTATCCTTTTGTGTTTCATGCACAATTACCTCCAGGTCCCGCTGTACTGCAGCACTTTGCAATCTTTCCCTATTTAAATAATAACTTGTTCTTTAATTTTTGCTCCAAAGTGCTCACACTTTCTAACATTATATTCCATCTGCCAAATTATTGCCCACTCACTTAGCCTGCCTATGTCCTCCTGCAGCCTCTTTATGTCCTCCTCACACATTGCACTTCCTCCCATCCTCCTATCTTTGTATCGTCAGCAAACTTGGCTACGTTACACTCAGTCCCCTCTTCCCAGTCACTTATATAGATTGTAAATAGTTGGGGTCCCAGCACTGATCCCTGCGTCACCTCACTCATTACTGATTGCCAATCAGAGAATGAACCATTTATCCTCACTGTTTTCTGTTTGTCAGCCAATCTTCTATCCATGCTAATATATTACCCCCAACCCCGTGAACTTTAATCTTGTACAGCAACCTTTTGTGTGGCACCTTGTCAAATGCCTTCTGGAAGTCCAAATACACCACATCCAATGGTTCCCCTTTATCCACCCTGTTCGTTATATCCTCAAAGAATTCCAGCAAATCTGTCAAACATGACTTCCTCTTCGTAAATCCATGCTGACTTTGCCTGACCAAATTTTGCTTTTCCAAATGTCCTGTTACTGCTTCTTTAATAATGGACCCCAACATTTTCCCAACCACAGATGTTAGGCTAACTGGTCTATAATTTCC
Source organism: Pristiophorus japonicus (assembly GCF_044704955.1). Classification (NCBI taxonomy): domain Eukaryota; kingdom Metazoa; phylum Chordata; class Chondrichthyes; family Pristiophoridae; genus Pristiophorus; species Pristiophorus japonicus. The sequence goes on from NC_091979.1 coordinate 285,852,879, forward strand.
TGCTTTTTGTCTGCCTCCTTTCTTGAATAGGGGCTGAACAGTCCAATACGAGAGCCACAGACTCTGTCACAGGTGGGACAGATAGTCGTTGAGGGAAGGGGTAGGTGAGACTGGTTTGCCGCGCGCTCTTTCGCTGCCTGCGCTTGATTTCTGCATGCTCTCAGCGTTGAGACTCAAGGTGCTCAGCGCCCTCTCGGATGCACTTCCTCCACTTAGGGCGGTCTTGGGCCAGGGACTTCCAGGTGTCAGTGGGGATGTCGCACCTTATCAGGGAGGCTTTGAGGGTGTCCTTGCAGCGTTTTCGCTGCCTACCTTTGGCTTGTTTGCCTTGAAGGAGCTCCGAGTAGAGCACTTGCTTTGGGCGTCTCGTGTCTGGCATGCGAACTATGTGGCCTGCCCAGTGGAGCTGATCGAGTGTGGTCAGTGCTTCAATGCAGGACGAGGACGCTGATACAGGGGATTTGTAGGATTTTGAGAAGACATCGTTGGTGATATTTCTCCAGCAATGTGAGGTGTCTGTTGTACATGGTCCATGTCTCTGAGTCTTAAGGGAGGGCAGTTATTACTACAACCCTGTAGACCATGAGCTTGGTGACAGTTTTAAGGGCCTGGTCTTCAAACACTCTTTTCCTCAGGCGGCTGCAGGCTGCACTGGATGTTAGATCTCGTCGTCGATGCCTGCTCTTGTTGATAGGAGGCTCCCGAGAAATGAGCAGAGGTCCACGGTGTCCATGGACGCGCTGTGGATCTTGATGACTAGGGGGGGGAGTACTGTGCGGTGAGGACAGGATGGTGGAGGGACCTTTGTATTAAGGATGTTTAGCGTAAGGATCATGATTTAGTAAGACTCAGTAAATACGTTGAATATGTCCTGGAGTTAAGCCTATGTAAAAGCGCAGACGCAGACGTTGTCCGCATACTGTAGCTTGACATAGAAACATAGAAAATAGGTGCAGGAGTAGGCCATTCGGCCCTTCGAGCCTGCACCACCATTCAATATGATCATGGCTGATCATGCAACTTCAGTACCCCATTCCTGCTTTCTCTCCATACCCCTTGATACCTTTAGCCGTAAGGGCCACATCTAACTCCCTTTTGAATATATCTAATGAATTGGACTCAACAACTTTCTGTGGTAGAGAATTCCACAAGTTGACGACAGAGGTTGAGGTGGTCTTGGACCTAGCCTGGAGACGGCGCAGGTTGAACAGGTTCCCACTGGTTCTGTACTTTAGTTCCACTCCAGCGGGGAGCTTGTTGATTGTGTGGTGGAGCACGGCGGCGAGAAATGTAAATGAAGCCTGATTTATCAAAATAGTTCAAACGTCCTGCTGATCACATTGGGTGGGCTCAATTGCCCTGCCCATCACCCATCTGAAAATGAGCCACAGAGAAAATCTATCCCATTTACTCAGTGTTTAACAGGAAAGTATGAATATTCCTCTATTTTTCTTGAGATGCTGAGGAATATTTATAGGATGGGAAGAAGACCAGTTTAAACCCAAGGCCAGACCTCTCTCCAGAATATGTACCTCCAATTGTTGCAACATGCTTAAAAAGTGAGGCATAATTGTATTAGCTAAATTATTTGATTCTCATAACTCTATCTTGCACTCCATCTGAATTTGGGGAAAGGATGATGTTGAGCAGAAGAGGTGTTTGGAGGATAAATACCAACATAGAATCACAGAAAATTACAACACAGAAGGAGGCCATTTAGCCCATCGTGTCTGTGCCAGTCGAAAAAGAATTACACTAGCCTAATCCCACCTTCCAGCACTAGGTCCGTAGTCCTGTAGGTTACAGCTCTTTAAGTACACATCCGAGTACCTTTTAAATGTGATGAGGGTTGCTGCATCTTACACACTTCAGGCAGTGAGTTCCAGACACCCACCACCCTCTAGGTGAAGACATTTTTCTTCATCTCCCCCCTAATGCTTCTACCAACTACTTTAAATCTATTTGCCCTGGTTATTGACCCCTCTGCTAAGGGAAATAGGTCCTTCCTATCCACTCTATCTAGGCCCCTCATAATGTTATACCTCAATTATATCTCCCCTCAGCCTCCTCTATTCCAAGGAGAACATCCCCAGCCTATCCAATCTTTCCTCATAGCTAAAGTCCTGGCAACAGCCTCGTTAATCTCCTCTGCACCCTTTCTAGTGCAATCACATCCTTCCTGTAATGTGGTGACCAGAACTGCATGCAGTATTCAAGCTGTGGTCTTAACTAATGTTGTATACAGTTCTAGCATAGCTTCCTTGCTCATCTATTCTATGCCTCGGCTAATAAAGCAAAGCATTCCATATGCCTTTTTAACTACCTTATTGACCTATCCTGTTACCTTTAAGGATCTGTGGACATATACTCCAAGGTCTCCCTGTTCCTCCACACCTCTCAGTGTCCTCCATTTATTGTGTATTCCCTTGCCTTGTTGCATCTCCCCAAATGCATTACCTCACACTTTTCTGGATTGAATTCCATTTGCCACTTTTCTGCCCAACTGACTAGTTCATTAATATCTTCCTGCAGTCTGGAGCTTTCTTCCTCAATGTCAACCACACAGCCAATTTTTTTATCTTCTGCAAATTTCTTAATCATGCCCCGTACATTTAAGTCTATATACTACAACAGTAAGGGACCGAGCTCTGTGGGACCCCACTGGAAACAGCTTGCCAGTCACAAAAGCTCCCCTCAACCATTACCCTTTGTTTCCTGCACTGAACCAATTTTGGATCCAATTTGCCACTTTCCCTTGGGCTTTTACTTTTTTGATCAACCTACCATGTGGGACCTTATCAAAAGCCTTGCTAAAATCCATGTAAACTACATCAAATGCACTGCCCTCATTGACCCTCCTTGTTACCTCCTCAAAGAACTCAATCAAGTTCGTCAGACATGATCTTCCCTTAACAAATCCATGCTGACTGATCTTGATTAATCTGTGTCTTTCTAAATAAAGGTTTATATTGTCCCTCAGAATTGATTCCAATAACTTGCCCATCTCCAAGGTTAAACTAACTGGCCTGTAATTGCTCGGTTTATCCCTTTCTCCCTTTTTAAACAATGGTACAACTTTAGCAGTTCTCCAATCCTCTGGCACAACACCTGTAGCTAGGGAGGATTGAAAAATGATGGTCAGAGCCTCCACAATTTCCTCCCTGGCTTCTTTTAGTAGCTTCAGATATATTTCAGCTGGTCCTGGTGATTTATCTACTTTCAAGGATGCTAAGCCCCTTAAAACTTCCTCTCTTACTATGTTTATCCCATCCAATATTTCACTATCTTCCTTCTGAACTTCAATGTCGGCATCATCCCCCTCTTTTGTGAAGACAGCTGCAAAGTATTCATGGACTGGTTGGCCCGAACAGCCAGTTTCTTTGTTGTAATCTGTATTTCTAAAGACACATGTCTACTCTATCGCTGCTGAGGAAACTCCACAGGTAAGCATGACAGCTGCTGGAAGTAATTACATGAAGGGTGAGTAAGAAGCACTAAGCAAATAACATTCCCTCAGACTTCCATTACATGTGAATATGATATGCCTTTACCATAAATTGTCATTACTATGTGATAAACAGGATAATCTGAGAATAATGGAACTGAAACACTACTCTGAACTGAGCCAATGTATATCATACTGGTGGAATATACCCCAGTTCCAGGTCATTCATTCGGTGTAGCTTCATATTTTTGACAAATGGAGCAACCTCTGTTTTAGTTATAAGTACTGACAAATAATCAAAGGAATAATGGGGAATAAGGAAATGGCAGAGACTTTAAACACATTTTTGTATCTGTCTTCACAGTAGAAGACACAAAAAACATATCATAAATAGTGGGGAGCAAGGGACTAATGAGAGTGAGGAACTTAAAGTAATGAATATCAGTCGAGAAAAAGTACTTGAGAAAATTATGGGACTAAAAGCCAACAAATCCCTTGGACCAGATGCCCTAGTTCCTAAGGTTATAAAAAAGTGGTTGCAGAGATAGTGGATGCATTGGTTGTGATCTTCCAAAAATCCCTAGATTCTAGAAAGGACCCAGCAGATTGGAAGGTAGCAAATTTAGCCCTGCTATTCAAGAAAGGAGGGAGAGAGAAAACAGGGAACTACAGGCCAGTTAGCCTGATATCAGTCATCAAGAAAATGCTGGAATTCATTATGAAGGAAGTGTTAAGAGGGCACTTAGAAAATCATAATATAATTAGTCAGAGTCAGCATGGTTTTCTGAAAGGGAAATCGTGTTTGACAAATTTATTAGAGTTTTTGAAGATGCAACTAGCAGGGTAGATAAAGGGGAATCAGTGGATGTAGTATATTTGGATTTCCAAAAGGCATTTGCTAAGGTGCCACATAAAAGGTTGCTATGCAAGATAAAGGCTCATGGGATTGGGAGTAATATATTAGCTTGAATAGAGGATTGGCTAACGGACAGAAAGCAGAGAGTAGAGATAAAGGGGTATTTTTCAGGTTGGCAGGCTGTAACTAGTGGGGTTCTGCAAGGATCAGTGCTTGGGCCTCAATATTTGCAATCTTTAGTGATGACTTAGATGAAGGAACCAAGTGTAAAGTATCCAAGTTTGCTGACAATACAAAGCTAGGTGGGAAAGGACACAAACAGCCTGCAAAGGGATATAGACAGGTTAAGTGAGTAGGCAATACGGTGGCAGATAGAGTATAACGTTGGAAAATATGAGGTTATTCACTTTGGTAGGAAGAATAGTAAAACTGAATGTTTTTTTAAATGGTGAGAAATGATTAAATGTTGGTGTTCAGAGAGATTTAGGTGTTCTCATACAGGAAACACAGATACAGCAATCAATTACGAAGAATAATGGCATGTTGGCCTTTATTGCAAGGGATGTGAGGATAGATTGAGTAGATTGGGCCTATATTCCCTGGAGGTTAGAAGAATGAGAGATGATCTTATTGAAACATAAAATTCTGAGGGGGATTGACAGGGTAGATACTGAGATGTTGTTTCCCCTGGCTGGAGAGTCTAGAGCTAGGGGGCACAGTCTTAGGATAAGGGATTGGCCATTTAAGATTGAGATAAAGAAAAATTCACTACCCCAAAGGACTGTGGATGTTGAATCATTGAGTATATTCAAGGTTGAGATAGATTTTTTGGGATATGGGGATTGGGCAGGAAAATAGAGTTGAGGTCAAAGATCAGCCATGATCTTATTGAATGGCGGGGCAGACTTGAGGGGCCATATGGCCTACTCCTGCTCCTAATTCTTATATTCTTATGTAAAGCATGGTTGTTGTAAATTCATTTGGGTGTAACAATTTTGGCTGATAAAGATGCCTTCTCCTAAAATCAACTGTAGGAAGCTGAACTGCTCCACGAGGAGTGCAGGAGCTCGTTAAATAATTTTCCTAGGTGTTGTACAAAAAATAATTATTGCTCAATCCTACACTGATAATTTTTACGTTAAATGTCAAAAAAAATCACAAGACTATACTTATGCTTAATGATGAAAAACAAAGAGGTAATTGGTAAACAAACAGGATTTAACTGGTAAGTGATCCCATGGGAACAACTTCCTGTGTCATTGCTGAAGAATGGTCATGGTTGTTCGATTTTGATTTGTTTCAGTATCTCACAAGCAGCAATATGCTGTGTTGTCACTTTGTAGATTAGCGCTTATTACATTGACATTTAACCTTGCACATCATGTTAAATGCAGCTCAGCAAAGAGCTAGTAAAGTTATTGAGTTGCCAGCCACCATATCTTACAGGATAAAAAAAGAACGACGTGCATGTATACAGGGCCTTATCATTACTTTGAATTGGAGTGATTGTTATGTAGACAAATTGGGGCTAAATATTCAGGTTCACATTTTTGCTCATCTCATACCTAATGCTCGTCATGAGGATGTGGATTAACAAATTAATTAGTAACCCTGATATGCAGCACAGGACGTAGCAATCATAGCGGCTGATTGGTGTAGGACCTTCCACCATACTGAGAGCAGATATCCACTGTACAGCTGATGAGAAACTCAAAAGAGTTAGTGTGACAGCTTCTGGAAGTAATTAGCTGGAGAATGTGTAAGCAACTAAAGACTCAACGACTCAATTGTTCAGGGTTTTACACTTACCACAAGGCAAGCAGCTGTTCAGAAACTCTGCACTTGCAATTGGTGGAACCACAGTTCAAAAGGGAATGATGTGTGTCCATACTGTAATCAGGATGATCTTGGCAATACACTCATATTTATGTTGGCTGATTACCATGTCACCTGTGAGGAGTTCCTCGTATCTACAATCTGCCTAGCAAGGGCTCTAACCAGCCCTCATCAGCTGTGTAATGAACAATGAGTGAGTATCTTCAATGGAAAACTGGAAGCAAATGAATCCTTCATGGCAGATTTGCCAATCTGATACCTGAGCCAATTTGGTTTAGAGTACTTCTAGCGCATTGTTGATGATTGATCAACCAACTTGCATTGTTAATGGGATCTGGAGTGGTAGACCCATCAATGAGGCTTGAGATTCTTCCCAGTTAGCTATTGATAACCTGAAATGTCTTAATGGTAGGATGGTGCTCATTGAACAATAATGGGTAGGGTTGTACTAGGCAAGGAGTGGGGAGCTGTATTGTATTAATTGGCTAAACTCCATAAAAATCCTTGCGCACACTTGGGACATATCCTTGTGCACACTTGGGACATATCCTTGTGCACACTTGGCTCTTGCCAACTTTGCCCAAGCTATCTGGACTTAGATTAAGTGAGGTGAGGCAATGGTAGAGAATGTGCATTCTATATCAGGCAAACAGGAGTTCAACCTATGTAGGTATCTCAGTTGCTTGGTTTGAAGATCCTTAATCACAATGATGGGTTTCCACATGAATCTGACATCTAAAGTGGAGTGACTGTTGTCCTGTAGGCAAATATGATCTGGATTTTCAGCTTCATTGATAAGCACAACACTTTGCGAAAGCCCCTCACATGAGGACTTGGATTAAGCCATTGGTGATTAACTCTGATTCACAGCACTGGACTTAAACATGGAAATGACTAGCACATCTCAAACTGTTGTACACAGGTCCTTCCACTGAGCTAAAAGGAGATATTCACTGAAGAAACTTAGAACAACAGCTGCTAGAAGGTTTAATCTGTGATAGGTAAAGGACCAACCACTCATATATCCAGGGTTTCAAGCATACCATGACTGACCAAAACAATTATTGGTTTTGGAAAAAAGAAATCAAGTGTAATTATTTCATTTTCAAAATAATGCCATATATCTAAACCCTTCAGTTGCTTAGAACTATTAGAACAAAAAGGTTTCGTAAAATATGAATGGATTTCATATACATTGCCTTTTTCCTTTGCAGATTGAAAATATATCTTGTTTCCTACTCTCCAAAAAGTAAAGGGTCTAGTCAGATTTGATTGTCTTTGCAAAAGTTTAATAAAGTTCTCTGGGAGAGATCAAGTTTGCCGAGGGTTAATGGTAACAATCACAGCTGTAATTTCATGCAAAAAATGTAATGCAGCTGTGATTTATGAATGATAGCTATGAATATATGAAATATTTGGTATGGTGAAAGAAACCAATTTTAAAAATCTGTTTTGTTAGCTTGTGGGGTCATTGTTCTGGAAGGATGAGATCAGTTGGGCTAAAGGGCTCTTTTCATCCAAATCTATCTTGTGTCTATGAGCTTACCAAGTGAAATTTCCCCCCAAAACAACTGGGGATGGCAAAAGTGGCATACAAATAATGAATGAATAGTACATGCAAAAGTTTTGAATATAAAAATAACATTATTGGGATTCACTACCCACTAAATACTGCTCCTCTCCCTTGAGTTTTAGCGTGACAGAAGAATTGTCTCGTGGCAACAGATGACATAAAATGCATGCATGTGTGATTGTGTTTTGTTCTCATTGTAGATGGATGAGATAAAATTAAAAGACAGAGCAGTCTACGTGCTGGAAAAAGAGCTGGGGGCTCAGACTGGGCATGCTCAGAGACTCCAGCTCCAAAAAGAGGCTTTAGATGAACAACTTACCCAGGTCAAAGAGGCTGAAGCATGGGAAAAACGACATCTGAGTAGCCCGAAAAGGGAACTTCCTTGCGCAAGTGGTGCAGGAGACGCCTCAGACCATTCAGGAAGCCCTGTAAGCACTTTCACATACATGGTCTATAAATGCCCTATTCAACAAATTCTGTATCAAAATCTTGATGAGGGGCATATTAATACCTTATGCTTAATTATTAATTCTTATGCAATACTATCACATTACATCATTCTTCTAATACCTTATAAAATCTTGTAGCCAAATATTTGTTACTGTTGAAATAGAATTAATGATAGATTTAAGTTTTCTCTAATACTTTTCATTTTTTCTTCTTTTAGAGGGTACTGGGATTTCATTGTGTAGCAGCTTGCTTGTTCTTCTGATCATCTAATAATAGCAGTGTTTTGAAATGTTACCTCATAAGCAATTTAAAAAAAATCAAAATAAGACCAGCAATTATTTCATGGGTTTAATTTGCGTTTAGACATTTTCAGAAGGCATGCATTGAGTGTAGAGCATGGCATTTAACACTAGTCCAACATCTTCCAGGCCTGGTCTTGGTTGAATGTATTTTTCACTCTAATATCTTATAATGATCAAGAGAATCTAATCCTACATAGGCCTGCCAGGGTTCAGTAGTTAGAAACATTGTAATGATAAATTCAAGGCACTGCTTTCAATTACCATCCTATGTAACTATGCCACTCTTACGCTTCCGCCTTAATTTGCTAATGATACAAACAGCTATTTAATTTTAAGATAAACACTCATGCCTATAAACTTATTTTAACTTTTTTCCCATTGTTGACTCTCATCAAGATTCTTTTTTCACTGGTTCTTGATTTTCTTAGCACATGGAATGGAAATATTTCTAAGCAGTTTATAGTTATATGATGCAAAGGCTCTCCTGCACCTGTTGAATGAGGAATCACTGCACCAGTTAAATAGGGTTCGGGAATCACTAGTTCGGAAAGTAATCCATCAGCATCCTCTCAGTGCCTTTTTCATTTTTAGTGTGCTGCAGTGTATAACCAATAATGACATGGGAAATAATTGGCAAAAGATGCACCTATGCACCTATCCAAACTGCCACCCATTACACTGTGAATTTGAATTCTGCTAAACAAGCAGAAAAAGCACTAATTGGGGCTTCCAACATAAATAATTTATTCCAACATTTTCTTAAATGCCCCCATACATGATGTATTAAAATACTATTTTGCATTCTCAATTATAACATTTTCTCAGTCCTCCTGTTATTGGCTGCAGCTACTACCAACCACATTGTTCTTGTAATAGCACAATTTAGTTTTTTCAACCATCATAATACCACACGTAAAACATCATGTTTTGCATTTCACTTAAATTAACGATAGTGTCTTGAGGTAGGGTTATGCCTTTGGAAATCACTCAAAACATGGTGTGCCAACATCGCGAGTTTTTTTTACTGTACTTTCTGCATTGTTTTTCTGTATCTCATTTTTATTTCCTTCATATAGTCTAAGCCGATTTGCTTGAATGTTCACCCTATCACATGAGGGCATAGTTTACATTTTAATGTATAGGCAAAAACAAATCCTGCCTCAAATCGAATAGTTGTGAAAAATTCTTCAGTCTCTTTGGTTGTGGTCTATCAGAGACGCATCGTTATGTCAATGTCCAGTTATTTGCAGTTGATCTATGTTTCAGGAACAGCAGTTGGATGAAAAGGATACTCGACGATTCCAACTTAAAATAGCTGAATTAAGTGCCATCATCAGGAAACTAGAAGACCGGAATGCTCTGCTGTCTGAAGAAAGAAATGAACTTGTAAGTGCTTCTCATTATGTTGACCATTCAACTGCCTGTCCAGACATTTGCATTTTCTTTACTGAATTATTGCCACCACACCCCCTAGAAATTACATCAGTAATGTTTTTTTTCTCCTTGTCAGGTTAATTTTCTATAATAAATAATATAATCTAAGGCTAAATTGGCCACAGTATGCGAAGTATGTATTAGCTAATCAATATCAAGGCTGTTCTTTTCATGAGATTCCAAATCAAGCAGGCGAGGAGTGCGGAGATTCTTCCTGTTATTGGCCCTGAAATTCCGGTTGGAGGCTTCTTTCGAATGAATGCCTCTGACCGGAGAATTTTTACGAATTTACCTGTTGGTCCCGGAGGAGGCTGTGATTCCGGTAGGGAGCCCTTCTCTTCCCACGCTGTGAAGCGCGCTTCCGTCCTTGAGGTTCAGACGCAGAAGGTGCAGTCACGTGTGACAGCTCAACCAATCAGGTACAGTATTCCACAGCATTCTCATTAATAGCAATGAGAACTCCGTATCTACCAGTTCTCATTGCTATTAATGAGGAAAAAAACACCCCTCACCTAATTAAAATTAATTGAAATGAAAGTTAATAAATGTCTTAGAAAAAATAAATTCCAAGTTTTTTAAAAGTTTTTAAAATTTTGGTTTAAAATAAACTTACCGTAGTGGGCAGGGTTTTTAACAATAAAATATGTTTTTTAAATTTTATTTTATTATGTTTTTGTATGTTTTAAAACTCTTACACCTGTAAGAGTTTTATCAGGCGCAAGAGTTTTGAGGACATTTGCTGGGCAAGATATGGCGAAATACCGCAATCTTGCCCTTGCAAATGTCCTCGCTCCCGAGATGCGGAGGATCTGTCAAGCTGGAGCTTGCCAGATTGGAAAACCCAGTTTTCAGCGCATGCGCATTGTGTGCTGAAAACGGCTTTTGTGATGCCTTCCCGGGTCCATATACACACCGTACGGACCCAGGGAGGCCGGAATTTCTGGGCCAATAATTTTACCAAAAATGTTGGTGAGTACTAAATGGGAAATGAGAAATGTTGTACACATGTCAACTTTTTCATTAAAATTATTACCAGATGAAATTTCACTCCTTAGATCAGTACAAGTGAAATCCATTGTATATGTGGTTATTTGATTTGAGCCAGCATTAAGCTTTTGAACCATGAACAATGTAAGAAAGTATGAATTGAGAAAGATTATTCAGGCTTTCCAGTCCACTAACATGGGCAGATTCAGAGGGATGGAGAGACAGATATAGTATACAAACTGACCCTTTACCACATGACTAGTATGGTTTTCAGCCAAAGGGTGTAAATGCAATTTTTATCACATCCTTTAGTCTTGGAATCATTGACCCCGATATTAACGGGGAGAGGGGGAGGGGGCATGGAGGGATTTTGTGGTTAGGAAACCCAGAAGAATGAGTTTCCCTCAGGTCCTGCAGAACTTCTCGGAAGGAACCGATTACCATTTTTGGACTGCATTTCCAGGCTGCAGCCAGCCAGATTGGGGAGCGGAGAGGAAGGTGGGAGAGATTGGGTGTCATGCGACATCGATGGGGGGAGGGGTGGGGCAAAGAAAATGGGAGGAGGGGGAGCAACAATGGTGCGGGGGCAGGAGAGAGCGGTCAGGCGGGGCCATCGATGGGGGGCCCAGAGAGATCAGCGGTCATGAGGAACATCGATGGGGGGCCCGGAGAGATCGGAAGTCAAGAGGAACATCGATGGGGGGGCCCGGAGCGATCGAGGGTCGGGGGGGTCATCAATGGTGCTGGACAGATTGGGAGTCAGGTGGGACATCAATGTGGGGGCCCGTAGAAATCAGGGGTCAAGGGGGTTATCGATATTGAGCCTGGAGAGATCAAAGGTCACCGCGGACATTAATGGTGCCAGACAGATCGGGAATCAGGTGGGACATCGATGTGGGGGCCCGGCGAGATTGGGGATCAAGGTGGGTATCGATATTGACCCCGGAGAGGTCAGGGGTCGGGGCGGACATTAATGGTGCTGGACAGATCGGGAGTCAGCTGGGACATCAATGTGGGGGTCCAGAGAGATCAGGGGAGGAGGGGAGAAGATTGTGAAAGGGGTGGGAGATATCAGAAGAGTATAGGAGAAGATCTTTGGGGTCCGGAGAGATCGAGGAGGAGGGGAGATGATCATGGGTGGCCCATCAGGGACATGGGGGGGGGCGATGGGGGCAGTGCCAGGCTTGAGGCTGTGGGCCATGGAGGACAACTGATTGCTGTGGAGGTTGACAGGTTTGCTTGGTAGGCTAGGGAAGCATTACTGATCCTCCTGGCCCACAGACAATGCTGGAAAAGCACATGTCTTGGTTGCAGCAGTCCTTGCCTCCGAGCAGTCCTCTGAGCCCCAGGAAACCCGGTTGGCCAGCGTTAAAACTGGAACAGAGAAAAATTCTGAAGCAGCAGCCTCATTAAAATATTTAAATGGACGATCCACCACCTGGGAAATGCTTGGTTGCTCCCCCCCAGTCCCGTCTCCGTTAAAACCGGAGGTGGTCAGGTTCAAGGCGGATTGGGTTTGGATTTGAGCTTTTTTTACATTTCTACTTCCCGTCTGACCCAAACCCACCTGTTTTTGGGCGTTGAAATTGCCCCCTATTGTTTCAGTATTAAATAAGGAGTATATTTCACTCTCTGTGTAAAGAGAACCCATAGGTTGAAAACTGTACCGGTAGAGAGAAGCTGTCCATTTATCATCCATGTTTGTTCCTATTACCAAAACAATTTTATAATAGGAATATAAATGTAGAATCAAGAAAAAGCCAATCACTACATTCAGCATCGGATACCGTCTCACAACCCAATCTGACCATTTTTAAACGTTTTTCCTACCCAAATATAACTCTTTTTGAACTGAGTAAATAGTTACCGTAATGGGAACAGTCTATTCCATAAATTGACTTTTCAATTAATTAAGTTATTCCTAAATTTAAGTTAGCTTGTGCATTCTCCAGTTTTCTCACAAAATACCTCTGTAAATTCATATTTACAGAGAAGCCTCGTTGAGCCCCCGAACCCGCCCGCGTAGCTCCCCCGAAAGCACCTGCGTAGCTCCGCCAAAACCACCTGCGTAGCGCCCCCAAACCCGCCCACGTAGCTCCCCACGTAGCACCCCCGAACCCACCCACAAAGTTCCCCCGAACCCACCCACGTAGTTCCCCCGAACCCACCTTCGTAGTTCCCCCGAACCCATCCACAAAGTTCCCCCGAACCCACCCACATAGTTCCCCTGAACCCACCCACGTACCACCCCCGAACCCACCCACAAAGTTCCCCCGAACCCACCCACATAGTTCCCCTGAACCCACCCACAAAGTTCCCCCGAACCCACCCACAAAGTTCCCCCGAACCCACGCACATAGTTCCCCTGAACCCACCCACATAGTTCCCCTGAACCCACCCACAAAGTTCCCCCAAACCCACCCACATAGTTCCCCTGAACCCACCCACGTACCACCCCCGAACCCACCCACAAAGTTCCCCCGAACCCACCCACAAAGTTCCCCCGAACCCACCCACATAGTTCCCCCGAACCCACCCACATAGTTCCCCTGAACGCACCCACAAAGTTCCCCCGAACCCACCCACATAGTTCCTCCGAACCCACCCACATAGTTCCCCCAAACCCACCCATGTAGCACCCCCGAACCCACCCACAAAGTTCCCCCGAACCCACCCACATAGTTCCCCCGAACCCACCCACATAGTTTCCCTGAACCCACCCACAAAGTTCCCCCGAACCCACCCACATAGTTCCCCTGAACCCACCCACAAAGTTCCCCCGAACCTACCCACATAGTTCCCCCGAACCCACCCACATAGTTCCCCCGAACCCACCCATGTAGCACCCCCGAACCCACCCACGTAGTTCCCCCGACCCACCCACATAGTTCCCCCGAACCCACCCACATAGTTCCCCCGAACCCACCCACGTAGCACCCCCGAACCCACCCACAATGTTCCCCCGAACCCACCCATGTAGCACCCCCGAACCCACCCACGTAGTTCCCCTGAATCCACCCACGTAGTTCCCCCGAACCCACCCACGTAGTTCCCCCTAAAACCGCCCATGTAGTTCCCCGAACCCACCCGCGTAGTTTCCCCTAAACCCACCCACATAGTTCCCTCGAACCCACCCACGTAGTTCCCCCTAAAACCACCCGCGTAGTTCCCCCGAACCCACCCACGTAGTGCCTCTGAAACCGCCCACATAGCGCCCCCGAACCCGCGCGCGTAAAACCCCCGAACCTATCTGCGTAACAACCCTGAACCCACCCGTGTAGCACCCCCAAAACCACCTGCGTAGCGCACCTGATCCCACCCACATATTGCCCCCGAAACCACCCACGTAGCACCCCCGAACCTACCCACATAGTTCCCCCGAACCCACCCACATAGTTCCCCCTAAAACCACCCACGCAGTTCCCCCGAACCCACCCACGTAGTTCCCCCGAACCCACCCACGTAGTTCCCCCGAACCCACCCACGTAGTTCCCCCGAACCCACCCGCGTAGTTCCCCCTAAACCCACCCACATAGTTCCCCCGAACCCACCCACGTAGTTCCCCCTAAAACCACCCGCGTAGTTCCCCCGAACCCACCCACGTAGTGCCTCTGAAACCGCCCACATAGCGCCCCCGAACCCGCCCGCGTAAAACCCCCGAACCCATCCGCGTAACACCCCTGAACCCACCCACGTAGTTCCCCCTAAAACCGCCCACATAGTTCCCCCGAACCCACCCGCGTAGTTCCCCCTAAACCCACCCACATAGTTCCCCCGAACCCACCCGCGTAGTTCCCCCTAAACCCACCCACATAGTTCCCCCGAACCCACCCACGTAGTTCCCCCTAAAACCACCCGCGTAGTTCCCCCGAACCCACCCACGTAGTGCCTCTGAAACCGCCCACATAGCGCCCCCGAACCCGCCCGCGTAAAACCCCTGAACCTGTCTGCGTAACACCCCTGAACCCACCCGCGTAGCACCCCCAAAACCACCTGCGTAGCGCCCCTGATCCCACCCACATATTGCCCCCGAAACCACCCACGTAGTTCCCCCGAACCCACCCACATTGTTCCCTCGAACCCGCCCACGTAATACCCCCGAACCCACCCACGTAGCAACCCTGAACCCACCCCAAAGGGAAGTGGAGTGCTCGACATTGTGCTCCACTTCCTGTGAGGGGCGGTAACTGGAATTTCACGGCCGGGGAGAGATTTACGCACTGGGTACAGGAAGTCCCGCCTCCCCTCGGTTACCACAACCAAACGCGGCGTAACCAAATTTCGCCCCCTATGAACTTACTTGAGATTCACAAAGTAGTACTGTTTGCAAGCTTTATGTAAAGGTAAGAAATAAAATAGATGTACACCGCACTTTCCTTGTAAGCCTCTCTGCTTTGGTGCCATCTAATGGACCTTAGCTCATGACTTTATGTTATCTTTTATGCTTTGTTACACTGCAGTATTTCTAACTGCACTTAGCTTGTTATAGATCTGTAGTCTAATGTGGCTGGAGAACACAAACCAACTATAAATAATGCTCTACAGGGAATCGACAATGCATTAGGAAGTTAATTCCTACTCAGATACAGCTTCACCTATAAGATGTTTGGGTTAGGCATTCATGACCTAACATTGCAGCACACCTCAGTGTCTGTAATACACTCTACTTAAGCAAATTCACTTTCTATTGTTAATCCACAAAGTTTTTGTTTCATTTTTTCATATTTGCATTTGTCCTTTAAGCCCTTACCATATCTCTGAGCTCATCCTGAATGTCATTTGGGTAATTTAATCCGAATAATAAAAAAGAGCAAAGGAAAGTAAATAGAATTTTGACCAAAGGTTTACATCACATTGCTCCAGTAAAACCATTGCAACAATGAACTTTGCAACACAGGATAACTAGACGTTGTTGGAAATGTATGCCATTTACATGGGTGCTTTGAATTATAATGATTTAATTATTCTTATAATGACCAGAAACTCAACTGGAGTGAGCCACATACATTCCGTGGCTACTAGAGCAGGTCAGAGGGTGGCTCACTTCCTGACTCCCCAAAACCTCTTCACTACCGACAAGCACAATTCAGGAATGTGATGGAATACTCTCTCCTTGCCTGCTTAAATGCAGCTGCAACAATGCTCAGTAAGCTCAACATCACTTAGGACAAAGCAGTGCACTTGATTGGCTTTGGGGCGTGGGATTCTTCAGAGTCGGCGGCGGCGGGGAGGAGGGAGTTGGGACCTGATTTCTTGAGTAAGAGATACAGGGACCTTTTGGCATGGGGCTAGAGTATCCCCTGAGGGACGGATTCCTGTCCACAGGTGAGTCTTATTAGAATGTGCAGAGGCTTCAAGAGGCTGCATATTTAGAGCCCAAGTTTTGGGCCGTGCCTAGAACGGCGCAGCCCCGACCTGGACGCCCGTTTTTCGCGCCACAAAGTGCGCCTAAAAAAAACTTACAGATTCTCCGGCTCTCTGCTGGTCCGCTTGAGTCGGGCGCGGCGCAGCACGAGTTGTAGGGGGCGGAGCTATGTCCCTGCGCTGAAAACCGTGCCGGGACCTCTGCACATGCGCGCTACAGTGGGCGCGCATGTGCAGTAGCTCCAGGCGCCCAAAACTGTGTGGGAGGGGCCCGAAGCACGCAGCCCCTAGCCCTGGCCCAATGGCCTCACTGGGGCTGCGTGCATAAGGCTCCTCCCACGCCCAGCTCCTGCTTCCTCCCGACCCAACTCGACTCCTGCTTCCCCCACCGCCTCCGGACCGGACCCGACACCGACACCGACTCGACTCCCGCTTCCCCCCCGCCCCCGCCCCAGGATTGGCCCGGACCCGACCCGCGCTCCCCCCACCCCCCCCGCACCCGACCTGACCTCCCTCCCCCTCCCTCCCTCCGACCCGAACCGAACTGACCTCCCTCCCACCACCCCCCCAACCCGACCTGCGCTCCCGACCCCCCCCCCACCCGGACCCGACCCAACCTGACCCGCGCTCCCCCCCCACCCGGACCGGACCCGACACAACCCGACCCGCGCTCCCCCCCCCGCCCCACCCGGACCGGACCCGACACAACCCGACCCGCGCTTCCCGCCCCCCCCCACCCCCCGACCTGACCTCCCTCCCTCCCCCCCCGACCCGAACCGAACCGACCTCCCTCTCACCACCCCAACAACCCGACCCGCGTTCCCGACCGCCCCCCCCACCCGGACCCAACCCGACCCAACCCGACCCGCTCTCTCCCCCCCCCCACCACCCGGACCGGACCCGACCCAACCCGACCCGCGCTCCCCCCACCCCCACCCGGACTGGACCCGACACAACCCGACCCGCGCTCCCCCCCCGCCCCACCCGGACCGGACCCGACACAACCCGACCCGCGCTTCCCGCCCCCCCCACCCCCCGACCTGACCTCCCTCTCCCTCCCTCCCTCCCCCCCCGACCCGAACCGAACCGACCTCCCTCTCACCACCCCAACAACCCGACGCGCGTTCCCGACCGCCCCCCCCACCCGGACCCAACCCGACCCAACCCGACCCGCTCTCTCCCCCCCCCCCCCCCCCCCCCCACCACCCGGACCGGACCCGACCCAACCCGACCCGCGCTCCCCCCACCCCCACCCGGACCCGACCCGACCCAACCCGACCCGCGCTCCCCGCCCCCCCCCACCCCCCGACCTGACCTCCCTCTCCCTCCCTCCCTCCGACCCGACCCAACTCGACCCGCGCTCCCCTCCCGCCACCCGACCTGACCTCCCTCTCCCTCTCTCCCTCCGACCCGAACCGAACCGACCTCCCTCCGCCCCCCCAACCCGACCCGCGCTCCCAACCCCGACCCGCGCTCCCAACCCCGACCCGCGCTCACCTCAACCCGACCCGCGCTCCCGACCCCGGACCCCGGACCCGACCCGACCCAACGCCACCTACCTGTAAATCTGGTGCTGGGGACAGGCCCTGCCTGAAGTCTTGGGCCCGGCTGGGCCCGGCCTGTTCAGCCTCCCCCCCTCTTCTCCTTTCCCCCCCCCCTCGTTTCCCCCCCTCTCCTTTCCCCCTCCCCCTCTCCTTCTCCCCCTTCTCCTTTCCCCCCTTCTCCTTTCTAAGTTAGTTTGGAGTAAGTTTTCACTGCCAAAACTTTGAAAACAGGCGTAAGTGGCCGGACACGCCCCCTTTTGAAAAAAAAATTCTGGTCCAAAGTGAAACTGTTCTAACTGACTAGAACTGGAGCAAACTAAATGCCAAGAATTTGAATTTCTAAGATACTCCGTTCTACACCAGTTGCTCCAAAAAATCCAGAGCAACTGAGGCCGAAACTTGGGCCCAAAATTCCAGAGAGTTAGAAGTTTCAATAAAAAAAACTGGTGTCTTTGTTATGGAACTGCTTTGTTACACAAATTCTGATTCAAAGGGCGTAAATACCGTTACAGTGCTGAGGTTAGAGCTAACATTACGTGACAGGCCTTTTTACATTGCAAGTTCTAATCACAGCACCACCGACAGGCATAACAGGTACTGCAGGTAAATGTTGACACTTTAAAAATGGGTTTTCTCATTGACAAAGCCTGATATAGGAGTTTTTAATGTAGTTTGAGAGAGAATGTTGCAAACTACTCAGCATTTTTAATAAATGATAGATATGTTGAGTTATAATATTATTTCTTTTGCATCATGTGTGAGAATTGTGCTGTAAATAAACATTGTATGTAATTAGAACCATCTTACCTATATATTTTAAAACAAATGACTATATTAATGATTTAAATAAGTAAAGGTTAAGAACCTGAAGTAAATAATTATTATCAGAGCAGAAGATACCAGGGTTTGTGTTCATGGTGTGCTTCAATTTGTAGATAAACTTTCTAATTAGAGACTTCAGTTTTTAAATAAAGTTTGGGATTATTAAGGGATCTATTTCTTTAGATGTCAATCATACAGGAAATGTTAACTCTGTTAATGCCAGTATTTCCACTGCAAAAGTTCAGGCACTTGTCTTGCAAGCCTATGAATGTTCGGTTCAGTCAGTCTCATTGCATATTTTTACTTTAGCTCAAGCGTTTACGTGAAGCGGAAAGTCAGTACAAACCCCTCCTGGACAAAAAAAGGCGACTCAGTAGGAAAAACGAAGAAATGAGCCATGCCCTACGGCGTATGGAAAATAAACTCAAATTTCTCACACAAGAAAACATAAGAATGGTAGGTTGTCATATAAGTTCACTTCTGAATAATATGGGAACTGCGTTGTGATTATTTTTATGCTTGAAGGAATTATAATCATTTATAAACCTCAAATTCCAAGATTGTCCAATGCATGTTTATTTTACCCTGTGTTTAACTTGTTTTACTGCTGTCAGTAATGCTAATCTCCAGGTAAAATCACCAATGGTACCCAACACAAACAAGACTGGCAGAATAAAGTAATGAGAGGTAGGTCAACCAAATAACTCCACCACACCAGAATATTATTTTCCTATTAATAAATGGTGACTATATTGAAAAGAACCTATTTTGTAGAAGTTATATTTATCTAACCAATGTGTATTTTTGCTTTCAGTGAATGAATTGACACTAACATTTGTTTTCTTGCCAATTGAGATTTTCCTTTTTTTAATAAAAATATTAAACTGACTCCAACCATCTAGCCTGCTCTTCAGCATTACCCTCTGCCTGCTTTGCCATTTTTCTTCCAGCAGTATTATTTAAATGTTAAGTGTTAAAACGACTGGGTAATGGTACCAGAAAAATATTTGTTTCTTTAATGCTTAGACTGCCAGCACTTCCAGTGAATTCCTAATTCTCTCGGCTCGCTGTATTTTTTACATTTTCAGTTTGTCCATCGTGGGGTTAGGGTTGCCAACCTCCAAAATTGTCCAGGAATAAAGAAAGACTTGCATTTATAAGCACCTTTCATGACCTCAGGATGTCCCAAAGGACTTTACAGTCAATGAAATACTTTTGAAGTGTAGTCACTGTTGTAATGTGGGAAACACATTTGCACACAGCAAGCTCCCACAAAGAGCAATATGATAATGACCAGATCATCTGTTTTTAGTGATGTTGATTGAGGGATAAATATTGGCTAGGCCACTGAGGATAACTCCCCTGCTCTTTTTCAAAATAATGCCATTGGATCTTTTATGTCCATCTGAGAGAGCAGATGGGGCCTCGGTTTTATGTCACATCGGAAAGAGGGCATCTCTGACAGTGCAGCACTCCCTCGGTACTGAATTAGAGTATCAGCCTGGATTTTTGTGCTCAAGTCTCTGGAGCGGGACTTGAACCCTCGACCTTCTGACTCAGAGGCAAGGGTGCTACCCACTGAGCCTAGACACGGCTGTGAGCAATCTGGAAGAAATAGCCTAGGGGCATTAAAAAATTGTGGTTCTTTTTTCATTTTCTTTGAACACTTTTGTTTATTAGTTACAAAAATAATGGAGATGGGGTAAAAAGGCTATTTTACCGAGAGGGAAGGTTGGAAGGAGGAGGTCCTGTGACAAACTGTTGTATATGTATAATATAAGTATATACCCTGTACACTAAATGTACAGTTACATAAGACTACTGGATGTACCTTCACACTGTATAACTATGCTTGTACCACCAGAGGGTGCAACTGGTGGAGACCTAGGGGTCACCTGTACACGACAGGTAACCAGGTATAAAAGGGAGCTCACCATATTGTATCCTCACTCAGGAGCTGTAATAAATGGACTAAGGTTACCACAGTTCAAGTACAATACCTTGCCTCGTGGAGTCATTACTAGAGTGCTTACAGACACAATAACTGACGATGAGATTATGACTGTCCACATGAAAAATGGCTAGCCTTGGCATGTTTCAACAATTCGCCAACGGGGAAGATTGGGAGGCCTTTGTGGAAAGGCTTGAACACTTTTTCATCGCGAACGACCTGGCGGGAGACACACCAACCTCGCTGGCTGATAAGCGCAGAGCTATCTTGCTCAGCAGTTGTGGGCTCACCATCTATGGCCTTGTCAGGGACTCGCTAGCCCCAGAGAAGACAACAACCAAAACATATACAGAGCTCGTAACGATGATGCAGGAACAGCTGAAACCTAAAGAGAGCATCCTCACAGCCAGACACCGGTTCTACACCCACCGGAGGCCCGAAGGCCAAGAAATCGCAAAATATGCTGCACACCTCAAACGATTGGCTGCACCTTGTGATTTTGGCGACCACCTCACCGAAGCACTGCAGGAAATCTTTGTTATTGGAATCAGCCACGAGGGCCTACTCCACAAGCTGCTCTCTGTGGATACGACGGTCATCCTGCAGAAGACAATTAATGTTAGCCAGGCGTTCATGATTTCGGCCTGCGATTCCAATCTCACCTCCAGGACTCTAACCCGGCAAGTACTGTGAACTGTCTGGTGCCTTTTAGAGGCAAGGCTGCTGCTAGTAGTCTCTCTCAGGGTAGAGAGAACAGAACCCTGAGTCCTGCAACCTTGAGTCCGCCACATGGGACCAACCGGCCAGCCCCATGCTGGTACTTGGAGGATATCACAGGGCCCACCAGTGCAGCTACAAAGACTATATCTGCAAAGGCTGTAACACGAAGGGCCACCTCCAGCGAATGTACAAGAGAAATTGTAGTCACCGAGTCGATGAAGAGTTGGCCGATCATCCGGACTCCAGCGACGATGAAGAGAGAGTCCATGAGGCAGCTCAGCCTCACGATGAGGTGTACGGAGTGTTTACCAGCACCACCGAGACCTCTCCGTTGAAAATGGAAGTCGAAATCAACACTGTTCCAGTCACGATGGAGATGGACACAGGGACGAGCCAATCGCTGATGAATCAGGCGGCCTTTGAGAAACTCTGGGACAATCCAATCGAACGATACCAATCCGAGTGAAGCTGCTCATCTACACAAACGACACCGTCCCAGTCGTTGGCAGCGTGGATGTCCAGGTGTCCCATGACGGCGTGATGCAAAAGTTACCTTTGTGGATTATTGCTGGTGATGGTCCAATGCTGCTAAGAAGAAGATGGATGAAACAAATCCGTTGGAGCTGGGAAAACCTCCAGCCTCGGCGATCGACGTCCTACATGGCCCCGAATTTAGATCCAGTACAGCACCTGAGAAACCAGCCGCTCAACTCGACTGTGTGGAGACAACACAGACCGCTCAACCCAATGACGAGATGATCCAGCCGAAATGACCCGACCTCACCTCCCAGGCTCCAGTGGCAGGACTCCAGGGGAAGAGAATAGGCGCAGGAGGCAACTTTCCTGCTTCCGTGGCAGAACCTGGGGAAAAAAGGATCACCGCAGCCTACCTCGTGGAGAGAAAGAAGATGGTGCCCACACCACGAGGTGAAGCACCTGAAGTAAAGATGACAGCGGCCAGACCACGAGGGGCAGCGTTGAGGGAACAACACGTGATGCCGAGTAGCAAACCGAAATAGGGTAAAGATTGCAAGGCCCTCTTAAAGGAGACCAGCAACCCAGTCCCACTCTTTATACAGCGATGCCAGTGATACACATATAAACGATATAATTGACAAATGCAAGTACGTAAATGTAACTAACCGTGTCGAGTCGGGCGATTGCGGTCGGAACCAAAGTAATATGACAGTAAATGAAGTAATGATGTGCGATGCCGGTTTCTACATGTACGCCGACAAAAACAAGGGCAACCTCCCGTCGGAAGCACCCAGGTCCAGCGGGCTACCCAATCATGTAGCCTGCGCCTCCGGGATCAATGTGATGCCCCAGGGAGCGTGGCCACACACAGAGGGAGCATACCAACTGCAGGGCCAGCGATCAGAAGACGGCAAAGGCACCACTATCGGTACCCTGCCCCTGATCGGCTCTACCTCTCTGGCCACCAGGGCCAGTACCGAGAGCAAGAGGCTAGCACCCTCCAGCTCTCCCAACAGGAACTGGGATGACCAGCCTCCCACTATCGCTGAAGGGCAGCAGGGAGACACCGCAGCCCTCAAAGGAGGACAGGGAGGCCACTGTGGCTCTGCCCTACCACTAGGCAACGACAAAGGCCCTGAGACTCAACCAGGTGAGCGAGCCGAGCCCACCTAGCTGGCAGGGGGTGCAGTGCCGCCATCAGACAACCTGGACACAGTCCGGTCACTCTGGAACTAGCGTCCTCACTCACCTGCACCTACACAACCCAGGGGCAAGACTGTGATACCATGTATGTACCTTACCTGTAAAATATACTTGTTCCACTACTGCAAAACCAAACAGTGATGTAATTCATCCTATGTTTTTTTTGTTCTTTCTGTACATGCATGCACATGCAGGTGTTGAGCCACATACATGGTCTATGTATGGGAGGGGAATGGATGTATGTAGTCATGGACACACATAGATCACACCCAGGACCCACTCAACCCCCACTGCAACCTCAAACCGTCCACTGCTGACCATTTCCCAATGTTGTGGCAAAGTGGGCAACCCTACATGGGGTAGAATTTGACATTAAGGCAGTGGAGCATGATGATTCACCACCCAATCCAGCAGCAAAGAGGTCCTGTCATTTTGAGGCTCTGACCTCATTTAAATTCGGTAGGCGAGGTACAGAATGCCAAACAGACATCCTGAGTTCGACGCAGCTCGCCAGATTGAAGCCTGAACATCAGGCCGGAGCTGTCACCACCCAAGGTAAGTCATGGATGATGAGGGGGTTGCATCGCAGAAGCTGAGGGTCCTGGGGTAGCAGCAGCCTAGATTATTTTTGTGGGCCCTAGAGTTGCACACCTGTTCCTCCGGGCCCACAAAATTAATTAAATACGTACCTTTACACTATAGGAACGCAATTTCCATATTAAAAGGGGCCTATCACCTGAATCAGGCAGGTGCTTTGGACACCCAGTGGTCGACCCTTTTCAAAATCTCAAGAGCACTGTGATCAGCTGGAGTATCAGCTATAGCTGTAGTTGAAACAGGCCAGCAAAAAGTTAGCATTTTACCCTGATTTTCTAAGGATCATTGGTGAAATGGAGCTTTACTGATAATGGTCATAGGTAGAAAAATCAGGGTTCCAACATCATGCTCGATCCGCAGCACAATCAATTTTCCGATGAGCATATTTGAGGGCTACAATGAGGCTGGACTATAAGCAGGTGTGAGTTGTATTTAAAGGGTATTTCAGTGGGCAAATGTGATCTCACACTTAACTTCACAAGTGTTTCTGATGCCCTGCATCTAGTTTGCTGCCTGCTCATATAAAATGGATGCATGATAGGAAATGGGTCTCTGTCTTAATTTCAAAAAAGGATGAACCTTTCTTTGCGTATTTTGAAGCTAGGGGCCAAAAGTTCTGCAATTTCTGGTGGGCAAATGTGGTGGATTAGGGGGGCAGAAATTGGGGTACAAGTTAAATATGTCAGAGTTACACCTGCTCTGACCACTCCCCTAAGTGGTCTCTCTATGACGTTATCATTGTGATGTCATCCTGCCATATGTCCTTGCATGCATTCAAGCGAAAATTGGGGTGATGAACCATCAAGCCAGTTTAGCACAACACACATTTTTTTGACAGTTTTGATATTTATGTGAACCTTGAACAAAATATTAACTTCATTCACACAATTTCTCTGCCAGGTTATGTTGATTCATGTAAAATGGCCATCTAAAGCCTAAGAAACATAGAAACATAGAAATGTGGAAAATAGGTGCAGGAGTAGTCCATTTGGCCCTTTAAGCCTACACCACCATTCAATAAGATCATGGCTGATCATTCCCTCAGTACCCCTTTCCTGCTTTCTCTCCATACCCCTTCATCCCTTTAGCCGTAAGTGCCATATC
The DNA here is from genome assembly GCF_044704955.1 of Pristiophorus japonicus. NCBI lineage: Eukaryota > Metazoa > Chordata > Chondrichthyes > Pristiophoridae > Pristiophorus > Pristiophorus japonicus. The sequence continues at coordinate 285,877,544 of NC_091979.1, forward strand.
TAACTCCCTCTTGAATATATCCAATGAACTGGCATCAACAACTCTCTGCGGCAGGGAATTCCACAGGTCAACAACTCTCTGAGTGAAGAAGTTTCTCCTCATCTCAGTCCTAAATGGCCTGCCCTTATCCTAAGACTGTGTCCCCTGGTTCTGGACTTCCTCAACATCGGGAATAATCTACCCGCATCTAACCTGTCCAGTCCCGTCAGAATCTTGTATGTTTCTATGAGATCCCCTCTCATCCTTCTAAACTCCAATGTATAAAGGCCCAGTTGATCCAGTCTCTCCTCATATGTCAGTCCAGCCATCCACGGAATCAGTCTGGTGAACCTTTGCTGCACTTCCTCAATAGCAAGAATGTCCTTCCTCAGATTAGGAGACCAAAACTGAATACAATATTCCAGGTGAGGCCTCACCAAGGCCCTGTACAACTGCAGTAAGACCTTCCTGCTCCTATACTCAAATCCCCTGGCTATGAAGGCCAACATACCATTTCCCTTCTTCACCGCCTGCTGTACCTGCATGCCAACTTTCAATGTCTGATGTACCATGACACCCAGGTCTCATTGCACCTCCCCCTTTCCTAATCTGCCACCATTCAGATAATATTCTATCTTCGCGTTTTTGCCCCCAAAGTGGATAACCTCACATTTATCCACATTATACTGCATCTGCCATGCATTTGCCCACTCACCTAACCTGTCCAAGTCACCCTGCAGCCTCTTAGCATCCCCCTCACAGCTCACACCGCCACCCAGTTTAGTGTCATCTGCAAACTTGGAGATATTACACTCAATTCCTTCATCTAAATCATTGATGTATATTGTAAAGAGCTGGGGTCCCAGCACTGAGCCCTGCGGCACTCCACTAATCATTGCCTGCCATTCTGAAAAGGACCCGTTTATCCCGACTCTCTGCTTCCTGTCTGCCAACCAGTTCTCTATCCATGTCAGTATATTACTCCCAATACCATGTACTTTGATTTTGCACACTATTCTCTTGTGTGGGACCTTGTCAAAAGCCTTTTGAAAGTCCAAATACACAACATCCACTGGTTCTTCCTTGTCCACTCTACTAGTTACATCCTGAAAAAATTCCAGAAAATTTGTCAAGCATGATTTTCCCTTCATAAATCCATGCTGACTTGGACCGATCCTGTCACTGCTCTCCAAATGCGCTGCTATTTCATCCTTAATAATTGATTCCAACATTTTCCCCACTACTGATGTCAGGCTAACCGGTCTATAATTACCAGTTTTCTCTCCCTCCCTTTTTAAAAAGTGGTGTTACATTAGCTACCTTCCAGTCCATAGGAACTGATCCCGAGTTGATAGACTGTTGGAAAATAATCACCAATGCATTCACTATTTCTAGGGCCACTTCCATAAGTACTCTGCAGACTATCAGGCCCCGGGGATTTATCGGCCTTCAATCCCATCAATTTCCCTAACACAATTTCCCGCCTAATAAGGATATCCTTCAGTTCCTCCTTCTCACTACACCCTCGGTCCCCTAGTACTTCCGGAAGGTTATTTGTGTCTTCCGTCGTGAAGATGGAACCAAAGTATTTGTTCAACTGGTCTGCCATTTCTTTGTTCCCCATTGTAAATTCACCTGAATCCGACGACAAGGGACCTACGTTTGTCTTCACTAATCTTTTTCTCTTCACATATCTATAGAAACTTTTGCATTCAGTTTTTATGTTCCCGGCAAGCTTCTTCTCGTACTCTATTTTCCCCCTCTTCTATCTATTCTGGCCAATTCATGCCTCAAACCATCGAAGTTACCTTTCCTTAAGTTCAGGACCTTAGTTTCTGAATTAACTGTTTCACTCTCCATCCTAATAAAGAATTCTACCATATTATGGTCATTCTTCCCCAAGGGGTCTCGCACAACAAGATTGCTAATTAGTCCTTTCTCATTACACATCACCCAGTCTAGGATGGCCAGCTCCCTGGTTGGTTCCTCGACATATTGGTCTTGAAAACCATCCCTAATACACTCCAGGAAATCCTCCTCCACCGCATTGCTACCAGTTTAGTTAGCCCAATCAATATGTAGATTAAAGTCACCCATGATAACTGCTGTTACTTTGTTGCATGCATCCATTATTTCTTGTTTGATGCCGCCCCCAACCTTACTACTACTATTTGGTAGTCTGTATACAACTCCCACTAGCGTTTCCTGCCCCTTGGTATTCCGTAGCTTCACGCATACCGATTCCACATCATCCAAGCTAATGTCCTTTCTTACTATTGCATTAATTTCCTCTTTAACCAGCAATGCCACCCCGCCTCCTTTTCCTTTCTGTCTATCCTTCCTAAATGTTGAATACCCTTGGATGTTGAGTTCCCAGCCTTGGTCACTCTGGAGCCATGTCTCCTTGATGCCAATTACATCAAACCCGTTAACTGCTATCTGCGCAGTTAATTCGTCTACCTTATTCCGAATACTCCTCGCATTGAGGCACAGAGCCTTCAGGCTTGTCTTTCTAATACACTTTGCCCCTTTAGAATTTTGCTGTAATGTGGCCCTCTTTGCTTTTTGCCTTAGGTTTCTCTGCCCTCCACTTTTACTGTTTTTCTTTCTATCTTTTGCTTCTGCCCCCATTCTACTTCCCTCTGTCTCCCTGAATAGGTTCCCATTCCCCTGCTATATTAGTTTAACTCCTCCTCAACAGCACTAGCAAACACTCCCCCGAGGACATTGGTTCCGGTCCTGCCCAAGTGCAGACCGTCCGGTTTATACTGGTCCCACCTCCCCCAGAACTGGTTCTAATGTCCCAGGAATTTGAATCCCTCCCTTCTGCACCACTCCTCAAGCCACGCATTCATCTGAGCTATCCTGCGATTCCTAATCTGACTAGCACGTGGCACTGATAGCAATCCTGAGATTACTACTTTTGAGGTCCTACTTTTTAATTTAGCTCCTAGCTAAATTCGTCTTGTAGGACCTCATCCCATTTTTTACTTATATCGTTGGTACCTATCTGCACCACAACAACTGACTATTCACCCTCCCTTTTCAGAATGCCCTGCACCCGCTCCAAGTCATCCTTGACCCTTGCACCAGGAAGGTAACATACCATCCTGGAGTCTCGGTTGCAGCCGCAGAAACGGCTAAGAACACAATTCTGGGCATAGTAACAACAAAAAGTGCTGGAAATACCCACCAGTTTAGCCAGCATCTGTGGAGAGAGAAACAGTTAACATTTCAGGTCGATGACCTTTCGTCTGTTTCCCTCTCCACAGATGCTGCCTGACCTGCTGAGTATTTCCAGCATTTTCTGTTTTTATTTCAGATTACCACTATGCGCAATATTTTCCTTTTGTATCCTGGATATAATATTGGATTATCACATGGAACAATTTGTCAAAGCACCCAGGCAAGCAGGAATGCTATTGGATCTGATACAAAGGGCTCAAGTTTTGGCCTGAGTTGCTCCTATTTTTTTGGAGCTCCTATTTTTTTGGAGCAACTAGTTTAGAATGGAGCATCTTAGAAGTTGCGCAACTAGTTTAGAATGGAGCATCTTAGAAGTTGCAATTCTCGGCATTTAGTTTGCTCCAGTTCTCGTGAGTTAGAACAGTTCCATTTTAGAACAGATTTTTTTTTTCAAAAGGGAGCGTGTCCAGCCACTTAAGCCTGTTTTGCAAGTTTAGGCAGCGAAAACTTACTCCAAACTAACAGAATGGAGTAAGTGTAGATTTTTGTACGCTCAGAAAAACCTTGCCTACATTTGGAAATCAGGCGTCGGGATCGAGAGATGGGGGGGAGGGGGGGAATGGAAGTTTACAAACATTAAACACGTCACTTTTACAAATAAAGAGCCATAGTCAATAATAAATGATAAATAAATTAATAAATCAAGCAATAAATCAATCAAAAAAAATAAAAAATAAAAAAAATAAATAAATAAAAAATTAAGTTTCGACTCATTGACTGCAGCACCGGGAGCCCTCCAAAGGTGTGCTGGGATGGCCCCCCTCCCCCCTCCCACACCGCTCCCAGTGTCTCTCTCTTTGTCTTTGTCAGTGTCTCTCTCCCTCTGTCAGTGTACATGTCTCTCTGTTTCTGACAGTGAGGGGTGGGGAGAGGAGGGAGGGAGAGGAGGGAGGGAGAGGAGGGGGAGGAAAGAGGAGGAGGGAGAAGAGGAGGGAGGCCCAAGTCCGATCTTCGCCGCCCTGTGAGCCCATTCGGCCCCACACAGCCTCGTGGGCCTGGAGCTACTGCACATGCGTGCGCACTCTACCGCGCATATGCAGAAGTCCTGGCACTGTTTTCAGCGCCGTGACCTGGCTCCGCCCCCAGCCCCTTGTGCTGCACCATGCCGAGCATGAAGATATCCTGAAGAGACCGGAGAATCACAAGGTAAGTTTTTGGCGCCCTTTTTCTTCCAGAAAGTCGATGCACTTTATTGAGATGCGCCGTTTTTCCAGAGGGCGGAAACTTGGGCCCAATGTCACAACCGGGAGATGGTCTGAGTCAGAGAATTTCCTGGCAACAGTGACCACAACATGGTGGAGTTTAAGGTTAGGCTTATGATGGACAACAGAATGAGTAAAATAGAAACAGTCATCTTTAGGAAGGTAGGTTTTGAAGGGATTAGAGCTGAGCTTGGATTGTTGGATGGGTCAGCACTTTTGGAGGGGAAAAGCATGGATTCTGTTTTAAAATTGTACACCGAGTACAGAATAAGTACATACCACAAGGGAAAAAGGATAACAGGGAGTGTAATGTATGCACCTGTGAGTATGCTCACAGGTTTGTGGAGCTGTTGAATTGTGAGTGGCTTAGCCAGCCAAGTGATGTTCACAAGACTCAATAAATCCCTAGCGCAAAATATCCCTTTTGCGGAATTGCCCCACGGGAGTGACGCTGCCACCGGCTGGTGCCCCCGACAGCTTTTTGTGTCGATGCACTCCTTGTTGGTTCTTGTTGATCGGCGGTGCGGCCACCCTTATAGGGGAGATGGTATTGCCGGTGACGCCATTTGGGGAATGCTAGGTCGAACCCAAAGGGGGAATTCAACAGAGACAATGGCTAGCTGAATGGCAATTCATGCCATCGCAATGGACAATGCGGCCAGTAATGGGGCCATCAACACCTGTTAATGTTGCGCTTAACGAGAGTTACAGAGACAGTCAGAGACGATCGAATGGTAATGGACCTTTTGTTTCCAACAACGGGGCCTCCAGCTCATGCTGGAGGTGTGGAGGCAAACACCCAGCCAGAGCTTGCAGATATCAGCAATATACCTGCAGAAACTGCAACGTAAGCGGTCACTTGGCATGTATGTACAGGAAGCCTGCAGCCAGGTTGATGTACGAGGAGGACGGGTCCGAAGTAAGCCCTACGAGGCCAAATGAATACTGGGGGAAATCGCTGAAAGCTGAAGTTTAGCGAGTTCAGGTGGAGCACATATACAGTTCATATACCAGGACACCACCGATAATGATGAAAGTGCTCCTCAATGGCATCCCAGTATTAATGGAGCTAGACACGGGGGCCAGCCAGTCCTTGATGAGTATCAAACAGTTCAAAAGGTTGTGGGTGTCCAAGGCAGGAGGCCGAAATTATTGCCGATTGACGCACAGCTACGGACATATACAAAGGAGATAATTCCGGTGCTAGGCAGCGCCACGGTAGTCGTGACCCACAAAGACTCGGAGAACAGGTTGCCACTCTGGATTGTCCCAGGGGATGGTCCCACACTACTGGGGAGGTGTTGGCTTGCTGTCATGAACTGGAAATGGGGCAATGTCAATGCAATTTCTTCTGTGGAGCGAGTATCATGCTCACAGGTCCTGGACAAATTTGACTCATGATTTCAACCCGGCATCGGCACTTACATGGGGGCCAAGGTAGTGATTCACATAAACCCGGACGCCAGGCCAGTACACCACAAGGCCAGAGCAGTGCCGTACGTGATGCGGGAAAAGATAGAATGCGAATTGGACCGCCTGCTGAGGGAAGGCATCATCTCGCCAGTCGAATTCAGTGACTGGGCGAGCCCGATCATGCCGGTGCTCAAGGCGGATGGGTCGGTCAGGATATGTGGCGATTACAAGGCCACCATCAATCGGATGTCACTCCAAGACCAGTACCCGCTACCGAGAACGGAGGACCTCTTTGCGACGCTATCCGGTGGCAAACTTTTTTCAAAATTGGACTGACCTCAGCTTACATGACCCAGCAGCTGACGAGTGATTCGAAGAAGCTGACCACCATCACGACACACAAGGGTTGTTTGAGTATAACAGATGTACATTCAGGATTCGTTTGGCCGCCGCGATCTTTCAGCGAAATATGGAAAGCCTCCTCAAGTCGATTCCAAGGACGGTGGTTTTTCAAGACAACATCCTCATCATGGGTCGCGATACTGAAGAACACCTCCACAACCTGGAGGAGGTGCTACGCAGACTGGACCGGGTAGGGCTGCGACTGAAAAAGGCGAAGTGCGTCTTCTTAGCTCCAGAGGTAGAATTCCTGGGGAGGAGGGTAGCAGCAGACGGGATCAGACCTACTGCGTCCAAAACGGAAGCGATCCAGAGAGCACCCAGACCCCGTAACACGACGGAGCTGCATTCGTTCCTGGGGCTCCTGAACTATTTTGGTAAATTTCTTCCCAAATTGAGCGTGCTGTTAGAGCCGCTATACGTGCTCCTACGCAAAGGTCGCGAATGGGTCTGGGGGGACAGCCAGGAAAGGGCTTTTGATAGAGCATGCAATTTGTTAAGCTCCAACAAACTATTAACGTTATATGACCCGTGTAAGAAACTTGTTTTAACGTGCGATGCGTCGTCCTATGGTGTCGGGTGTGTGTTGCAGCATGTCAATGCCAATGGTCAGTTACAGCCGGTAGCTTATGCCTCCAGAAGTCTGTCACAGGCAGAAAGGGGCTACGGGATGGTAGAAAAGGAAGCGCTAGCATGTGCATATGGAGTAAAAAAAAAATGCACCAGTACCTGTTTGGCAGGAATTTTGAGCTGGAGACAGATCACAAACCCCTAACATCCCTTTTGGCCAACAACAAGGCCATAAATGCGAATGCATCGGCCCGCGTACAGAGGTGGGCACTCACGTTAGCCGCCTATGACTACACAATTCGGCACAGACCGGGCACTGAAAACTGCGCCGATGCACTCAGCAGGCTCCCATTAGCCACCACTGAGGGGTGCTGAGATGTTCATGGCTGTTGAAGCTTTCGAAAACGAAGGCTCACCTGTGACAGCCCGTCAGATTAAAGTCTGGACAAATAAAGACCCGCTACTGTCTTTAGTTAAGAAATGTGTCCTGAATGGGGACTGGGCAGCCATGTACGTGGCATGCCCTAGGAATTTAAACCTTTTCATAGGCGTAAGGATGAACTCTCGATTGCCTACTGTGGGGAAACCAAGTAGTCATGCCCCAGATGGGCAGAGAGGTATTTATCAGAGAACTTCACAATGAGCACCCAGGCATTGTCATGATGAAGGCAATTGCCAGGTCACACGTTTGGTGGCCAGGGATAAATGCAGACCTGGAACTTTGTGTTCGCAAGTGCAACACGTGTGCTCAGCTGGGCAACACACCCAGGGAAGCCCCCCTTAGCCCCTGGCCATGGCCCGCCAAGTCATGGTCACACATCCATGTGAACTACGCAGGTCCTTTCATGGGAAAAATGTTTTTGGTTGTGGTAGATGCCTACTCCAAATGGATTGAGTGTGCCATTTTAAATTCAAGCACATCTTCTGCCACGGTAGAAAGTCTACGGGCAATGCTCGCCGCCCATGGTCTACCGGATGTCTTGGTCAGCGACAATGGCCCGTGCTTCACAAGCACTGAATTCCAGGACTTCATGGCAGGCAATGGAATCAACCATGTCAGAACGGCACCGTTCAAGCCGGCCTCAAACGGCCAGACGGAACGAGCGGTGCAGATAATCAAACAGGGGATGCTCAGAATCCAAGGGGGGTTCCCTACAAAGCCGCTTATCACGCCTCCTGTTGGCCAATAGATCCCGACCATACTCACTCACAGGGGTTCCACCTGCAGAGCTGCTAATGAAAAGGATGCTGAAAACCAGGTTATCCCTTATACACCCTACTATGAAAGAAATTGTTGAGAGCAGGCGTCAGTCGTCAGTCACAATGTGACTATCATGACAGGAATGCGATGGCGCGATGTCTTGATGTCAATGACCCTGTTTTTGTCCTTAATTACGCTGCAGGGCCCAAATGGCTTGCAGGCACTGTGATTGCCAAAGAGGGGAATAGGGTTTTGGTAGTTAAACTTACCAGTGGATAAATTTGCCGCAAACAAGTGGATCAAACTAAAAGGAGGTTCAGCAACCCCATAGAAGAAGCAGAGGAAGAACACGACATAGAGTTTACTGCACCACAGGTGACCGAACACCGGAACCAAGTGGAGGAGAGCCCAGTCACTGTGGGCAGTCCAGACAGGCCTGAGGCACCGACAACAGCAGACATTCAGGCCAGCGCCCAACAACCGGAGCCCCAACTCAGGCGCTCCACAAGGGAGCGTAAACCACCAGAGAGACTCAACCTGTGATCCCAATAAGACTTTGGGGGGGGAGGTGATGTCATGTATTAAACTATCATTGTAACCCATGTATAAGCTGACCTAAGTTGTACACCTTGAGAACATTGGCCACAAGGAGTGAACTTGTGGGAGACACTCCTAACTTGGACTTTCAGGTATAAAAGGAGAAGCTCCACCCACCTTCATCATTTGAGGTCTTGCTAATACAGGTAACTGGTCACAGAGTGACCTTCTCTCAAGTATGGGCCTCGTGTGCATTTATACTGTATAGTAAGGACATATCAGGTACGGGAGCATCTGAACCCGAAGGAAAGCGTTCTGATGGCGAGGTACTGGTTCTACACCTACAAAAGGTCTGAAGGCCAGGAAGTGGCGAGTTATGTCGCTGAGCTAAGACGCCTTGCAGGACATTGCGAATTTGAAGGACATTTGGAGCACATGCTCAGATACTTTTTCGTACATGGCATTGGCCATGAAATGATACTTCGCAAACTTTTGAATGTCGAGACTCCAACCTTGAGTAAGGCCATAGCGATAGCCCAGGCATTCATTGCCACCAGTGACAATACTAACCAAATCTCTCAGCACACGAGTGCTGCTACAAGTACTGTGAACAAAATGATGTTGTTTTCAAATCGCAACATACAGGGCAGGCTCCACATGCCTGTACCTGCATGTCTGCAGATGACTCAAAGTCCACCATCAAGGGTGATGAATGCAAGGCCATTAACACTTTGTTGGTGCTGCGGGGGTGATCATCGTTTCCATTCATGCCGCTTCAAAGGATACATTTGCAAGGGTTGTGGAACAATGGGACACCTCCAACGTATGTGCAGGCAAGCTGCAAACCCTGTTAATCCTGCAAACCACCATGTTGCACAGGAGGGCAGATCCACGGCAAATCACGACGAACCAGAGCCTCAGACCGAGGAGGCAGAGGTATATGGGATGCACATTTACCATGAAGTGACCCCCGATAATGCTGAAGGTTGAACTAAATGGACTCTCGGTGTCAATGGAGCTGGACATGAGCGCGAGCCAGTTCATTATGAGCAAAAAGACTTTCAAAAAATTGTGGTGCAGCAAGGCCTCAAGACCAGTCTTGACTCCAATTCGCACAAAACTGAGAACTTACACAAAGGAATTGATTCCCATAATCAGCAGCACTACTGTAAAAGTCTCCTACGAAGCAGCGGTGCACAAGCTACCACTCTGGGTGGTACCGGGCGATGGTCCCACACTGCTCGGCAGGAGCTGGCTGAGAAAGATACGCTGGAACTGGGACGACGTCCGAGCGCTCTCGTCCGCTGACGACACTTCGTGTGCCCAAGTCTTAAACGAGTTCCCTTCGCTGTTCGAACCAGGCATCGGGAAGTTCCAAGGAGCAAAAGTGCAGATCCACCTAATTCCAGGGGCGTGACCCATCCATCACAAGGCGAGAACAGTACCGTACATGAGAGAAAGGGTCGAGATCGAGCTAGACTGCCTGCAAAGAGAGGGCACCATTTCACCGATCGAATTCAACGAGTGGGCCAGTCTGATCGTTCCTGTCCTCAAGGGAGATGGCACCATTAGAATCTGTGGTGATTGCAAAGTAACTATCAATCATTTCTCCCTACAGGACAAATACCCACTACCAAAGGCCGACAACCTTTTTGCGAATCTGGCAGGAGGAAAGACGTTCACGAAACTGGACTTGACCTCGGCTTACATGACGCAGGAGCTGGAGGAATCATCGAAGGCCCTCACCTGCATCAACACGCACAAAGGTCTCTTCATTTATAACAGATGCCCGTTTGGAATTCGATCAGCGGCGGCGATATTCCAGAGAAACATGGAAAGCTTACTGAAGTCAGTCCTGTGCACGGTGGTCTTCCAAGACATCTTGGTTACAGGTCAGGACACAAGTGAGCATCTGCAGAATCTGGAGGAGGTTCTTAGTCGACTCAACCACATGGGGCTCAGGTTAAAACGCTCGAAGTGTGTTTTCCTGGCGCCTGAAGTGGAGTTCCTGGGGAGAAGAATCGTGGCGAACGGCATCAGACCCACCGATTCGAAGACAGAGGCAATCAAGAATGCACCTAGGCCACAGAACATGATGGAGGTGCGGTCGTTTCTAGGACTCCTGAACTATTTTGGTAACTTCTTACCAGGTCTCAGCATACTGTTAGGACCACTGCATGTCTTACTGCATAAAGGAGACGAATGTGTTTGGGCCAAAAGCCAAGAAAATGCCTTTGTAAAAGCTAGAAAATTGTTATGCTCAAACAAATTGTTTGTGTTGTATGATCCATATAAGCGTTTGGTACTAGCATGTGATGTGTCGTCGTATGGCGTCAGGTGTGTATTGCAACAAGCTAATAATCTTGGGAAATTGCAACCGGTTGCTTATGCATCCAGGAGTCTGTCTAAGGCTGAGAGAGCCTACAGCATGATTGAAAAAGAAGCGATAGCGTGTGTCTATGGGGTAAAGAAAATGCATCAACTACCTGTTTGGGCTAAAATTTGAATTGGAAACTACCATAAGCCACTGATAGCCCTGTTTTCCGAGAGTAAGGGGATAAATACTAATGCATTGGTCCGCATCCAGAGATGGGCACTCACGTTGTCTGCTTACAACTACGCCATCCGCCACAGGCCAGGCACAGAAAACTGTGCTGATGCTCTCACTAGGCTGCCATTGCCCATCAATGGGGTGGAACTGGTGCAGCCCACAGATTTAGTCATGTTTATGGAAGCATTCGAGAGTGAGCAATCACCCGTCACAGCCCAACAGATCAAAACCTGGATGAGCCAGGACCCCTTACTGTCCCTAGTTAAAAACTGTGTGCTTCACGGGGGCTGGTCCAGTGTCCCAGTGGAAATACAGGAAATCCAGCGGCGTAAAGATGGAATGTCTATACAGGCAGACTGCCTTCTGTGGGGAAATCGGGTAGTGGTTCCCAAGAAGGGCAGAGACACCTTCATCAGTGACCTCCATCGTACTCACTCAGACATCGTAATGATGAAAGCGGTAGTCAGATCCCACGTGTGGTGGCCCGGTATCGATGCAGACTTAGAGTCCTGCGGTTCACAGATGTAATACATGCTCGCAATTAAGTAATGCACCCAGGGAGGCGCCACTAAGTTTATTGTCTTGGCCCTCCAAACCGTGGTCTAGGGTCCATGTCGACTATGCAGGCCCATTCTTGGGTAAAATGTTTCTTGTGGTTGTAGATGCATATTCCAAATGGATTGAATGTGAGATAATGTCGGCAAGCACACCCGCTGCCACCACTGAAAACCTGCGGGTCATACTTGCCACGCACGGACTACCCGATGTCCTTGTGAGCGACAACGGGCCATGTTTTACCAATGCCGAGTGCAAAGAATTCATGACCCGCAACGGGATCAAACATGTCACATCTGCCCTGTTCAAACCATCATCCAATGGTCAGGCAGAAAGAGCAGTGCAAACCATCAAGCAGGGCTTGAAGAGGGTAACCGAAGGCTCACTGCAGACTCACCTATCCCGAGTCCTGCTTAGTTACCGCACGAGACCTCACTCGCTCACTGGGATTCCACCTGCTGAACTGCTCATGAAAAGGGCACTTAAGACAAGGCTCTCGTTAGTTCACCCTGATCTAGAGAGCAGGCGGTTTCAACAAAGTACATATCATGATAGCGCAAATGTGTCACGTGAAATTGAGATCAATGATTCTGTATTTGTATTGAATTATGGACAAGGCCCCAAGTGGATTCCCGGCACTGTCGTGGCCAAAGAGGGGAGCAGGGTGTTTCAGGTCAAACTTTCAAATGGACTCATTCACCGGAAACACTTGGACCAAATCAAACTCAGATTCACGGACTATCCTGAGCAACTCACTTTGGACCCTACCTTCTGTGACCCCCCCAACACACACACCAGTGGCAACCGGCACCGCGGTTGGCCACGAAGCTGGATCCATCATCCGCAGCAGCCCAGCAGGACTCACCACATCAGGCAGCCCAGCAAGGCCAGCTGCACAGCAGCCCAGCAAGGGCCCAACAGACGGTTCAACAATACCAGCACCTGCACCGAGACGATCAACCAGGGCATGAAGGGCCCCAGATCGTCTCACCTTGTAACTAGTTACACTGTTGACTTTGGGGGAGTGTTGTTATACATGTAAACTTGTATTTACCTTGTACAGCCACTAGAGGGCTCATCCCCTGGAGTCCCAAGGGATCCTATAATCCCTTGGGAGCACAGGTACTTAAGGAGGCCTCACAGGCTGGAGAGGCACTCTGGAGATCTGCAATAAAAGACGAAGGTCACACTTTACTTTGAGCTCACAGTATCCAGTCAGACTCTTTATTCATACGTAACAGTAACAAGTCCAGAGGGATAGAAAATATATTGAATGCATTCTTTATCACTGAGTTCTTGGAGGAGTCCATGAAGGTTGAATTTCTGGGGTGGTGGAGGTTGGAGCCAAGGAAGTACTAAAAGAGATAGAAATTTCAGATAAGGTAGTTGCTGAAAGGCTAAGGAAATTAAAGGAAGACAAGGCACTAGGCCGATGGACTTCACACAAGGATACTTACAGAAGTGGCTGGTAAAGGGGTTCATGTCCTTACCACTATTTTTAGGAAAGTCAGTAGAAACAGAAGTAAGGCCTCAGGATTGGAAAGTAGATAACTTAATACTAATCTTTTAAAATGGCAGAGGGATGACCCGTAAAACTACAGGCAAGTGGACCTATTTGTTATAGGTATTAGATGAATAATGAAACACCTAGATAGCTATGATATGGTAGGAGGGAGTAAGCATAGATTTATGGAAGGAAGGTCTATTCTAACAAATTTACTCACTTTTACAGGAGACTTGCCTGAATACTACAAGGGGAATTTACATCTTTTGTTGTATTCCTTCTACCACCATTTTGGCACCAACCTCATTTAATAGTAGCACAACCAGCTTCCAAGCAGGAACACCCACCCCCTCTACTTGTGTTTTTTGGAGGAAAATGTGGGCAAGTGGAAGGAATATCTGGTAGGTCAGGATGCACCAGAGATGCTCTGTGCCCATCCATTAGTACCCTTGCATTTACAGGCTGAGGTACACATAGCTCGATATGTTTGTGCAGGCTGCGATTCACAAGGGAGCCTGTGGCTGAGTTATGTTGCATGATGAAAAATGACCTACAGCCAAACCTATCCACAGACATGGCATTGCCAACAGCCTTTTAACTCCTAGCTAGTGTCGGCTGTGGCTCAGTCGGTAGCACATTCACCTCTGAGTCAGAAGGTTGTAGCCAGGAACTTGAGCACAGAAAATCTAGGCTGACACTCCAGTGCAGTGCTGAGAGAGTGCTGCACTGTCAGAGGTGCCGTCTTTCGGATGAGATGTTAAACCGAGGCCCCATCTGCCCTCTCAAGTGGACGTAAAAGATCCCATGGCACTATTTCGAAGAAGAGCAGGGGAGTTATCCCCGGTGTCCTGGCCAATATTTATCCCTCAATCAACATAACAAAAAAACAGATTATCTGCACATTATCACACTGCTGTATGTGGGAGCTTGCTTGTTTGCAAATTGGCTGCCGCGTTTCCTGCATTACAACACAGACAACACTTCAAAAAGTACTTAATTGGATGTAAAGCGCTTTGAGACATCTGGTGGTCGTGAAAGGTGCTATATAAATACAAGTCTTTCTTTCTTTCCTATACTTCTGAATCATTCCAAAGTGACACTGGCAACATCAATCTGCAGTAAATAGATGTGTGAAGCAAGTGACAGATGTCTTGCTTGCTCAAGGAAGTAATTGAATCTCTTTCCCTATGAACAACCAGCAGCAACATAAGAGGATTGTGGAATTTTACAGAGTGGCAGGATTGGTAAAGGTTCAGAGATTATTGCACATGTTGCCCTATATGCTGCACTGCACAATACGATTACCTACATGAATTGCTAGGAATTACACTTTCAATGTCTCACTTGCTTATAATCATTAACTTTATGCTCACTAATTACTGACACCCTGACCCGTGGAAATAGATTTTGCCTTGTCAAAACCCTTTATCATTTTGAATATCTTCACAGATATCCTGATAATTTTCTCTGTTCTAATGAAGAGAGCTCTAGTTTCTCTAGTCTCTCCTTATAACTAAGGCCCGCTTTTCTTGGTATCATCTTAGTGAATTTCTTCTATAGCCGCTCCATAGTCCTGGCATCATCCCAAAGTCGGGTTCCCAAAATTGGACACATAAATTGTGGCTTCCCGTGGGCGGATGCCTCCAACTGCAATAATTGGTCCTGGAGTTTCGGCGACGTGTGGTCCTGGGGCTCCACACGAAGGCCAGCGTAGGAGGCCATGTATTCCAGGATCGTACGGGTTTCGTAGGGATCTCTGGGATCACGTAGGCCGGCCCAACCTATCAGAGTAGGGGGGTCCCATTCACCCTTATAATAATTCCGTATATACAGAGCTGCCATAAATGTGAATGAGAATACTCGCAAAAACATACAAACACTTAAAATAGATGTTAAAAAATACCGTACATATTTAAAATGTATTAAAATGCAATTTATTTTAATATTTTATACAAAACAGTTTTTTTTCAATTTTTCTTTAATATGTTTTAACAGGGGGCTAAAAATAAATTTACCTTAATGGACAGGGTTTTTAATATATAAATAAGTGATAAGATTTTATTTTTCTATTTTTAAAAACTCTTATGCTGGTAAAAGAAGGCCATACACCTGTATAAGTATTTGAAGGATATTCGCTGGGCAGGAGTCGGCAAATAGCCCAACTCTCCGCCACGGAGATCCTTTTTCCTCGCATGCATGCGCTTCACATACCTAAACCCGAACTTGCGGGGACCCTCGTGCACATGTGCACTTTGTACGCACCCGTGGGGAGTGCGATTTCAGGCCCAATGTTCTAACTGTAGTGTAACTAATGATCTGTATAGGTTTATGATTACCCTTTTGCTTTTGTACTCGATGCCCCTATTTGTAAAACCTAAGATCCTATTTTTTTTTTAAAACAGCTTTGTCAACTTTTCCTACTTTTAAAGATGTGGTTCAAAGGCTGCTTCCCTCATCCCTTCGAATTGGGTTAGGCATACACATCCTGCCAATAATGTGTAGATGAGGCCCAATTTATAGTGTGCCTCGAGCGTGTACATTGCACGCTGTACCACCTGCTTCACTCCGATTTCTGGGAGAGACCAATAATCCGGCCTTTGTTTTTTTCATTTCTTGAATCCTAAATTAACCTTGAATGCTGACATTATGTCACTTTTATGGCTCAAAAAATAAACCATTGTGGCATGGTGTGGATCCCCTACATCGACATGAATGAGATTAATGTTGTTGATCGGTTTATTCATTATTACATAGACATGAGTACACTAGTTATATATGGTGGCATTGCAAATGGAATAAAATTTTGCCCATGGTAAGTTAAGTGGATAGTTTAGTTACTAGTCAGTTTAATCTACTTGTGAAAATTACGTATAGTGGGTATAAATATCCATAGTGAATATCCTGCCCCTCCACCGTGACTTTAGAAACCCCAGAAAAATGGTATAAATACCAAAATTATGGCAGATGAGTAACAGAGCCTAAAGAATCCCAAATATATTAATAATAAATCCAAGAAGGACGTTGAATATGTCTTTTAAGTTTAGTTAAGAAAGAAATATGGATGTAAATTTGCTGCCAACAGGAGCCCTTTCTCCCCTCTCCTATGCCTACACTCTGTCTTTGTGGAGCGAATGTTGGTGAATTGTGCATGAATCTTGTACTGTGGTATCTAAAGGGAAATGTTGATAGCCTACCTGTACTGCTGATGAACCTTTCTTGAAGTGATGACCAAGCACCAGCTCCAAAATGGTCCGGGTGTCTGCTCAATTTCAGTCATTTATGCTGCAAATAATTTCACAGCGACAAGGAAAATGCTTTTAAACCAACACTGTTAAATCAGAAATAGTTTTCATCTTTAACATTACCATAACAATTCAGCTTTACTAAGTTGCATTTTGTGTGCAGAAGGCAAAATTTACAATAATGGATATATGAGAATGAGGTTCATTTGTTCTCTTTATCACAACAATAAAATTTAAGTTTCTAATTGACATCTCACTCACAGGTTAGATACAGCATTGAAGTCCTATCTTATGTGTTTGTTGTTTACTTGTGCCCAGAAAAATCTGCTTAAATGTAAAGGTGGTCCATGAAAAAATATAACTATATTTAAACAGCACTCTTCCTGTTGGGCAGATTGATGTTTAAAAAGGATAATTAATTAAAAAAAGTTACAGTTTATGGAGAGCTAAAAATGTGTTTACCTTAATGATACCTTAATGCCAACAGTCCTTTAGTTTTACTATTAAATTCCCTTTGGCTCCGCCCACAGTTACTTGCTGCATATACGTGTGTTTTTATACAAGATGGTGACAGAGTTCAGAGTGAGACTTCAGAAATTTGCTCCCCAGAGCCATCTAGTACCCAGAGACTGCAAATACATTATGACTGTTGATATAGTAAAATTGAATGAGAATACTGACACAGCAATTAACAATGGCAAATGTTGACCATAAATTGTGACAAGAAATAATGTTTGTGGAAAGGAAATGCATGAGGGGGTTACCTTATGATGATAGATTGAGTAGACTGGGTCTTTACTCGTTGGAGTTCAGAAGGATGAGGGGGGATCTTATAGAAACATTTAAAATAATGAAAGGGATAGACAAGATAGAGGCAGAGAGGTTGTTTCCACTGGTCGGGGAGACTAGAACTAGGGGGCACAGCCTCGAAATACGAGGGAGCCAATTTAAAACCGAGTTGAGAAGGAATTTCTTCTCCCAGAGGGTTGTGAATCTGTGGAATTCTCTGCCCAAGGAAGCAGTTGAGGCTAGCTCATTGAATGTATTCAAATCACAGATCGATAGATTTTTAACCAATAAGGGAATTAAGGGTTATGGGGAGAGGGCGGGTAAGTGGAGCTGAATCCACGGCCAGATCAGCCATGATCTTATTGAATGGCGGAGCAGGTTCGAGGGACTAGATGGCCTACTCCTGTTCCTAATTCTTATGTTCTTATGAATTATGCAAGATTCTTAAAAATATATAATTATAAAGAGAATGCACCCTGCTTGAAACTGACATCTAGCATTCGTGATATATCACACATGAACCATATACCATATGGGAACTGCTTGCAACATGTACTATTTAGCTATACTGTATGTATTATATAGCTACTGAACCTTTCTCAGGTGCTGTACATATTAATGATGGTCCCTCCATCAATAACATTCTTTTTTTTGTTGTAAGTTACCTTTTTCTTTCGAGTGCTTGACAATTTACCAATTTTCAGCAGAAATTTCACAGAAGCTGGTAGTGAGCCACATAGGAGCCTTAAAATATTGCATGTGATGCCACTTTTACTTGCTGCATACTGCCAGACTTAACAGATTTTGAGGGGAAATTCATTTTATAATTAATTTAATTCACATCCAGAAATGTCTCAACATGTTACACTCCGTGATATCATTATATTCTCCAAACTTGGAAAAAATGAGAATTATGGTTTGAGTAATAATAGGAAGGTTTATTTTATAATTGAACCTCATTTACATATGTACCTTAAATCTATTAACATAATTCATTAAATGTCCCTAAGGCCTCACAATTATATTCTCCAAGTTTCTTAATGATCAAATTTATCATTTTTGATTTTTTAATGGACCTATATAACAAAGTGTTTGGTATTGACCCTCTTTCTTTCTCCTTCTGTTATACAAGCAAAATAATAATCAATGGGCCAAATGTTATTAATGATTTGGTGCTCGTAAAATTTAACAATGAGCACAGCATACACTATTTTCAGAGCTCCTGAAAAATGGGAATGCACAATTGTAGCAGCGTTCCAGTATCAAGGGAGCAAGGACAGTTTGATACTATGCTGGAAATTCAGTGACATTCATTTATTTACTTTGCAGTAGTGCACCAGTCTGGGCTCTGTATCGGCAATATAGCTAACTTGGTGCTTATCATAGAACCATAGAAATTTACGGCGCAGAAGAAGACCATTTGACCCATTATGTCTGTGCCGGCTGAAAAAGAGCTATCCATCTCAATCCCACTTTCCAGCTCTTGGTCTATAGCCCTATAGGGTCTGGCACTTCAAATGCATATCCAAGTACTTTTTAAATGCGACGAGGATTTCTTCCTCTCACGCCCTTTCATGCAGTGCGTTCCAGACCCCCACCAGTCTCTGGATGAACAAAGTTTTCCTCAACTCCACTCTAATCCTTTTACCAATTACTTTAAATCTATGCCCCCTGGTGGACTAGCTTCCATTGCCATTCTCAATAAAAACAACTGATGAAGAGGACAAGCTATCTGGAAATAATCCAAACTAAGAGCTGAATATTCAATCAGCGGTCCTCCCGTTCTCTAAGTGCTGCCGTAGAATTTTTTTTCATGCAGTGTGCACAGGAATGCTCATTGTGCATCTATAACATGGCATGTGTTAGATTTTGCCCAGCAACTGTTCAAACCTTTTTCAGAATTGACTAGTTGCGGAGAAATTTATTAACCTTTAGACATGTTGGCAGGTTCAGGGAAACTCCAGATTCCCATTACTTTATTTTACCCTTTAATTTGACTGCTTCCTATCTCTTCTAACTCTACCCCCACTGCCTCCACCCCCTACCCCTCCCCGCCACCTCCCCCCACTCCCCACCCCCCCAAGCCACCACCACCCCCCATAGGATTGAAAGCACAGCATTGTTATTTTTAGTTACAGCATGGAAAGTCCAGCTGTGATTATTTAGAGCTGTTCTATTTAAGAATTGTTTTACTATAACATTGGGGTGTAGTTGAAGACAACTATGACAAGGACAGATGTCTAATGAATTGGACCATGGTGATTATTGGGGACACAGAAAATTGCCTGGGGTATCAATTCATAACGGGCAGGTTACCAATCCCCCATAGCCTATTGCATGCTCCAGTGTTACTTGAGCAAGTGATGAATAAGTCTGTAATCAAACTACTGAACAGTGTTCATAATACTGTTAAGGATATACATACAAACTAGCACATCGATTATAGAGGTTAGTGCAACAGGAGTGCATCTCATGAATTTAAATGATTTTCCACCCATTAATTCCAGAGGAAGAATGAGCAGTGTATGAAACTTTGCACTCTGATATTCTTTGTGTAAGTTATTTATATCAGATTCGGTCTGTAATACTCAAGAGATCAGAGGGAGCCTTGGTCCAAAGTATATATGTTTATTATATGTACTAAAGAAACTACAACACAGCATAAAGAAGTTAGCATGCAATGGTTATAATTAAACAATTAAACAGTGAATGAGCTGTTGGTATACAACCTGACTAACATCACAAGGCTCCGAGGTGATCAATCTAGCAGGGCTTTGCCTTGAGCGTGTCCAGTTTCGATCCATTAATACTCTCACATCTAACCTCCAAAACCAGTCTTATATGCATTAAGTTCTTCCCATCAATAATGTTCTTTGTCTCTCACCTAGCAGCCATCTGTTCTACTTCCTTGACTGAGATAATACCTGACGATAGCCTTCCAGGCCTCTCTAAACCCATCTCACAAAACATACGATAAAAAGAATGCCTGGGTATCTCCTTTACGCGAAATGTTCCAAGGACAGTATTGAATGAACAAGATTTAAATCTTTTAGCTGCTCAATGAAGCTACAAAGTTTATATAGAAAGCCTTTATATAAGGAAGCGTTATTCTTTAACCTAGAAGCATTATTCTAAATAGAAGATTTCTTCATGTATGGAATCATTCAAAGCATTTTGCTTACACTTTGTAATCTTTTTAGCTTGATATCGGAAGCCTGAGGTGGAGCTGCAGCAGCTCTTGTGTTTCTATGTAGCCCCTGTTTTTCTCATCTGCCAGCTCCACCTGCAGCGGTGGCTTGTAGGACCCGATGAAAGGCTGCTCAATCCGTCTTCCTTCAGATTCTTTGCCATTTTAGGCCACTCCTTAAATATTGGAACTCCATGGCCTTTCCCCATGCACCCCAGCCTGCCCCTGACATTCTCTGGCCTGTTCCTGATGTTCACCCTTTGGAAATTCTACCAACCTTGGGTCTGCTATCACCATCCTGATCCAGGTTGTGTGATCTCTGCATTTTATTTACTTGTCTGTACGCCTGCCAGCTGCTGTACGTCTCCTTAGACCATGGCTCACATCCATTGGCAGCTCGGACATCTCCACTTCTGCCATAGCCTTGTGCCACCACCTCAGGTCATTGTCCTGCTCCCAGCCACCTTCATCTGTCCCATTCACAATCCCAGTGGCCTTGAGTTACCAGCTCTTTACCCATGTGTAGGCCTTCAGCCATCACACTGATCACAGTCCATGTGGCCTCCTTTTGTCCCGCTACAATCGGTCTTTGTCTTGCTCCTGGTCCCAGTCCCTGTGGCCTTCTAATTGATCATCTCAGACTACAATTTGTTGTTTAATGCGCTTTTAAATACAATGTAGCTTATAAGTGCTCAGACATTCTGCCAAAGGAGCCTGTTAGAGGACAAGGAGGAGGAAAATCGGAGCAAAGTCAGCACGAGGATTATGACTGGAGGACAGGGAGAGAGACTGAAACTGAAGGAGGCGGAGGGAAATTATGAAAGTGGAGAGGGATTAAGGATGAAGGAGAGGAATAGAGGTAAAGTAGATGGCGTTGGGATGCAATGGAACAGCAATTCAGAAGTGAAGAAGTAGGGAGGAGACTAGGTCTCAGAGGTCAATATCAAACGGCACAGGTGGTGAAAGGGGATTCAACAATGAAGAGGACCAAACAAGCATGAGGCAGTGGTGCAAAGCAGAATGGGCATTGGGAGTGAGGAAATTGTGGGAAGGATAAGGGATAGTGGAGACAAGGATATGCTGTCAAACAGTTGTGACGAGATGGGGTGTGCAGTTATGCCAATAACCAGAGTGCAGTTCCTCTCCTTTTGCGTTGCTGTTTTGCTACCACCCATCATCTCAAAACCAACCTGTACTCCTGGCCAGATCCCTCAGCCGTGCCCTCCACCAACCAGCACTCACATCTCCTAATGGCAACAGAGGGGAGGGGGAAAAGGCAAAAGAATAAAACAAAGAAAGAAAAGGACACAGAAAGAATTACAAAACAAGTTGAAACAAAAGACAACACCTAGACAAAAACAACAACTTGTATTTATATAGCGCCTTTAACATAGTAAAAGGTTCCAAAGCACTTCACAAGAGTGTTATAAGACAAAAATAATAAATTTGACACCGAGCCACATAAGAAGAAATTACGGCAGGTGTCAAAGAGGTAGGTTTTAAGGAGCGTCTTAAAGGAGGAAAGTGAGGTAAAGAGGTGGAGAGGTTTAGGGAGTGAGTTCCAGAACTTAGGGCCTAGGTAGCTAAAGGCACAGCCACCGATAGTTGAGCAGTTATAATCAAGGATGCTCAAAAGGGAGGGGGGGTGGGGGGTGGGGAGGGGGGGCGGTGGTTGTGAGGCTGAAGGAGATGACAGAGATAGGGAAGGGTGAGACCAGACAACCAGAAAAAAACAGAAAGAGACAGGACCAGAAAAGAAAGAGAGAAAACAAGCCAATGATATGAAGATATCAGAGACATGCATGAGACAGATCCTATTCTGTGACTTATTCTGAACAATGCCATGGTGCACCACTTATTTATATTTATGCATTAATGTTCAAAGAAGGGTTCCCCCATCTCAAATCCATTCTTTCCCTGACAAAACTTGAAATCCTCCCTTTAGCAGGCCACCCCACCACATATACCAAAATTATATAGGTGGATCTGACCAGTCAAATTTGTCAAGATAATTGCCTATGTTCTGTGACTCAGCTGTTACATGTGGTAACTATGCAAAATGCGCTTGTTATAGTTATTCATCGAATCAGATTTACAAATTTATATACATTTTGCTCAAGAAGAATTTATCCCATTAATTTTGTTGAAAATGTTACAAACAAAGACATTTTGGATTTGTCTCAACCGAACTGTTAATATCTGTCATGTATGTATGCTTGGGTTTACTAGCCACCAGGTGGTGCCACTGTCGGGGGTCATTAGGCTGTGCGCACGTGTGTGTGGCCCAGGTATAAAAGGCCAGCCATCTTGCAAAGTGATCACTTTGGGCCCTAATAAAGTAGAGCGAGGTTTGTACCTGTTCAGAGTTTACAGTATTCAGTCTATTGAGTTATTTCATACATAACATTTGGCGACAAGGTAACAAGAACCTTTGCATGCAAAAATGAGCACAATTGAAATTCTGGAGCGATTCATTGAGGGAGAAGATTGGACAGACTTTGTGGCCCGCTTGAACCAGTACTTTGTGGCCAACAAAATGGAGAAAGGGACAGACACAGTTCGGCACCAGGCGGTCCTCCTCGCGGTTTGCAGTCCAAAAATCTATGGACTCATAAAGAATCTCCTCTCGCCCTTAAGCCCAACGGACAAGGACTATGAAACATTGTGTGCTGTGGTATGTAACCATCTCAAACCAGACGAAGACATCATCATCTCAAGATATCGATTCTATACGCACATTCGTTCTGGGGGCCAGGATTTATCGGAATTCATTGCCGACCTAAGACGTCTAGCTGGACCATGTAAGTTCGAAACTGCATTGGCAGACATGCTGAGGGACTTCTTTGTAATCAGCATCAACCACGAGGTGATCCTGCATAAGCTACTGGCAGCGAAGACGCTGGATTTAAGCAAAGCCATCAGGATTGCCCAATCATGCATGACGACGGGAGAAGCTTAAAGCAGATATCATTGAAAAATCGGAACTCGGCAAGTACTGTAAACAAGATATTATTATCGCTTGGTAGAGCTGCATATGGCAGGGTCGAGTGCATACGCAAAACCTGTAGCTGCTCAAAGTCTGCCAACGGGAATGAATTCGATATCACTGTGTTGGCATTGTGGACATCATCAGTGTTGGTTTAAACAGTATATTTGTAAAGGCTGGTTGAGAGTGGAGCATCTCCAGCGTATGTGTCCGCAACTGAGCAAGCATGCTACGACATACCATATGGAGGATGGTGACCAGTCTAGCGTGGATCCGGATATGCAATCCGAGATATTAGAGGAGGAAGTGTACGGACTGTATTCATTCCTAACAAAGAGCCAACCGATAATGATTAATGTAAAACTTAATGGTGTGCTGGTATCGATGGAATTGGACACGGGTGCGAGTCAATCAATAATGAGCCAGAGGACGTTCGACAGGCTGTGATACTAAGACTGTGAGGCCTAAGCTGAGTCCAGTCAATGCCAAGTTGTGTACGTACACTAAAGAACTCATAACGGTGATTGGCAGTGCAGTAATTAAGGTGTCGTATGATGGTGCCGTTCACGACTTAACATTGTGGATTGTTCCAGGCAATGGTCCAATGCTGTTTGGCAGGAACTGGTTAGAAAAAAATCAAATGGAACTGGAACGAGATCAAAGCGTTGACATCGGATGAGGATAATCCATGTGCTCAAGTGCTGAGCAAGTTCCCCTTGCTGTTTGAACCAAGCATCTGCAATTTCACGGGAGCCAAGGTGCAGATCCACGTGGACTCGGATGCAAGACCCGTCCATCATAAAGCTCAGGCAGTTCCGTACATGATGAGGGAGAAGTTCGAAATCGAACTGGACAGACTCCAGTGTGAAGGGTCATATCACCGGTCGAATTTAATGAATGGACCAGTCCCATTGTTCCCGTGTTGAAACGTGATGGCACTGTCAGGATTTGTGGAGACTACAAGGTTACGATCAACTGAGTTTCGAAACCAGATCAATACCCGTTACCGAAGGCTGATGACCTGTTTGCAACGTTAGCCAGGGAGAAGTCGTTCAGAAAACTGGATCTGATGTCGGCCTACATGACACAGGGGCTGGTCAACCCTCATAAACGACTGCTTATCTACAACAGGTGCCCTTTTGGAATTCACTCAGCTGCAGCCATATTTCAGATGAAAACGGAGAGTCTACTGAAATCCGTCCACAGAACCGTCGTGTTCCAAGATGACATACTGGTCACAGGTCGTGACTCCATCAAACATCTGAACAACCTGGAAGAGGTGCTACATCGACTGGACAAAGTGGGACTCAGACTGAAATGCTCGAAGTGCGTCTTCTTGGCACCAGAAGTCGAATTCCTGAGGAGCAAAATCGCTGCTGACAGTATCAGGCATACGGACTCGAAAACCAAGGCCATCAAAAATGCACCCAAGCCTCAGAATGTGACGGAGCTGCGTTCGTTCCTTGGTCTACTCAACTACTTCAGTAATTTCTTACCTAGATTGAGCACTTCATTAGAGCCACTGCACATGCTGCTAAGAAAAGGTGATGACTGGGTTTGAGGTGTGTCTCAAGATAGAGCTTTTGAGAAAGCTACTAATCTGCTTTGCTCTAACAAGCTGCTGGTACATTATGATCCTTGTAAGTGTCTAGTATTGGCCTGTGATGCTTCGTCATATGGAGTTGGTTGCATGTTCCAACAAGCTAATGAGTTGGGCAAATTACAACCTGTTGCATATGCTTCAAAAGGTTTGTCAAAGGCAAAAAGAGCCTACAGCATGGTAAAGAAAAAAGCACTAGCCTGTGTGTAAGGGGTTAAAAAGATACATCAGTATCTGTTTGGTCTCCGGTTTGAACTGGAAACAGATCACAAGCCACTCATTTCATTGTTTTTGGAAAATAAAGGTATCAGTACCAATGCATTGTCCCGCATCCAGAGGTGGGCGCTGACATTATCTGCCTATGATTATCTCATTCGCCATAGACCTGGCACTGAGAATTGTGCCGATGCATTGAGCCGTCTGCCACTGCCCACACCAGAGGTGGAAATGCCACAACCGGCAGACCTAGTGTTAGTCATGAATGCTTTTGAAAGTGAAGGAACCCTTGTCACGGCCCAACAAGTTAAGATCTGGATCAGCCAGGACCCGATATTCTAGATTGTGAAATGTTGTATCCTTAGTGGTGATTGGTCTGCCATACCCAAGCAAATGTGTGAGGAAACCAAACCTTACATCCATTCAATCAGATTGTATACTGTGGGGTAATCGTGTTTTTATGCCCAAGAAAGGCAGAGAGAAATTTGTGCATGATCTACATAGCACGCATCCCGGTATTGTCATGATGAAAGCCATTGCCAGGTCTCATGTATGGTGGCCTGGAATTGACTCTGATCTGGAATCATGTGTGCATCAGTGCAACACTTGCATGCAGCTTAGTAAAGCACCAGTGGAATCGCCGCTGTGTCTGATGTCGTGGCCATCTAAACCATGGTCCAGGATCCACATCGACTTTGCAGGTCCCTTCCTGGGAAAAGGTACTTAGTTGTGGTGGATGCTTATTCCAAGTGTACAATCATGTCATCCAGCACATCCACAGCTACCATTGAGAGCCTTCGTGTCATGTTTGTTACGCATGGTCTGCCTGACATCGTTGTAAGTGACAACAGATCTTGTTTCACCAGTATGGAGTTTCAAGTGTTCATGAAACTCAATGGTATCAAACATGTGATGTCAGCACTATTCAAACCCGCATCCAATGGACAAGCAGAGTGTGCGGTCCAAACCATCAAGCAGAGTATGAAACGTGTAACTCAAGGTTCACTGCAAACTCGCTTGTCACGCATATTGCTTAGTTCCAGGACAAGACCCCATTCGCTTACCAGGGTCTCCCCTGCTGAACTATTGATGAAGAGAGGTCTCAAGACCAAGCTCTCTCTTGTCCACCCTGACTTGAATAATCATGTCGAATACAGACGTCAAAGTCAGCAAGTGTATCATGATCGCGCTATTGTGTCATGCGACATTTCTATCAATGATCCTGTATATGTAATGAATTATGGTCAAGGTCCCAAATGGATCGCCGGTACTGTTACGGCCAAGGAGGGTACCAGAGTGTTTATCGTTAAGCTCAAGAATGGGCAGGCATGCAGGAAACATGTCGATCAGACAAAGCTGCGGCATACGGATGAACGGGATGCTATTCCAAGTGGATAGAGTGTACAATCATGTCATTAGCACATCCAAAGCTACCATTCAGAGCCTTCGTGTCATGTTTGCTACGCATGGTTTGTCTGACATCATTGTAAGTGACAACGGATCTTGCTTCACCAGTATGGAGTTTCAAGAGTCCATGAAACTCAATGGTATCAAACATGTGAGGTCAGCACCATTAAAACCTGTATCTGAGGAAGACACAATCAGTGACCAACCAACCTACCCTCAGTCATCAGAGTACACCGCTGTCATCAATGAATCTGGATTTTAATCACTGACATGGTCATTGAATCTGGATTTTCAATTCCTAACGTGGTCATTGGCACTCCCACCAGATTGGCTACCCAGCCCCCAGTCATAATAGACTCAGAACGCTCACCCAAGGCTGGAGTTGAACTGAGACATTCAACTCGGGAGCGGAAAGCCCTGCACTGTCTTCATTTGTCAAAGGACCGTTACTAATATTTTAAAGGGGGATATTGTCATGTATGTATGCTTGGGGTTACTAGCCAGCAGCTGGCGCCACTGTCGGAGGTCATTGGTCTGTTTGCCCGTGTGTGCGGCTCAGGTATAAAAGGCCAGCTATCTTGTAATGTGATCACTTTGGGCCTTAATAAAGTAGAGCCAGATTTGTACCTGTTCGGAGTTTACAGTATTCAGTCTATTGAGCTATTGCACAACAATATCCAACTGTGAAACAAATTGGAATAAAACCCAAGTAAAATCCCTGAGGAAAACACATTGAAAATATACAAGCCATTCTTCAAAAATGGGTTTATGCAAAATGAAATTCTGACGAAAACCAATTAAATTTTGGGGAAAAGCTCAAAGCAAGAAATACTAAAGAATAACAGTTGGCTGCTGCTTGAAGCAACTTAGATCAATCTGATCAAGTAGCTGTAAAAATTAAAGGAAATGATTCCACAATTCTATGCACCGAATGTGGAAGAAAGCTTACAAGCTGGCAAATCCCAGACCCACAGCCCTTGTTTTTTTTTTGCCCAATAAAATAAATGGATAGGAAATCACAGGCTTCGATTCTGTAATTTACCGACATACTCTTCCTGAGAGCACTGATTCCTGCTGAGAGTGGTAGATCAGTGCTGGAGCAATCGCTTATAACTGAAGTGACATTGAGTACGCTGAACACTTTTTAAAGCGGCCACAGATCCTCCGTAAAAACTGTCCGTAATTCAGTACAGATTGGCACTAGATTGATAACTTTACTCAGACAGGCCACGAAGATGATCGATTGTAGGAAAAGCAAAGTCACACCAGTGCAGTTGGTGATGCCTTTCTGAAGCTGGGAGTTGAGATACATTGAGGAAGAATTCCTTTGATTATTCTGCGTAGCAACATTGTAAATGCATTCAAGAAGAGTTGTTTATGATTTGACTGCAAATAGCAACCAGACCAATTATTTACCTATTTTTGAGGCAGAGAAAAAGCATATATTGAATCCATGCTGTACCTGACAAGGGACTGCTTAATGCTGACATTGGACAGAAGAGTGTTCCAGTCCTCAGCACTGATATCCTGTTCCTTCACGTTGATCAGAACACAATTCATTCTCTGTCTCCTGCAAGATAAGCTTGCAAAAATGAATCGTCACTGATCTTGCAATGAATTACTTTCCTAAGAATCCTACTAAACTGTTGCTTTCTTATCCATTGAGCTGCATTTAAAATCCTTCGGAATTCCATTCATGATTAGTATTTGGAATAGAAAGCATTATTTAGGTGCTGCAGTAATAACAATATGCAACTTACTAAAAATGTGTTCACTTATTTTCAGTGTCAGGTTGTAGCTCTAAGTGAGTGGGCAGTAAGGTGGCAGATGGAGTGTAATGTAGGGAGGTTATTCTTTATGGTAAGAAGAATAGAAAAACATAGTATTTTAAAAATATTTTTTAAATGCTGAGAAACTTTTAAATGTTGGTGTTCTGAAAGATTTGGATGTCCTTGTGCAAGGAACACAGAAAGCTAGTATGCAGGTACAGCAAACAATAAAGAAGGCAAATGGCAAAAGGAAGCCTTGCTACTATTGTACAGGGCTTTGGTGAGTCCACACCTGGAGTACTGTGCAGAGTTTTTGTTATGTATGTAAACCTGTAATTATCCTGTCTAACCACCAGAGGGCTTATCCCCTGGAGTCCCAAGGGATACCACAATCCCTTGGGAGCACCTGTATATAAGGAGGCCTCACAGGCTGGAGAGGCACTCTCAGATCTGTAATAAAGGACTATGGTCACACTTACTTTGAGCTTGCAGTATCTAGCCTGACTCTTTATTCAAGACATAACAACTGGCGATGAGATACAGATAACGAACTCCGACGCAACAATGCACAGAACTGTGGGCATCCTGGAGAAATTTTCGGAGGGAGATGATTGGGAAACCTTCGTGGAGCGACTTGATCAATACTTCGTGGCCAACGAGCTGGAAGGAGAAGCGAATGCTGCCAAACAAAGGGCAATCCTCCTCACCGTTTGCGGAGCATCAACGTATGGTCTCATGAAAAACTTGCTCGCTCCAGCAAAACCCACAGACAAGTCGTACGATGAGTTGTGCACACAGGTCTGGGAGCATCTAATCCCGAAGGAATGCGTTCTGATGGCGAGGTATCGGTTCGACATGTGCAAGAGGTCTGAAGGCCAGGAAGTGGCAAGCTACATCGCCGAGCTAAGGCGCCTTGCAGGACATTGCGAATTTGAAGACACTTGAAGCACATGCTCAGGGACTTCTTTGTACTTGGCATTGGGCATGAAGTAATACTTCGCAAACTTTTGACTGTAGAGACCCCAATCTTGAGTAAAGCCATAGCGATAGCCCAGGCCTTTATCTCCACCAGTGCCAATACCAAACAAATTTCCCAGCACACTAGTGCTGCTGCAAGTACTGAGAACAAAGTAACGTTTTTGAATCGAAGTGTACATGGCAGGACTTACATGCCTGGAGCTGCACGTCTGCAGATGACTCAGAGTCCGCCATCAAGGGTGGTGAATACAAGGCAATTAACACCTTGTTGGCACACAGGGGTGATCATCGATTCCATTCATGCCGCTTCAAAGGATACGTTTGCATGGGTTGTGGAACAATGGGACACCTCCAACGTATGTGCAGGTGAGCTGCAAACCCCGCTAATCCTGCAAACCACCATGTTGCAGAGGAGGACAGATCCACAGTGGATCACGACGAACCAGAGCCTCAGACCGAGGAGGCAGAGGTATACGGGGTACACACATTTACCACAAAGTGTCCCCCGATAATGCTGAAGGTTTAATTAAATGGACTCCCGGTGTCCATGGAACTGGACACGGGCGGAAGCCAGTCCATAATGAGTAAAAAGACTTTCGATAAGTTGTGGTGCAACAAGGCTTCACGGCCAGTCCTGACTCGCATTCGCACCAAACTTAGAACGTACACAAAGGAACTGATTCCCGTAATTGGCAGTGCTACTGTAAAGGTCTCCTACGATAGAGTGGTGCACGATTTACCACTCTGAGTGGTACCGGGTGATGGCCCCACGCTGTTCGGCATGAGCTGGCTGGGAAAAATACGCTGGAACTGGGACGATGTTCGAGCGCTTTCATCCGTCGACGACATCTCATGTGTCCAGGTCCTAAGCAAGTTCCCCTCGCTGTTAGAACCAGGCATCGGGAAGTTCCAAGGAGCAAAAGTGCAGATCCATTTGATTCCTGGAGCGCGACCCATCCTTTACAAGGCGAGAGCGGTACCTTACTTGATGAGAGAGAGGGTGGAGATCAAGCTGGACCGGTTGCAACGAGAGGGCATCATTTCGCCGATTGAATTCAATGAGTGGGCCAGTCTGATTGTCCCAGTCCTCAAGGGAGACAGCACCGTCAAAATCTGTGGTGATTATAAAGTAACTATCAATCATTTCTCGCTGCAGGATCAATACCCACTACCAAAGAAAGACGACCTATTTGCAATGCTGGCAGGAGGGAAAACGTTCACAAAGCTGGACTTGACCTCGGCCTGCATGATGCAGGTACTGGAGGAATCTTCGAAAGGCCTCACCTGCATCAACACGCACAAAGGTCTTTTCGTTTACAACAGATGCCCGTTTGGGATTCGATCGGCCGTGGTGATATTCCAGAGGAACATGGAAAGCTTGCTGAAGTCGGTCCTGCGCACCATGGTCTTCCAGGACGACATCTTGGTTACAGGTCGGGACACTGTCGAGCACCTTCAGAACCTGGAGGAGGTTCTTAGTCGGCTTAACCATGTGGGGCTCAGGCTAAAACACTCGAAGTGCGTTTTCCTGGCGCCTGAAGTGGAGTTCCTGGGGAGAAGAATCACGGCGGAAGGCATCAGGCCCACCGATTCGAAGACGGAGGCAATCAAGAACGCACCGAGACCACAGAACGTGACGGAGCTGCGGTCATTTCTAGGACTCCTGAACTATTTTGGTAACTTCTTACCGGGTCTTAGCACATTGTTAGAACCCCTGCACTCTTTACTGCATAAGGGAGATGAATGGGTATGGGGTAAAAGCCAAGAAAATGCCTTTGGGAAAGCTAGGAAGCTGTTATGTTCAAACAAATTGCTTGTGTTGTACGACCCATGTAAATGTTTGGTACTAGCATGTGATGCGTCGTCATACAGGGTCAGGTGTGTATTGAAACCAGCTAATGAATTTGAGAAATTGCAACCGGTTGCTTATGCATCCAGAAGTCTGTCTCAGGCCGATCGAAAAAGAAGCGTTAGCATGTGTTTACAGGGTAAAGAAAATGCATCGATATCTGTTCGGGCTTAAATTTGAATTGGAAACCGACCATAAGCCGCTTATATCCCCCTTTTCTGAAAATAAGGGGATAAATACGAATGCATCGGCCCATATCCAGAGATGGGTGCTCACATTGTCCGCACACAACTAGGCCATCCGCCACAGGCCAGGCACAGAAAACTGTGCCGATGCTCTCAGTAGGCTACCATTGCCCACCACCGGGGTGGAGATGGCACAGCCTGCAGATTTAGTTATGGTAATGGAAACATTCGAGAGTGAGCAATCACCTGTTACAGATTAGAACCTGGACGAGCCAGGACTCCTTACTGACCTGAGTAAAAAACTGTGTGCTCCACGGGAGTTGGTCTAGTGTCCCATTAGAGATGCAGGAAGAAATAAAGATGAAATGTCTATACAGGCAGACTGCCTCCTAAGGGGTAATTGGGTAGTTGTGCCAAGAGAGGGCAGGGACACTTTCATTAGTGATCTCCACAGTATCCACCCAGGCATGGTAATGATGAAAGCGATAGCCAGATCCCACGTGTGGCCCGGTATCGATGCAGACTTAGAGTCCTGCGTGCACAAATGTAATACATGTTCACAGTTAATGCACCCAGGGAGGCGCCATTAAGTTTATGGTCTTGGCCCTCCAAACTGTGGTCGAGGGTTCATGTCGACTATGCAGGTCCATTCTTGGGAAAAAACTTTTTAATGGTTGTTGATGTGTACTCCAAATGGATTGAATGTGTGATAATGTCGACAAGCACGTCCGGTGCCACCATTGAAAGCCTATGGGCCATGTTTGCCATGCACGGCCTGCCTGATGTCCTTGTAAGTGACAATGGGCCGTGCTTTACCAGTGCCGAATTCAAGGAATTCATGATCCGCAATGGGGTCAAATATGACACTAAACTGGGTGGTGATGTGAGCTGTGAGGGTGATGCTAGGAGGCTGCAAGGTGACTTGGACAGGTTAGGTTAGTGGGAAAATGCATGGCAGATGCAGTATAATGTGGATAAATGTGAGGTTATCCACTTTGGGGGCAAAAATGCGAAGACAGAGTATTATCTGAATGGCGGCAGATTAGGAAAAGGGGAGGTGCAACGAGACCTGGGTGTCATGGTTCATCAGTCATTGAAAGTTGGCACACAGGTACAGCAGGCGGTGAAGAAGGCAAATGGCATGTTGGCCTTTGTAGCTAGGGGATTTGAGTATAGGAGCAGGGAGGTCTTACTGAAGTTGTACAGGGCCTTGGTGAGGCCTCACCTGGAATATTGTGTTCAGTTTTGGTCTCCTAATCTGAGGAAGGACGTTCTTGCTATTGAGGGAGTGCAGCGAAAGTTCACCAGACTGATTCCCAGGATGGCTGGACTGACATATGAGGAGAGACTGGATCCAGTGGCCTTTATACATTGGAGTTTAGAAGGATGAGAGGGGATCTCATAGAAACATATAAGATTCTGGCGAGACGGGACAGGTTAGATGCGGGTAGAATGTTCCCGATCTTGGGGAAGTCCAGAACCAGGGGACACAGTCTTAGGATAAGGGGTAAGCTATTTAGGACTGAGATGAGGAGAAACTTCTTCACTCAGAGAGTTGTTAACCTGTGGAATTCCCTGCCGCAGAGAGTTGTTGATGCCAGTTCATTGAATATATTCAAGAGGGAGTTAGATAATGGTCCTTATGGCCAAGGGGATCAAGGGGTATGGAGAGAAAGCAGGAAGGAGTACTGAGGGAATGATCAGCCATGATCTTATTGAATGGTGGTGCAGGCTCGAAGGGCCAAATGGCCTACTCCTGCACCTATTTTCTATGTTTCTATGTTTCTATGTCTCCTCCGTTTAAGCCAATGGTCAGGAAGAACGAGCAGTTCAAACAGTCAAGCAGAGCTTGAAAAGGGTAACTGAAGGCTTACTGCAGACTCCTTGAAAAGGGTAACTGAAGGCTCACTGCAGACTCCGTATCCCGAGTCCTGCTTAATTACCGCACAAGACCCCACTCGATCACTGGGGTCCCTCCCGCTGAACTGCTCATGAAAAGGGCACTTAAGACAAGCTCTTGTTAGTCCACCCTGATCTACATGAACAGGTAGAGAGCAGGCGGCTTCAGCAGAACACATATCATGATCGCGCAAATTGTCACGCGAAATTGAAGTAAATGATCCTGTATTTGTTTTGAACTATGGGCAAGGTCCCAAGTGGATTGCTGGCACTGTTTTGGCCAAAGAGGGGAGTAGGATGCTTATGGTCAAACTCGCAAATGGACTCACCTGCAGAAAACACTTGGATCAAACCAAACTCAGGTTTATGGACTATCTAGAACAACCCACAATAGACTCTATGTTTTTCGACCCTCCAACACACACACAAGTGGCAACCGACCCAGCGGTTGACCATGAAGCAGAACTCATCACCCGCAGCAGCCCAGCAAGGCACACCACCCCCAGCAGTCCAGCAAGGTCAGCTGCGCAGCAGCCCAGCGAAGGCCCAACAAACGACTCACCAACACCAGCATTTGCACCGAGACGATCAACCAGAGAAAGGAAGGCCCCAGATCGATTCACATTGTAAATAGTTACACTATTGACTTTGGGGCCGGCGGGGGTGCGGGGGGGGGGGGGGGGGGCGGTGGGAAATGTTGTTATGTATGTAAACCTGCAATTACCATGTCTAACCACCAGAGGGCTTATCGCCTGGAGTCCCAAGGGATCCCACAATCCCTTGGGAGCACCTGTACATAAGGAGGCCTCACAGACTGGAGAGGCACTCTGAGATCTGTAATAAAGGACTATGGTCACACTTACTTTGAGCTTGCAGTATCTAGTCTGACTCTTTATTCAAGACATAACAGTTTTGGCCTCCTTATCCAAGGAAGGATATACTTGCCTTGGAGGCGGTACAACAGAGGTTCACTAGATTGATTCATAAGAATATAAAAACATAAGAAATAGGAGCAGGAGTAGGCCATTTGGCCCATCGAACCTGCTCCGCCATTCAATAAGATCATGGCTGATCTGATCATGGATTCAGTTCCACTTCCCTGCCCGCTCCCCATAACCCTTTACTCCCTTATCACTCAAAAATCTGTCTACATCCGCCTTAAATATATTCAAAGACCAACCTCCACAGCTCTCTGGGGCAGAGAATTCCATAGATTTACAACCCACTGAGAGAAGAAATTCCTCCTCATCTCAATTTTAAATGGGCGACCCTTTATTCTGAGCCTATGTCCCCTAGTTTTAGTTTCCACTATGAGTGCAATATCCTTTCTGCATCCACCTTGTTAAGCCCCCTCATTATCTTATATGTTTCAATAAGATCACCTCTCATTCTTCTGAACTTCAATGTGTATAGGCCCAACCTAGTCAAGTTATCCTCATAAGTCAACCCCCTTATCTCCAGAATAAACCTAGTGAATCTTCTTTGAACAGCCTCCAATGCAAGTATATCCTTCGTTAAATACGGAGACCAAAACTGTACGCAGTGCTCTAGGTGTGGCCTTACGAATACCCTATACATTTGTAGCAGGACTTCTCTGCTTATATATTCTAACCCCCTTGCAATAAAGGCCAATATTCTATTTGCCTTCCTGATTACTTGCTGTATCTGCACACTAACTTTTTGTGTTTCATGCACAAGGACCCCAGATCCCTCTGTACCTCAACACTTTGCAATTTTTCTCCATTTAAATTGTAATTTGCTTTTCTATTGTTTCTGCAAAAGTGGATAACCTCACTTTTTCCCACATTATTCTCCATCTGCCAGATTTTTATCCATTCACTTATCCCGTCTATATCCCGCTGCAGATTTTTTGTATCCTCCTCACAATTTGTGTCCTTCCCACCTATCTTTGTATCATCAGCAAACTTGGCTACATTTCACTTGATCCCTTCATCCAAGTCATTAATATAGATTGTAAATATTTGAGGACACAGCACTGATCCCTGCGTCATCCCACTAGTTACTATTTGCCAACCAGAAAATGACCCATTTATCTCGACCCTCTGAAGGCACCTTATCGAATGCCTTCTGGAAATCCAAATACACCACATCCACTGGTTCCCTCTGAGCCACCCTGCTCATTACATCCTCAAAGAACTCCAGCAAATTTGTCAAACATGATTTCCCTTTCATAAAACCATGCTGACTCTGCTTGATTGAATTATGCTTTTCCAAATGTCCCGCTACTGCTTCTTTAATAATGGACTGCAGCATTTTCCCAATGACAGATGTTAGGCTGACTGGTCTATAATTTCTTGCTTTTTGTCTGCCTCCTTTTTTAAATAAGGCCGTTACATTTGCAGTTTTCCAATCCTCTGGGACTGCCCCAGATTCCAGGGAATTTTGGTAGATTACAACCAATGCATCCACTATCTCTGCAGCCACTTCTTTTAAGACCCTAGGATGTAAGCCATTATTTTACCGAGCACTACTTCATTAGTGATAGTGATTGTATTAAGTCCCTCCCTCCCTATAGCCCCTTGCTTATCCACTATTGGGATGTTTTAGTGTCTTCTACCGTGAAGACCGATATAAAATTCCTGGGATGAGAGGGCTGTCTTATAAGAGATTGTGTAGAATGGGCCTATACTCTCTGGAGTTTAGAAGAATAAATGGTGATCTCATTGAAACATACAAGATTCTGAAGGAGATTGACAGGGTAGATGGTGTTTCCCCTAGCTGGCATGTCTAGAACTAGGGGGCACAGTCTCAGGATAAGGGCTGGCCATTTAAGACACTCAAAGGGGTGTGAATCTTTGGAATTCTCTGCCCCAGAGGGCTGTGGATGCTGAGTCTCTGAATATATTCAAGGCTGAGATCGATAGATTTTTGGAGTCTAGGGGAATCAAGGGATATGGAGATCGGGCGGGAAGTGGAGTTGAGGTCGATGATCAGCTATGATCTTCTTGAATCAGGCTCGAGGGGCTGTATACCTACTCCTGCTCCTATTTCTTATGTTTTTATGTTCTTATCCCAGCTTAGAAAAGTGCACAGTTGTAAGGGTGATTCCTTCCTTTAAGGCACCCCGGATTGGGTGATATAATAGTCGACTGACTGGTGGCATTCTTGACTTGTTCTGTAACATTTACAACAGGATCATGGCTTATAAATGATCAAAACATTCACAGTTATTCTTAAAAGGGAGGCAATGGTCACAACAAAATAGGTTGAAAATGTATGCGGAATGGTTACTGTACTATTTTTCTGACTTTTTCCAAATGTGTTTTTATTTTCGTCTGTGCTTTTTCATTCTCTGTGTAGAAGGAAAGAGTGGGGAGTATACGCCGACCAAGCTCCTTAAATGACCTAGACCAGAGTCATGAAGAAAAAGAAATTGAATTTCTTCGAATGCAAGTTATGGAACAGCAAAACCTCATTGATGATCTCAGCAAGGTAACATTTTTAATTATTTGAAACACAGGGACCATGCTGTGTTCAGCATTATTTCTAGATTTATTCCAGTCATAGTTTTCTTTAGATTCGGCTTTTGATATTTTTCAAAAATGAGTAATTGGCAATGGTCAGTTTCTATACTGCACACAGAGCATTTACCCATGATCAGATATTCTCGTTAAATAAACTGCTCTCCTTTAATGGCAGGTGGTCTGCCGTGCAGACCAGCAGATCCCAGCTTTCAACCTTTGTCTGTGCTGAGTTTTCTGATCTCAGCCGATGCAGCATTGTCTACAC
This sequence comes from Pristiophorus japonicus, assembly GCF_044704955.1. Taxonomy (NCBI): domain Eukaryota; kingdom Metazoa; phylum Chordata; class Chondrichthyes; family Pristiophoridae; genus Pristiophorus; species Pristiophorus japonicus. Next base: position 285,914,558 of record NC_091979.1, read on the forward strand.
TACAATTGTCTCCTCTCTCTGGAGTAGAGAGCGGGAACATATCAGTTTCTATTCTAATAACCTTCAATGGAAGGTGTGCATGTTTGGATGTGAGGACAGGATATAATCTGGCTTATCTGTGATGCTACTCTCACCCTTCCCACTACCAATTAGCCAGTCTTTTTACTGCTTTACAACTGCAGTACTCAAATTATTAGGCCGACCAAAGCTGCTATCCTTAAAGTCCTGACCTCTTGTCATTACTCCTCACTAGGGAACAATCGAATATTTCATCTACTGCAGTCAAGAGTATAAGCCTTGACAGCCCACTTGTGACTTGGGTTAAAATAGGCAATGTCCGTATTTTGAGAATACTACTGATTCCCAATTGCGTATATGCAGGTTTTCCTCTATCGGCACACCTCACGAGGCAGCTGCCCCCATTTTCTCACCATTGGCCCATGACTGAGCCAAGAAATGTGACAGCAAATCTGAGTCTGCTGCAAGTCTTTCAGATCTGCAGGTGTGCTGTGGGCCATCGAGATTGTGGCCTTCTTTCTACTGCTCGAGAAAAACAGTCAAAAGATCTCAAATGGTGTAAAATGTCCTGAGGAGGCTGGAGCCACTTAAAATGAATTCTGCCACTTGCTTGCATATTCTTCAGACTTTCCCTTCACTCCCCCCCCCCCCCCCCCTCCCACAAACCATCTAGTCAGCAAGGGTCTTCACGGGTATCCCTGGGCTGGGGTGCCCACCAAGCAGAATAGCAGGAAAATGAGATTAGAGGCCACGAATATCCTCTTCTGTCCTATTAAAATAGCTACATTGTATCCGTGTCTATTGCACGTACATGCTAAGTTCCTCCTTGTGGGGAAGCCATAGAGAATCGCTGCATATACCTAACACAACAGGTCTCAGTTCTTTTTCTATCCTGTTCTGAGGCTTGAGATTGCTGAGTTTCCGAGCACAGAACAGTAGGAAAATCCCCCTAGATGGTGCACATGTAATAGATTTAGGTAGACAGTCTACCTATTGCAGTGGGAACCAATGCATTTTCCTTCATGATCTGCTGGAGTTGAAAGAATTACGTGGTGAATTGAAATTGAGTGGCCAAAGTCGAGGCACATCCACAGCTCCCTTAGTGCTGCAGAAAAGGGCCAAAAAAGAAAATCTCAACCTTGTAGTTTCAAACACTAGGATATGGACTGGAATCCAGCCCAGAATGATGATGAGGCAAATCTCCCATCTCTACCAGCTGAATGTCAATCCATGTCCAGATGGATTGCAGAGCTTGGTCTCCAGAGTCTTGGTTAACCCTTGCCACTGGATCAAGACCTAGCTCTGTCAAGCCCATGTGGTGGCTGGTGTACAACAGCCACTCCACGTTAAAAGAATCCACGCATCTTCCACCTTTCAATATGTAGTTCGGGACCTGGAATATCAGATCCTTCATTGAAAGACCTGTAAACTCGTCCCTTTTTGGTGTGGAAGCGGGTCATCCCTGATACAAGGGACTGCCTAATACTATACTGTATTAGATGGATTTCAGCCATTGTATAAAAATGCCCAAAGTTCACCACAATTTGGCTCTTTTATTGATGCATGCAGATACCTAATGTGCAAAATGAACCTGATATACTGGTACAGTAGGTGTTCTTCTGAATTTGGAATTAAAGGACATATTTTAATAATTATCTTTTGTTCAAATATTTAAGGGAAACTGTAGTTTCCTTTGGATAAATGTTCACTGGCTGTTACTTTATATATTATATCCATTAGAACGCTCCAAGTGATAACTGTGTTGTATTATAACATTTATTGTATTATTTTCTTCCCTACTTCATTATACCACCATTGTCACTCCATGTCATGTACCTGCCACAGCCAAGAGGCTGCAGCACTGCTACCTTACTTCCAGCAACATCTCTCTTTAGTTGGTTACTAGGAGGTACGCAAGACTAGCCTAGGATGAATAGTGCTTAAATGTTCTCCCCTCTGGAGCCTTTTGCTTAGTATCTCTCACAATGACATAATCGAGATCAAAAAGTGACCAGTTTTTGGTGCAACATGTTACAGACTCGTCCACACCTTCCTCACCGCTAGGTTCAGCTTTTGCAATGCTCATCTTACTGACCTTCCAAACTCTGCACTGCACTAACTCTCCCTCATCCTGAACTTTTTTTGCCTACATCCTATCCCATATTAATCCCTACATGTCTATCAGTTCCATCCCAGCTCATCACTGGCTCTCCTTCCTCCAGAGCATTGATTTCAAAATCTTTGTTCTCATTTACAAATCCCTCCAATGCTCCATCCTACCTTTGCAAACTCCTCCAGCCCTATGTCCCAGCTGGCATCCTCTGCTCTTCTAACTCTTGTCGACTGTGCCTCCTTCCTTACTTGCACTCCACCATCAGTGACAGAGCCTTCATACACATCTCTGCACTCTGGAATTAACTTCCTAAACCCCTGCTCCTTGCTACATCTTCCCCCATCTTCAAAGCTTCCTCAAAACCTTCCTCTTCAAACACGCCTTTGGTTAACTGCCCTAACTCCTCTCCTATCTCGTGCTCAATGCCCACTGCTTCCTTTGTGAAGTGCCTAGGATGTTGTGCGTCATTAAAGCCACTGTATAAATGCAAGTTGTTTCCATTATTGTTACACTAATGCACTAATCTTGGTTGCTTTTTGTTTAAGTGCCAGCGCTAGTAGTTCATCTGATTATCAACTTAATATGCACAACAGTATTAAAAGCAACACAAAAACAGGTGACCAGACAGGGACATAAAATTACAGTGCTATGTTATTTACATTTTAAAATTGAACTCAAGTGTGTTAAGAAAATTTGTTCCGATATAATAAGTTTACAGTGAAAGATTACTTTGTTCAGCAAAGTGAAATGGCTCCTCACTCCACAAATGGACATTGATATCCTCTAATGTGAAACATTCCTAATAGCAGATTATTTTTCTGTTTGCTCCAAATGACTCATAGAATTGAAAAGTAGTGAAGTTATGCTAAACTTGTATCAAACCTTGGATAAACCACACTTGGAGTACTGAGTACAATTCTGGCCACCAAATTATTAAAAGGATATAAAGACACTGGAGAGGGTGCAGAGAAGATTTACAAAGATGATACCAGAAATGCGAGGGTAAATCTATCAGGAAGGGATGAACAGGCTGAAAAATTAAGGCTGAGGGGGGGTCTTTAAAATTCTGAAAGGTTTTGATAGAATATATACAGTGAGAGTGTTTCCACTTGTTGGGAGGAGCATAACTAGAGGCCATCAATATAAGATAGACACCAAAAAATAAAATAGGGAATTAAGAAGAAACATCTTGACCCAGAGAGTGATGAGAATGTGGAATTCGTTACCACAGGGAGTGCTTGAAGCAAATAGCGCAGATGCATTTAAGGGGAGGCTAGATAAGCAAATAAGGGAAAAGAGAATAGAGGGTTGTGCTGATAGAGTTAGATGAGGAAAGACGGGAGGAGGCTCAAGTGGAGTATAAACGCCAGCATGGACTGGTTGGGCTGAATGGCTTGTTTCTGTGCCATATATCCTATATAATGTAGTTTACATGCAGCACCTGATTGGCTCAACACAATTGTTTGCCAGAGCTAAGGTCAGTACCCCTCCAAAAAGAAAGTTTCGTACAAATACAGTCAGCGAAAGAGATGCTGACATGACACAGACACAAGGTAAAAGGAGGCTCATGATTTATCAATTCTTGTCGCATGGATGAAACCTTTTAGATATTGGCATTTGGAATGTGCAGTTTCAGTTGTATCATGAGGAAAAGGTTAAGCCTACAAAAACAACATCTGTAAAAGTATGATATTGTACTAAATTCCCAGTTGTAGTACTTTTAACCAGCCTTTTGCTTGACTGCCACTGCCATCGTTCTGATTCTTACATGCAATCTTTGCTTTTGTCAGGCACTGGAGACAGCTGGCTATGTCAAGAGTGTCATAGTAAGTAACACCATCCAGTATTTTTAACTCAAAAAAGTTAGTACACATAATCGCATTGATGTCGTAGTTTCTGACAATCCTGACATCCGAGGTATCTGGGAAACATTCTTAAAGGAGTAGGTAGCACACAAGGTTCTATCTATCCCTGGCTATGTTCTTTCAGCAGGCCAAATGTGCCAAAGCTGGAGGAATTTCTTTATATTCCCACAGGTAAAATATGGAATCAAGTACTACTGAATCTCTACTGATGAAAGATATAGCAGAAATGTTTTGGTAGCTGGGGAAGATCAGAAAACAAAAAGGGCAGGAAATCCTATCAATGTACCAGACCTGCTCACCAAATGTATAAATCTAAGGCCAGCTACAAACTGCATGAATCACAAACAGGCTCCAAATACAGATAAAGAATAGTTATATCTGTTTCCAATATTGGGCTCAAACCATCACTCTCCTTACTTTTGAGAAGGACAGAGTCACATGCCAAGTATCTGTACTTAAGACAAAGTTGCTCAGTATCATATTTGTTAAAAATTCATCTGAAATCTTAGGTCAGGTTCAAAGCTCCATCAAATTACAGCAAACTAGAGATTCCCTCCAAAAACCTGATTCCACAGAAGTGACTGGCTTCAAAGTCCCACCCATGAACTAGCTGTCTCCTTGGCTCATTTATTTTAAACTGTCTTGAGGTGCATTTATACTGAAACTTTAGCTTTGCAAAGATGCTACTGACAGTATAACTCCCAAGCCTTTGGCTTAATAATCATATTGGCTAGGATAGATTGGCGAATGATACTGAAGGGGTTGACTGTGGATGGGCAATGGCAGACATTTAGAGACCGCATGGATGAACTGCAACAATTGTACATTCCTGTCTGATGTAAAAATAAAAAAGGGAAGGTGGCTCAACCGTGGCTATCAAGGGAAATCAGGGATAGCATTAAAGCCAAGGAAGTGGCATACAAATTGGCCAGAAATAACAGCGAACCCGGGGAGTGGGAGAAATTTAGAACTCAGCAGAGGAGGACAAAGGGATTGATTAGGGCAGGGAAAATGGAGTACGAGAAGAAGCTTGCAGGGAACATTAAGACGGATTGCAAAAGTTTCTATAGATATGTAAAGACAAACGTAGGTCCCCTGCAGTCAGAATCAGGGGAAGTCATAACGGGGAACAAAGAAATGGCGGACCAATTGAACAAGTACTTTGGTTCGGTATTCACTGAGGAGGACACAAACAACCTTCCGGATATAAAAGGGGTTGGAGGGTCTAGTAAGGAGGAGGAACTGAGTGAAATCATTATTAGTCGGGAAATTGTGTTGGGGAAATTGATGGGATTGAAGGTCGATAAATCCCCAGGGCCTGATGGACTGCATCCCAGAGTACTTAAGGAGGTGGCCTTGGAAATAGTGGATGCATTGACAGTCATTTTCCAACATTCCATTGAGTCTGGATCAGTTCCTATGGAGTGGAGGGTAGCCAATGTAACCCCACTTTTTAAAAAAGGAGGGAGAGAGAAAACAGGGAATTATAGACCGGTCAGCCTGACATCGGTAGTGGGTAAAATGATGGAATCAATTATTAAGGATGTCATAGCAGTGCATTTGGAAAGAGGTAATATGATAGGTCCAAGTCAGCATGGATTTGTGAAAGGGAAATCATGCTTGACAAATCTTCTGGAATTTTTTGAGGATGTTTCCAGTAGCGTGGACAAGGGAGAACCAGTTGATGTGGTATATTTGGACTTTCAGAAGGCTTTCGACAAGGTCCCACACAAGAGATTAATGTGCAAAGTTAAAGCACATGGGATTGGGGGTAGTGTGCTGACATGGATTGAGAACTGGTTGTCAGACAGGAAGCAAAGAGTAGGAGTAAATGGGGACTTTTCAGAATGGCAGGCAGTGACTAGTGGGGTACCGCAAGGTTCTGTGCTGGGGCCCCAACTGTTTACACTGTACATTAATGATTTAGACGAGGGGATTAAATGTAGTATCTCCAAATTTGCGGATGACACTAAGTTGGGTGGCAGTGTGAGCTGCGAGGAGGATGTTATGAGGCTGCAGAGCGACTTGGATAGGTTAGATGAGTGGGCAAATGCATGGCAGATGAAGTATAATGTGGATAAATGTGAGGTTATCCACTTTGGTGGTAAAAACAGAGAGACAGACTATTATCTGAATGGTGACAGATTAGGAAAAGGGGAGGTGCAAAGAGACCTGGGTGTCATGGTACATCAGTCATTGAAAGTTGGCATGCAGGTACAGCAGGCGGTTAAGAAAGCAAATGGCATGTTGGCCTTCATAGCGAGGGGATTTGAGTACAGGGGCAGGGAGGTGTTGCTACAATTGTACAGGGCCTTGGTGAGGCCACACCTGGAGTATTGTGTACAATTTTGGTCTCCTAACCTGAGGAAGGACATTCTTGCTATTGAGGGAGTGCAGCGAAGGTTCACCAGACTGATTCCCGGGATGGCGGGACTGACCTATCAAGAAAGACTGGATCAACTGGGCTTGTATTCACTGGAGTTCAGGAGAATGAGAAGGGACCTCATAGAAACGTTTAAAATTCTGATGGGGTTAGACAGGTTAGATGCAGGAAGAATGTTCCCAATGTTGGGGAAGTCCAGAACCAGGGGACACAGTCTAAGGATAAGGGGGAAGCCATTTAGGACTGAGATGAGGAAGAATTTCTTCACCCAGAGAGTGGTGAACCTGTGGAATTCTCTACCACAGAAAGTTGTTGAGGCCAATTCACTAAATATATTCAAAAAGGAGTTAGATGAAGTCCTTACTACTTGGGGAATCAAGGGGTATGGTGAGAAAGCAGGAATGGGGTACTGAAGTTGCATGTTCAGCCATGAACTCATTGAATGGTGGTGCAGGCTAGAAGGGCCGAATGGCCTACTCCTGCACCTATTTTCTATGTTTCTATGTTTCTATGTTTCTACATCTGATCTACATTACAAGTGAATATGGATCCAAAACTTGGCAATGAAATGCAATTCCTTAATAGAGGTCCACCCTACTTATCCCAAAAGAGTTTTATAAAGCTGAAAAATGCTCAGTTATGGAAATTACAAAGGAAACCAATGGGTTGCTATTGGACGCATTTGACTCTAAAGGTATGCAGCATAGTGGACTTAATGAGGACCATCTGCCTTAATACCTATGATCTGAAGCAATGGGGAGGAATGGGTTGACAATCCATTCTCTACAAGGTTATGGCCAAAGCATTATAAGACTTCCTGTGGTTAAGCCAGATCTCCTTGTTTATGTCAGGAACATAATGCAATTCAATATTTTATATCAATCCAAAAAGTCTACAACACAGAAAATAGAATGAAGCTTCATGCACTATTCTTCCAGCCTGTGAAACACTCTTGGAGTCTGTCCCTTGTCTGTGGTAGTTACCTTGGGCTCAATTTTCCCCAGTGCCGTTTTTTGGCATATTGCAAGTGTTTCGCCCGTTTTTCTTGGCCCCAACTACTCCAAAAAAAAAGTAGCAAGTTTCCCCATTCTATTTTTTGAATTTGGCACTGCGCAGCCTGTCCTTTAGCTTCGGGGGGGTGGAGCCTAATGCTGAAAAAACGATGACCCCCAAACCCCCCCTGCACATGCACGGGAAAAAAAGGACATTTTTGATGTGATTGCTATGGGCGTGCATGCCCAGTACAGCTCCCTGTCTTCATTCGGCCATTTTGAAAGAGCCAGTTGTGTGTGAGAACTTTAATTTTCAGTGAAAAAATTGGAGCTGCAATACAATATGCAACGCGGCTCAAGGACCAAGAATTTCTCACAGGATGAAGTGGAGACACTAATTACTGTGATTGAGGCCAGATGGCAGGAGCTGGACACCAGCAGAAGTCACATAAAAGTTTCATCAAAAGAAATGAAGAAACACTGGAACCAATTTGCAGAAGATTACTGTGCAATGGTGACTGCCCCGAGGTCTGGAGGCCAGTGCAAAAAGAAATGGCAGGACCTTGGTCAAGTAGTTAGTGTAAGTAATATTTTCATTTATTCAATGGAATTGCAATTGTAAATATGTCCCACCCAGCAGAAAGACACCCTCCCTAAAAAGTTAAGTTTTCATCTTTGCAGAGGAAGGTGGCACATAACAAACGGGAAAGGACAGGAGGAGGCTCGGCAAATCTGCAGCCACTGACACCTTTGGAAGACAGGGTCGCTGCTTTGATGAGTCCTGCCTGGAGAAAAGCAACTACCACTGCACAAGCTGGGCCCACACTCGAGGGAGAGGGTAAGTCCTGCAAATTCCACAGTCTGGCTTTGATGAATGTTAAGTACTGCACAGGCTAGCCACGCTTCGGTTCATGGGGATGTCTCCATCAGCCATGCTTTGGTTGATGCAATGTGCTATCATTCATCGTGCTCCTTCTCATCAGCCTGCTGCTTGTGCTGTGTGAGCCTACTCATGCCACCCACCCTGCCCCCTCCTCTGCTGCTAACCATGTGTCTGTTCTGTTAGATTTTTGCAGAATTTGAGGCCAATCCTGACGATGCAGAAGATTCAGATGCAGATGAGCCTTGAAGAGGATAACATCTTCCAATCCCACCTTCCCGACCAAGAGCATGGGGGTGAGGGGGAGGAGGAGGGGAAGGGGGAGGTGACAGATGAAGTCCCCACTGTTGTACTCAGTTTGGAGGAGGTGCAAGTGCCGCCCGTTGAGCTGCCAGCCCCATCTCTGAGTGGTTTGAGTGTTGGTGGGACATTCCATGGTTTCCCACCGCCCCAGGCTGTGCGTCCCAGTGAGGTGTAGCGAGGCACACCAGGGCCCCACCGCCCCAGGCTGCGGGTCCTAGTGAGGTGCAGCGAGGCACACCCAGGGTCCCACCGTCCCAGGCTGCGGGTCCCAGTGAGGTGCAGTGAGGCACACCCAGGGTGAGGAGGGGAAGGAGAGCTCGACAGCACTCTCCTGAGATACAGGATCGAACAGATGAGGTTCAGATGATGGCAATGCGTGCGGAGAGCACTGACCTTACCCGATCACTCCTGGACACCATCAGTGGGGTGGGTGATGAGGTATCGGGTCTGTCGGGAGAAGTAACAACACTCTCATGAGAAATGGGAACACTGTCCGGGAACATGAGGGAGGCAGCGGATACAATGTCGGTGCACATGAGGGAGGGAATGTCGCAGGTAGTTGACACACTGTCAGGGCACATGAGGGAGGGAATGTCGGAGTTAGCTGCTGCAATAAGGGAACAAGCCCACCCGCGCCCATTGACAGAATCAACTGCCACTCCTCCTCCAAACCCCAGACCAGCCTTTGAAGAGGCCCAAGCTGGGCCTTCCACATTACTGCCTGCCCTGCCCCTCCCCCATCAAGAAGTGTGCATTACCCGAGATGTTCGAAAGAATAAGCTTGGTACCAACCCGAGAAACGCTGTGCCACCACCTGCGGGCAGGGGGGATGTCACTATGAACAAGTGCAGCAGGTGGTCTTAGAATAAGGTGAAGGAAAGATGGGTGCAGCCTTCCTTTGCTGCTGCTGCTGTTGTTGTTTTTTATTGTTATTATTGTTGTTACTATTGTAACTGTTCTCAAATTAAAAGCTTTTTTGTAAGTTATGTAAATTTACAAGTTTAAAAATTTGTAAGTGATCTTAACTGAAAACTTTAAAGTTAAGTACAAACACGTGTTTGTTAAACTTTTGAATAAAATATATTTTAAATTATAACTGAATCATTTCCACTATTTGTTCCATAGTTAACACAACTTTTTGAAGTAAACAAGAATCATTTCCATCATTTGTTCCATTAACACAACGCAACATTACGGAACAGGTCCAAACAGTAAACATGGTCCATGTTGAATAGTTGTCGCTGAGCCTTCAGGCAGCAAAGCGTTCATGGATGAACTGCTGGCGCAAGGCTTGAGCAATCGTTAAAGGGGCACAACGGCCTGCCCTTCTCCGCTGTCGTGCTCTGGGTTCAGGTAGTTGTATGACTTCCTCGTCCTCCTCCTCCTCCTCATCTGCATCTTCCTCATCACCATCAGCCACTCTCACCTCAGGTGGGTCTTCTACTACCAGCTGCTGCTGCGTCATGATGGCTAAGTTATGCAGCATGCAGCACACAACAGTGAACTGACCAACAATCTCAGGGGAATATTGCAAGTAGTCTCCGGAATGGTCCAGGCATCGGAAAGGCTGCTTCAAGATGCCAATGGTCCTCTCTATTACGCCGCACCTCGCAATATGCGACATGTTGTATTCCCGGTCAGCTTCCATCCAGGTTACCCGTAGGGGCATCATGAGCCAGGTGGCGAGGCCTAGCCTTTGTCTGCCAGCAGCCAGCTCTGCCCTTCTGGCTGCTGCCGAAACATGGCAGGTATAACGCTCTTGTGTAGGATGAACACATCATGGGTGCTCCCAGGGTATCCTGCATCAACTGACATGATGCGATGCATGTCATCACACATGAGCTGCACATTAATGGAATGGAAACCTTTTCTGTTCCTGTACATCTCGGAATCCTCCAAAGGTGCTCGCGAGGCGATGTGGGTACAATCAATGCAGCCTTTGGGAAGCCGGCAATTTTGAAGAAGCCCACAACCTTCTCACGCATTGCCTGGGTGGTCATGGGAAACTTTATATAGTGATTCCTCCGGGCATATAGTGCAGCAGTCACCTGCCGAATGCAGATGCGTGTTGCATGTTGAGAACTGGCGCACACATCCCCAGTTGTGGCATGGAACGATCCAGATGCATAGAATGAAAGTGCAGCTGTAACCTTCACTTCAACTGACAAAACAGTCCTCCTGATGCTTCTAGGTTGCAGATCTGCTTTTACCAACTCACACATCTCAGTTACAACTTCTTTGCGGAAACTCAACCTTTTGACACAGTCTGCATCACTCAGGTGCAGGTACAAATGCTTGTCTCGATATACCCAATGTGGGTAACGCCTCCTGCCCATCACCCTATGGGCTCTGAGGTTCCTCACATGATGACGTCGAATCAATTGTCTCCTCTGCAACACCAACATGCAAAAGGCTTGCATAAGGTATGGCATTGTCAGTATTGCCCCCATGATTAACTTGTACCTTTGCAAGAAGCTCAAAATGGCAGGCAGGGCAAGGTTCTTGTTCTTTCTGTCCCCAGGGTCGATGCCCTAGCATGGACCATGCCCAGTTCTGAGCCGGCGCAATGATCGGGAAACCTCCCCCCTACCCCCCCTGGACTTCATTTGATGCAAACTGTAAGGCTCTCATGCCTTCTGTTCACCTTCCACAGCCCCCCAACAGCCCCCCGCTGCCCCCGAACTTCTTTCCAAGCCGAGCCCCGGGCCCCTGTGTCCAGGTGAAGGACCGATTCTACCGGCCGATGCTCCGACCCTCGAGTCCGATTTAGAGACTTTTAGTGGTGGCATGTCAGTTGTAGGGTGTTTTGTGTGCCCTGTGTCTCTATGACTCTCCCTTGAGTCAATCCGTGCTTTAAAACTCCCCGGTTCAGATTGTTTCTCTTTGGACGGCAGGAGCTTTTGCCAATAGTTCCTGCCTAGCCTGTCAATTAGCGGATAATCCCACAGAGAGAGAGAGAGAGAGACCAAGGTCAGGTAGGTCTTCTCCTATGCCCGATGTGCAGCGTCCCCAGCGGGATTACTGTGTAACCTGGCCGTGAGGGATGCCACCCGGTTGGTCTTCCGAATTATACCGCGAACCACAAGCCCCACAACCTCCAAATTCAGACCCAAGGAGTTACTATGGATAGATTATAATTGACTCAGACAAAACAAAACGGTTCAGGTTGGTCAAAGATCGATTCTTTTTATTACACTCACAAAATGACAACCTCTACTCCCCTCGCTTACGGCTTAAAGAGTAGGTGACTTTGGACACAAGCTTAAAATCTTAGACTAAATACCTACCCTGTTGGTTACACCGAACCAACCCTCTTCCCAGAATCTAAGCCTAGATAATAAAAACCCTTCTAACTAAACCCCTCTCCTGCTTTGGTCAGAACCCACACTTGGAATCCTCCTCACACACACACGTTAGCCTGTGTCATGGACACTTGCAGTTCCTCAGCAGCCAAACACGCTGGCGGTCCTGGGGATTTTCAGAGGTATGTGCTGGATATAATTACCAGCCCTTGTCATTGATTCAACTCTATAAAGACAAAACCGTGCCGAACAGAAGCATGCGATCAGGCCTAGAGAGTTACGTTCAGGCAGTACGGCGAGGCACTCATTTCGGGTGTTCCTGGAGAGTTGACGGACGCAAAGCCACGCGGGGAACTCCGTTCCAGATGGTAGAGAAAAATAAGCACTGAATCCCTCAAAGTTCAGCATCTTTATACCCCGTATAATACACAAAACTGGCTGGTCGATTCCTGGTTACCATGGTCACAGAGATGCTAGTTGATCTTCCTGGCGACGTCTCTGTTCTGGATTGGTCATCTCGATGAAAACAATGGTAGGCCATTTCTGTAAATGAGCAGCTCTTGAAGTACTAACTGTTTGTTGAGTTCTTGATTGCTCCTTCATTGAAAGAGTCCAGAGGTGTTACATTTGGCTTGCAAACCTCATTGTCCATTCAGACATACCGGCTCCATGGACAAAAGACGTTTTTCCACAAATCACACAAAGTCCTAAATGAAAAGGCCTCTGCCTTTCATGACATCAGCGTTGAAACTGGTCCCATGGCAACCCAAAAGACAGACAGCTCCTGCTCTACTTCAGAGAAACATAAAATCAGTCCTTTTAAAGTCCAAACTCCATTTTGAAATGCAGCCCATGTGCGTCTCCATTTTAAAAGGGTACAGATCCATTTTTAAAAGTCCAAAAATCCTTCCGGCCCATACACACACTGATGTTGGCACTGGTCAAATCCTATACAGTTTAAAAAAAATCTAAACTTAAAGAATTCCATTAAACTTTCATTTCCTGCATTTTAAGTTTTAAAAATTTAAGCTTGATTATGCATATTTATGTGTTCTTGACTCCCTCCAAAACTTCGCATAAAAATAATGGTGTCTTTCTGCGCTGGTTTTTTAATGTGCGCTGGTTTTCCTTAAGTGCCCAGAAGGTTTTTCAGGAGTGGTCATATACGCCATCCTAGGAGAATTGTAAATTGGCATAAGTGTGAAAAATTGGCGCAGACATCAGGCCCCCTATGAGGCAAATAAAAATGAACCTAAAAAAATCGTAACTAATTGAGTTATGCTGGCGCACAAAGATTGGGGAAACTTGGATTTTTAAATTTAGGCCAAAAAAAGCGGCGGCTCCAAAAAAAACGGCGCAAATCACTGGGGAAAATTGAGCCCTTTTACTTGGTGAACAAAACTGCTGGAATATACACTCACCTAAGATTGACTTTTCCATTGGTACCCCAATATCTCGCAAGATCCTTTGTGCTCTTAGTAAGACATCTGTACTCATCACAACAGCCTTGAGCTGCACTCCGTATTCCCCGTCAGCTTTTAAGAGGTTGGTGAAAGCAGCTGATTGATAAGCCTTGCCCATCATAGCTTATCAATTAAGGTTCGCTCTCATGCAGACTCTGAGGGAAACAATCTCGTCAGTTGAAAAATTGACAGGATTTTAGTTCATCTGTAACTGCTCTCGATGTTCATTTTATACTACTGTTCTGGCTTTTGGATCCATTGGGTATCATTTTTCATAACACAACTTTCATTACAAATATGAAAATTGCTTCTGTGAGCGCCACTAAAAATGCATGAGATGCTTGCTAGCTATCAATCAGACATGCTCAAAACCAGCATACCCACTCTACACTTTCAGAAAATTACTTCTACCTTTCTAAAAAGAGTAAATTAATATCTAGTTTGATATAATTTCTTTACTGCCTTGAAAAATCTCTTCAGTACTTAGCCCCACACCTCACCATTGCCAGAACCATCACACTCAATGCCCTTCTTCCTCGCCTAGCATAACTTCCGGGATTCCAGCGGCACAGTATATTCTATAGAGTCCAATTAATGCAAATCCTGCTCAGTGCACACAACCCCAGCAATTTCTAATGGCACCAAAACCAATGGTCCCTCAATATATCTACTATAGCAATGGGAGGTTCCCATTAAATAGATTTGGATTCAACATCACAACATATTTGAAACTTTGATATTTACTTGTTTGTGTCTAGTTATACAAATGTATCCACAAGGTTTCCCACTTTCTATTTCCCATATTGTATTGGACCATCAGTTAAGTAACCTAGACACTGGAGATGTGGAAGGGACCATATTTTCTTCGGCTGTCCCAGCTGATGCTTTATATTGGCAAGCATAGAAACAAAATAAAAATAAGGGATTTAAAATGAGGAAACATTACACGGAAAATGAGAAGGATGGGGTGAAACTCTAAACATATTTAAGAGAAGTGATGTGCAGTAATATAAACGAATGACATCTGACATTTAATGGAATATGATTTGAAATGTTATCCATCAGAAAATATTGAATGATAGTTATACTGATTAAAAAAAAATCAGTATTAATAATATTCAAATAAATGAATCATTGCTGCTGAAATTCAAGATTCCAGAATAAACCTTTTATAATGTTGTAATTTTGATGTTCCATATTTTATGGTGAATAAAATGCAATGGGCTACAACCTCCACTTTTGTGCTTATCACCCAAAAATGGCCGTTATTTCCAGCGTGGGCATTAAAAAAGGGTTTTCAAATCAACAGCTTCTCACCCATTCTCAAAGCACCTAGTCTCCATTTTTGAAAATGGGCGTTACTGCGAGCGATATGAAATGGGCGGTAGCATTAAATTTTTTTGACCTTCTGCCGTAAAGTGTGACTGTCCTTAGCAATGACATGGCAACGCTCAATTCCTACGATTCAGGAGGTCAAGGGTCATGATGACATGCACAGAAGAGGAGACAGAGAGAGAGGGAGCTCAGAGGGGCTGAAGGCATGTCTGGGTGTGGTGTGGCTGCTTTGGGAGGAAGGAGGGAGACTTTAGAGCTTCACAGCAAGTAGGCAAACAAAGATTAGCTGTTACCAGCCACATATTTGCCCGAATTTGGCCTATAATGGGGAGAGAGGAGGAGGCATCACAGCACGCTGTGGAGACTGACGCTGGAGAGAGCAGTGAGGTGGGAGAGGAGCACATTGGAGGGTGCAAAAGAGCCAGGATGTTCTCGGACAAGGAAAATACCTCCCTCCTGCAGGAGGTCGAGTTACACTGGAGTGATTTGACACAGGGAGGGCGTGGGAAGCCCACCCCAAAGGCATACCAGAGGATATGGACCGAGGTAGCAGAGATGGTCTCGTTGGCGACCAAAGAGGTGCGTGAGGGCAACCAATGCTGCAAACGATGGAACGACCTTGTGAGATTCGCAATAGTAAGTATTACATTGATTTACATGTACTTATATATTTATATAATTTGATTTGTAACAGTCATGAATGACTATCATCAAATGTGAGGTCTTTCACTTTTACCGGGAATGTTTTACTCAAAGCCTGCGGTCACGGTGCACGTCTTTAGGTAAAGAATGATAATTTTCATAATAATCATGATTACATCTGTCGGTTATGTGTTGTATCAGTCTCTGTGACAGTACCTAGCAATGATATCACGCAATGATCTCATGCCATGTCGTCCTGTCACCTTTTACAGAAGAAGCTATCGATGATGAGGTCCGTGCAGAGGCGAACGGGTGGGGGGCCACCAGTCCTCAGCGACATCACTGAGATGGAGGAGCGTGTGCTCGCACTCGTGGGGAAGCACCCCTGGACAGCCACGGACACATCTGCAGTCCCTGAAGTGATGCCACGTGAGTAAAGCTTACACATTGCGTGATGTGAAGTCAATAGATGCCATACCCACTCATCTCCGAACAATCATATATGACAGATGATTTCTAAAATTGTCCCAGAAATAATGATGGCCTAATGAAAATCATTGCAATGCAAATGTGTTGATGGTCATGAAATGTGATGTCTGTGATGATTTTGAGAGCGGTGGTGCTTTTGTCGTGCATATGCTGTGTGTAGCGCTGGACTCACCTTGTGACCCTAGCACCCCCTTCTCCTCTAATAACCTCATTTGTGTTTTGCAGTTCAGCCAGCAGTGCGTTCCAAGGTAAGACCACAGAGGCCGGAAGGTGGGGACATGGGGCCCGACTCTTCGGATGATCCTACATCTGATGCTGAGGAGCTCAGATTCTCGCCGTCAATCCACTGGGTCTGTTCTCCACGGATGAGAGCGCGGATTTCAAGGAACCTGCATCGCCACGCTCCAGAAGCCATTCCACCCCAAGGCCATCTAGTGGTCCTCCGGTCATTCCGGCCTCCACTCTGGAGGTACCAGCCCCAAGCACCTCGCCACAGGGCACCCCATTTGTCCCCAGGACGGCGCCGACCCTGTGGAGGCCTCGTGAACGCAGCAGGCCTGTTCCACAAGCTCCACATGACAGCGGAGAGATGGTACAGTTGTCCAGGAGGACTGTAGACATTGGTGACCAGCTCATCGAAGCATTGGGGGGCATATCCTGACAGCTGGCCACCATGACCGAGTACATTCTGCACCCCTGGATGCGATAGCCAGGAACTGCCACAGGCCTCCCAGTGGTCCCAGAGCGCGGCACTCCACCCTTGGGTTCCGCACCACCACTACGAACGACAGATGAGAGCAAGGACCAAGATCCTGCTTCTACATCAGAGAATGTTGCCCCCTCGGCACCCCCGCTCCCGTACTCGTGCAACCACCGCATCTGCCTTCATCCCCCCGCAATGAGGCACCGCCTGAGGAGCTCCTCAGCCAGGCGCCATGGAGCGAGGAGGGGAAGGGGTAGAGGTGGGGAGAAGAAGGGGAGGGGGAAAGGAAAGTGAGGTGCATGTCCACAGGTGATGGCTGTGTTATATTTCCGTCTGCATGTATGCAATTTGTTGTAATGTGGGGGGGTTGGGGATCACCCTCCTGCTTTTCCTTTGTATTCTGTGTTGCTGGACATGTTGAACATTTGATTGATGTCAATGGTAGAAAAAGTGGGGTGAGGGCGGGGGTTGGATGTTATTGGCTGTGATACTTATGATTTCAGACCAATGTTGATATAAAAACATTTTTATTCAACATAACCTTGTTGCGCATTGTCTCAGATAGCTGGACCGTTACACACTGGTGATTCCTTAACATGAAAGAGTTAAATACAACTTAACATCAATCAACATAAACTTTAACTGGCACCAAGGTGATGGGCACCATTGATGTGTGAGCTGCACACACAGCAGTGTGTCAGCGTTGTCACTCACATCAACGCACTTTCAGGCAAATCGTTCAGATCTCAGCTTCTCACGTAAGAGTCTTGCAGCTATGTAGCCACCACGAGCCCTTTCCTGCAGTCTGGAGGGGGTCGTGGGCATGGTTGCATAGCCAGCCTGATTGTCTGGCCCTAGATCAGCATCCAGCCCCTCATCATCCTCTACCTCTCTCTCCTGAGGTGGAGCATCAGTGCCTTCTGGCAATTCTTGACCCCTCCTGATAGCCAGGTTGTGCAGCATTGAGCACATGACCACGAATTTAGCTACTTGCTCAGGGTTGTATTGTAGCTCCCCTCCTGAGTGTTCAAGACATCTGAAGCACTGCTTAAGCACAGTTATTGTTTGCTGGCCCCATTGCATTGAAAGTACAATAACGATTGATTAGAAGCAATGACTTCCTCAGTAAAATACATCTGGAGTAAACCCCCAATAGTCCAGAGTCTGAAAATATGTCTGTTGAGATGTTCACTTCACTTGAGGAGAACTCCAGTCAATGCAACCTCCCCCGAAGTTGAGGCAGCCTTTTGAATGAAGCGACCTGCGATTTTAAAAATGGCAGCCACACCGCTGGCGTTGGTTCAGAATAGTTCCACTTTTTCTGGGCATTTTTGTGTGCGAGCAATATTGTGGGCGATATGTGTGTGAGGTGATGAAAGTGACGGTGGGCGATCTCCTGGGCGTTAGTTTCGCAAATGTGCTTTTTACGACAAAAAAATGTGGCGGCCGATATTATTGAATCTTGGCATTAATTTTGTGTGGAAAGTAACGCTGGGCGATATTATGGGCGTTGATTTCGCCCATTTTCATGATTCCGCCCCAAAAAAGTGGGTGGGCCGTAATATTTTTTCCTGGGGAAAGCAACGCTCGGCGATAAGTTTCCTAAAAATGCCCAAAATGGGCAATATATGGGCGTTATACTTCATTTCAGCGGTAAAATGAGCGTTAAGTGGGCGTTAAGCATGCAAAAAAAAATGGAGGTTCTAACCCAATGTACTTTACACTGCAAGATGTACATTTTGCAATACTTTAGAGTTCTGAATGAACTTCATCTGTTTTTGTAACAGGATCGGGATAAGCTTCTGCATTACAGAAAACAAAGGAAGAAAGTTACAAAGTCGAGCAAGGTAAAACCAAAGGCTGTGTTTTTGTCTACTTGACATACTATTTCAATGAGGCATCAGAACCTTAAACAAAAAGATTATACATTAACATGGCAAAGAGTAGGATATTTTAAGCGTTTTTAGAGAAAAGGAGGACAATTTCCCTGCCCTATTGGGCAGTATATTTTAAGCATACTTTGGCAGAATCTGGCTGTATTCCTGGGTTCTGCTCTTTTAAGTGTTTAGGGCAAGTGCTAGACAAGACTACTGTTTGGGAATCAGCACTCGCTCCAAATTGAGGCAGGGGAGTTATGTGATGCTGTCAGCCTTAAGCAGCACACAGTGGCAGTGAAATGAAGGCCTGATCGATGATGTTGGAAACAGCAGCCAAATGGCTGGCCAGCTCTGCAATGCAATCCATCTGTTGAGAAAAATGTACTTCTTTCCCTTTGTGGGTGTTTCAGGGGATAGCTGTCTTTCCCTTTACACGTCCTCTGATCCGAAAGATCAAGCCCACAACCTCTGTGCTCTTCTCTTCTGGCAGAATTTCAGTTCCATGCCATTTATATAAAATGTAAATACTCCCACCAGTATCAGGTAGGATCTTTCTGTCCTTGCTAGGGATGCCCCAGGAAATGTGTGTCAAGTACAAAGTGGTTGGAGACAGAATGTTACAGGTCTCCGCTTCTTTTTCCTCATCCTAATGCCCCAGAAACTGATACACATTGAGTGTTAGGATAAGGAAAATCAGTCTCACAATGTCAAGATATACTGATTAAAGCAAACTACTGGTTATAAATTGAAAACCATTGAACCTGAAGCAACATGGTGGGTTTCCTTTCACAGAATAAATAGACCTGGATGTTTTCTCCTCTATAAATCAGATAACGTTGCAGCTGCTTTGAATATTGATTTTGAATCACATACATTTGACCTCAGCATTTGACAGTGTCACTCACTGATAAACAACAGAACTAACAGAGATAAAAAGGAAACTCACAGAGTGCACCAATTCTGGAAAACAAATGCTGGAAATTTCCATCAACTGAATTTTCTCTTTTAGATGCTGTTTGATCTGCATTCCATGTCCAGCTTTTATTATAGAACTAATGGGAGTTGTTTCAAATAGTTATAAAGATCTGGTCATATCAGCCTGGTTTGCTGCATAAAATCCTGACTGACAGAATGACTTACAGATATCTTCTTAAGTGCCCTTACGAAGTTCAACCCTGGCTCCATGCTACCAGCAGGCCATTTTTTATTGGATTCCTTCCACCAAAATATCTAAAAGAGATTTATATAATCCACATCCTGAAACTTCATACAGGTTAGAGGCAATTAGACAATGTGCAGTTGCCAGTGTGAATATAAGCCTTAAATGCATCAGACCAGTGTATGTTACTACATCAACATTCAGATCCACCACAAAATATTTTAAAACTGCAGTGGTCCAGAACTATTCATGTAACGTTTAAAAACAATACTTCTATTTTGATTGATATTTCACTTTAAAGATCATTTAAAAACAATCTATGAACTGCCTGGCCTCTGTCACATAGGATGTAGTTGGACAGGTGTCTGTCTACCTGGTATATAAAAGATTAGGGAATGTCTCAATAGTTTCTAATATCTGGGTTATACACTAAAATTCCAATTGCATTTCTACTACTAAATGTAATATTTTTATAAAAATACATCGGTCATATTTATGATTGGATTGCTGGAAATGTATTTTAATAACTTTTTTGATAGTCTCAAGATGTAAAAATATTAAAATGAAGCACAAAATTATTTAGATGTAGTTTCTTTCATTAAAATAAGAAAACTGTATGCTCACACTACAATTAAGAAAATATTGAGCAATGCATCTTTAAATATTTTTTTCACTGTTATGAAAAAAGTTCCAATGTTCAGAATTGTATACATTCTATCTCCTTACTTGCAATAAATAAAACAAGAACTGGATTGTTTGGTACATAATTCCTTATTTCAAATATATAATTTGTCAAATTCTATGCTCAGAGATGAAATGTTAGGAATACTCAGTGCTGCCTCCCTCTGGAAAAAAATTTAAATACAAAACATTGACATAATTCTAAAAACGTTACATTCCTAATATTGCTAAATTAGGGGTTATGAGGATAATTGGTATCAAATCCTTGCTCCAGACCCTGCAAGCAGCAGGTATTCAGCGGAGTCCTAAGAGAGAGACAAAATCCTTCTAATTCTCCGAGAAAAAGCACTGAGACCAACTGTCCTTATCAATATTATTTTGAACAGGAATCAATAGAAATTTCAGGGTCATGGGATGCAGATCGCTCCTGGTTCTTGATACTTGCTGAACAAAAAGAAAATTAAAGTTTGTTTCAACTTGCTTTTGCAAATCCCTTACAGATGCTCCACATGTTCAGTCATAATTTTGTTATCTACAGAAGCCAGTTGTGGAGACCTTTTTTGGATACGATGACGAAGCCTCACTTGATTCTGATGGTTCATCCATTTCATACCAAACTGACAAGACGGATCAAACCCCTTGTACGCCTGAAGATGATCTAGAAGAGGTGACAGAAATCAGATTAATCCATTCTTTGAAAAAAAACTTTTATAGAGATTACAACCACCATTACATAGAGTACTTCAAATGAACATTTTTATTTTCAGTTATTTGTAAATTTTATATATACAATTTATTTTTTCAAGTAAGATTTGTTTAAAAATTGCTTATTGAATCGATTTATAGTACAACACATACCACACAGAGCAGGCTCGAGGGGCCATATGGCCTACTCCTGCTCCTATTTCTCAAGTTCTTATGTACACATGATTTTCTTTCAACCAACACTGATTTATTTCTTGTCATATATTGTTCTTATCATATTCTTTTTGCAGCGATTTAAAAAAAAAATCCCAGTACATCATGAATATTTAAAACTTTGCAGTTAGCGGGGTGGAAATTCGGTCGCGCCTCTGTTGCAGCGTTAGCACGGGCGGAGCGATAAATTTTGTGTCAGGAAATGGTTTGTGTCTCCAGCCACAAAATTTACCAGCTGGGCCCTAAGTGTGGATCGGAACAATAATGGGGGCGTTCCACAAATCTTTTAGGACGCTCGGCCGGCTGAGCAACTGAAAATCCCGCGATAAACAGCCGGCCTCGGAGCACCCTCAGCTTCCGTGAAAATAAAATCTGAAAAAAACTGTAAAAACATTCCCACTACATTACTCACACCACCACACCACAACAAATGCTTCAGCAACAGATTGAAGAAAAGCAACACAAACTCACAGAGCAGCAAAGGTTATTGCAATGTATTGAAAAGGACATGAAATGTGAGGAGGTCAAGCAGGGAGCAATTTGCACATAATTCACAAAAATTAGAAACAATCACACTCAGGTCGACATTACTTACCTCTCTGTGGCCGCTACAGCTTGGAATGCCTGCTTCCGCAGGCATTCCCACTAGGGGGCGCTATGGGGTGCTACGGATCGGACGGCAACCAAATATCAAGCCAGTGTCACAGCCAGGGGTGTTGCACACCGGCTTGACTCTTTTGGGCGGTAATACTCCGCGCCTCCTCGGAACTGGCACTGAATGTCTTGGCGGGGCGCTGGAAGTCGGCCGCCTGCTTGGAAGTGCTTCCCGCCGCCATTGCCGCCCCTCTGGGGCACTCACAG
Organism: Pristiophorus japonicus; assembly: GCF_044704955.1. NCBI lineage: Eukaryota > Metazoa > Chordata > Chondrichthyes > Pristiophoridae > Pristiophorus > Pristiophorus japonicus. The sequence continues at coordinate 285,936,542 of NC_091979.1, forward strand.
AGGCGGCAGAAGATCAAATATTCAGCCCACTAAATTTAAATTTACCTCTTCCCTCCCAATCACTTCCCCATCGCTTCTGGTTTACTTCCCCCCTCCCCTCCCCGTCCTTCCCGATTGCTTCTTCCACTCTCCCAGAACCTACCTGAGAGCAACTGCATCGCTGGTAGTATTAAAATCGGATGCGCTTAATTCTACTGCTAAAATGGCCACCATGCTCCACCCTTTGTCTATGATTGGTCCCCTTGGAGGATAAGCCACACCCTGAAGTTTCACAGGAATGTGTAACTGGAACCGCCATCCAAAGGTCTCATCGACTTTGCAAATTATAAATCAATCCACTTGGGGGTTGGAAGAACATGATCCATTTTCCCTGAGTTCCCTCAATTCCCTCTGATCTCCCCACACCCGTGTCTCTCCCCGCCTCCCCATCCGTGTCTCTTCCCCCCAGTCTCTCTCTCTCTCTTCCAGTCTCTCTCTCTCCCAGTCTCTCTCTCCCCCAGTCTCTCTCACGCTCCCTCCCAGTCTTTCTCTCTCCCCCAGCCTCTCTCTCTTCCTCTCTCCCAGTCTCTCTCCCCCAGTCTCTCGCTCCCCCAGTCTCTCTTCTCCCAGTCTCTCTCTCCCTCTCTCCCAGTCTCTCTCTCTCCCCAGTCTCTCTCTCTCTCCCAGTTGCTCTCTCCCCCATCCTCTCTCTCTCTCCCTCTCTCCCAGTCTCTCTCTCTCTCCCCCAGACTCTCTCCCAGTCTCTCTCTCTCTCCCCCAGCCTCTCTCTCTCCCTCTCTCCCAGTCTCTGTCCCCCAATCTCTCTCTCCCCCAGTCTCTCTCCCTGAGTCTCTCTCTCTCTCCCAGTCTCTCTCTCTCCCCATCGCTCTCTGTCTCCCCCAGCCTCTCTCTCTCCCTCTCTCCCAGTCTCTCTCTCCCCCAGACTCTCTCCCAGTCTCTCTCTCTCCTCCAGCCTCTCTCTCTCCCTCTCTCCCAGTCTCTCTTTCTCCCTCAGACTCTCTCTCTCCCAGTCTCTCTCTCTCCCCCAGTCTCTCTCTCTCCCTCTCTCTCAGTCTCTCTCTCTACCCCAGTCTCTCTCTCTCTCTCCCTCTTTCCCAGTCTCTCTTTCTTCCCCAGTCTCTCCCTCTCCCCCCAGTCTCTCTCTCCCTCTCCCTTCCCCAGTCTCTCTCCCCCTCTCTCCCAGTCGCTCTCCCTTCCCCAGTCTCTCTCTCTCTCCCCCATGTCTCTCTCTCCCTCTCCCTTCCCCAGTCTCTCTCTCTCCCCCAAGTCTCTCTCTCCCTCTCCCTTCCCCAGTCTCTCTCTCTCTCCCCCCAGTCTCTCTCTCCCTCTCCCTTCCCCAGTCTCTCTCTCTCCCCCCAGTCTCTCCCTCTCCCTTCCCTAATCTCTCTCTCTCTTCCAGCCCCCTCTCGGCCCCAAACCTTTTGTTTCCTTGGTCTGATTAGCTGCGGGCCTCAGGTGCACGATTACAGAGCAGCAACTTCCATCAGTGCAAAAGAATGTTCCTCCAGCGCACTCACAAACAAATCCACAAACTAACTGACTCCCTGGCCACCACTCTCGGCTGCCTGCCCGCCGTGGCCGGCCAGGGCCTGAGCGAGCGAAGAGAGTCGGGGCCTCAGCAGAGTCTCGAGCCTCAGGTTTTGCTTCTTGGCACCATGTGGAGGGAATGATTTGGGGCCGGTGGAGTGGGGGAGGAACTTGACAACGCAGCATGGGATGTGGTGGGGGGGGGTGGGGGGGGGGGTGGGCTTGACAGATGCATATCTGTTTAAAAAAAAGTGCAGTACAAATAGTTACAGTGATTAAAATCCTCTTCGCCAGCGAGCTGCCTGGGGATGCCCAGCAGGCACCTGCAGCTCGCCAGCCTCATGTAAATGAGACCAGAGGCCCAATATCAGTTGTGCCTCAGGTTTACCCATTCTACCACAGGGTTCATCCCGAGTTCGTGCTGGCAAGCTGGTGCAAACCAAATTTTAGGCCAAGCTCTTTGTGTCAATTCTAACTGTAGTACTTATAATGTGTCACAGAGTGGCACTGTAGTAGTGCATTTCCTGCAGAATGGCCAATATCTTGGCAAAGGTAAATTGCACTCACCCATGTTTTTGGGTTCAACCCTCACCACCCCCCCCCACACCATCACACCCCCTCTTGTTTTTGCCAAGTAGCATGGGTTTGGGCAACTGCAGTCCATCCAACTTGCCAGCCTTTGCTGTTTAGTGGCAGTATTGCCGCTGCTGCTGTGACTCTCGTCGCCCAGCATTTGTTAAATGGCTGCCCCAGCTGCTGGCCATTATATCTGCTGCTGCTGATTGCTTAGCTTCTCTCACTCAATCACTCACTGGTCTGTTCTTCATCCCACCATCTCATCCCGTCCATCTCCAATCCCATTGCTTTTTGCCACTGCCTTTTGACCTACAATCCGGTAGGCCACAATAATTTGTGCTTTCTTTACCCACTGCAGCTGTATAAATGAACGCGGTTGTAAAGAAAGTTTATTTTGGAATACAGACAGTGGGGTAGATCTTGACTTTGTGCGATAGTGTAAAACAGGTGATAGCGAGACGGCGACTTTTGAAATAAAAATCAGGAGAGTTTTACACTATCGCACAAAGTCAAGAATTACCTAAGTGTGTGATACCTGAAGTGTGATGGAAAGAAAGTGTGTGCATATTTAATGTTCTCATGAGTGTTTTAAATTATACATCAATATATAGGTATACTAGGTGTTTTTCTCCTGATTTCCTTACACATGCCATTTGCATGTGAAGAGATTGGACAGTGCACCACTAACCAGACCTTTGTCGGTCCCACACTGAAAGTGGTGCCTTTGAATTAAGTGACAGTCCTGCAGGGTGATACATCTCTCACTATTCATTCTCTCTTGGTGGAAAATACCTTAGCTCAGCTTAGTAGCTCGTCTAATGGCATAATTAAAATCAGAAATTTACCAGCATGGCTGGCACAATCCTGCTTCCTGCTCTTAACAGAACAGCTAACACTTCACCAGTGCTCGACACCCTCCCGCTTCCTGAGAAATCAGTGCCACTTTTAAATGAAACATAAACTTCTGCTGGAAAAAAATCAAATCACCAAGATGGATCAACTTTTATACTATTTGGGATGTTAAAGGTTTTACAGTAAACTGACAATAATGAACCATGCAGGGCACTCCTGTGCTAGCCCTGTCCTGGGTGTTATTTCTGAAAACACAACACTGATATTTTGGTCAAACTATGACTGAGGTGGTAGACAACTGCAACTTCAGAATGTGTTTATTATTTTTTTGTATTTAGGGAATGGCAAAAGAAGAGACTGAACTTCGCTTTCGCCAGCTCACCATGGAGTATCAGGCTTTACAGAGGGCATACGCTTTGCTACAGGAGCAAGTTGGTGGAACCTTGGATGCTGAACGAGAAGTTAAGGTATTGATGGAAATAATCTCATGGAGAGAAACATGAAATTTTATTTCAGCACCATGGGGATATTTTCCTCCGTGTGTTAATTACAACAAGAAAATAAATGTGAGTAAATAGGTAAGCAAGCCTTTAAATATGTAGATTTAGTTACTGCCAGATTACAGTATAGTGGCAGCACATGAAATGACTGAATGGAAAAATAGATTTACTGAAAATGTAACCTTTTGTATTTGGGTTAATAAAAGCATGTCACAAGTTTTGGAACTTTGCGAATGAAACTTAACCTTTTAAATCAAGAAATAAAATATTTCAATGAAACTGCTTCAAAAGTGATTGTTTTCTGAAAATAACTTCTGAAAGCTTCTTTGAGTCTTTAATCTTTATGTCGTTTCATACCAGACACATATTTATAATTAGGCAACATAATATTGAACTACTTCTGGGTGTGTATTTGGTTGACTTTGGGTTATAAACGTATTTTAATTTGTGGTGACACTGGGTGTGAGCGATGTATTCAAATAATGGTGTAGAAATTGCGGTCGGAGGTTCCGACCTGAAAAAAATCTACAAACGGTCCGGGAGGTTCAGAGACTTGTGATCCTGGGCCTCTACAGATAGTTCTGCATAGAGGCCCACGTATCCCAGGGACATAGGCATTTCACATGCATGCCTGGGATATGTGGGCCGGCCCAACCAATCAAAGTCGGGGTATTCCCATTCATACTTGTGGTGCATTCCGTTATATATGGAATCACCATAGTATGAATGGGAATACCTCAAAAAATACACTATACCTTAAAATATATATATTTAAAACATCACATATTTAAAATTAATCAAAATGGAATTTAATTCATTATTTAAAACAAAATTAAATTTTTTGAAAAATAAATGTACATATTTTAAAGGATCTAAAAATAAACTTACCTTATTTCACAGGTTTTTAAATCTTTAAATTATTGAAAAACATTTATTTTTCTGTCCTTTAAAAGTCTTACGCTGATAAAAGCAGGCTTTGCGCCTTATGCCTGCTTTTATCAGGCGCAATAATTTCACAGGCAGTCGCTGGGCAGAAGTTGGGCAAATAGCCCAATTCTCCACCAGTAAATGCTCATTTTTGACAGATTCGTACAATCTGTCAAGAGGATTCTTGACAGATTGCAAGTTCCGGGTTTAGGTGCATGCGCAGTGCATGCCTAAACCCAGAACTTGTGGGGCCCCTGTGGGCATGTGCGTGCACCTTGTACCCGCCCGTAGGGGCCGCAAATTCAGCCCAGTACATTTTTTTCATCACTGATTTTTAAAAATGTTTTTATATCCAGGATTGCAGACTTTATATTCATTTTAATGGCTGGGAGGGGGTTGTATGGATGGGGAGATTAGTGTGGGGAGGGTAGATGGTGGGTGGGGTTGTGTGGGGCATGTGGATGGAATGGGGTATTGTGTGGGGAGTGTGGAGAGTGTGGAGTTTGTAGAGGGGCGTAGTTTGGGGAGTGTTAATGAGGAGAGGGGTAGTTTGGGGAGTGTGAATGAGGAGAGGGGTAGTTTGGGGAGTGTGGATGGGGAAGGGGTAGGTTGGGGAGTGTGGATGAGGAGAGGGGTAGTTTGGGGAGTGTTAATGAGGAGAGGGGTAGTTTGGGGAGTGTGGATGAGGAGAGGGGTAGTTTGGGGAGTGTGAATGAGGAGAGGGGTAGTTTGGGGAGTGTGGATGGGGAGGGGGTAGGTTGGGGAGTGTGGATGAGGAGAGGGGTAGTTTGGGGAGTGTTAATGAGGAGAGGGGTAGTTTGGGGAGTGTGGATGAGGAGAGGGGTAGTTTGGGGAGTGTTAATGAGGAGAGGGGTAGTTTGGGGAGTGTGGATGAGGAGAGGGGTAGTTTGGGGAGTGTGGATGGGGAGGGAGTAGGTTGGGGAGTGTGGATGGGGAGAGGGGTAGTTTGGGGAGTGTGGATGAGAGGGGTAGTTTGGGGAGTGTGAATGAGGAGAGAGGTAGTTTGGGGAGTGTGGATGAGGAGAGGGGTAGTTTGGGGAGTGTGAATGAGGAGAGGGGTAGGTTGGGGAGTGTGGATGAGGAGAGGGGTAGTTTGGGGAGTGTTAATGAGGAGAGGGGTAGTTTGGGGAGTGTGGATGAGGAGAGGGGTAGTTTGGGGAGTGTGAATGAGGAGAGGGGTAGGTTGGGGAGTGTGGATGGGGAGGGGGGAAGTTTGGGGAGTGTGGATGGGGAGGGGGTAGGTTGGGGAGTGTGGATGGGGAGGGGGGTAGTTTGGGGAGTGTGGATGGGGAGGGCGTAGTTTGGGGAATGTGGATGGGGAGAGGGGTAATTTGGTGAGCGAGGATGGGGAGAGGGGTAGGTTGGGGAGTGTGGATGGGGAGGGAGGGTTGTGTGGATGGGAAGGGGAGGCGGGGGTGTAGATGGGGAGGGGTCCTGAATGTTGTTGGTGTCCAGGGCCCCAATTCTTAATGCAGCTCTGGTGACCTTTTATTTATATTATCTGTTGCAAACATAGCTTTTCACGATTGAAAGTGTGCAGATTTGACATCAGAGTAAGTCGGTAGTAAAACGCAGGGGCCCCAAACCGAACATTTGCAGAAAGCTCCAGCAAGGCAAAAGCTGCCCTGCTGTGGAGTTACTATACAGTGTATGTCCAGTTAATGCAGTATTATGTATGTGATTAGACAGAGATTTATTTCAAAATAATGAACTGATTCTTTTCAGTCACTGAAATTTCCAAATTCAATCTCATCTAATATTTTTCTATATCCAAAACAGGAATATTTTTTAAAAGCAGCTTGGATTTTCTGCAATCTATATTTTGCAATTAATAACACAACATACTGTTATGTATGCAGAAAGAGTCAGACTGAACACTGAGCTCAAAGTAAATTGCGAGCTTAGTCTTTTATTGCAGGTCTCCAGAGTGCCTCTCCAACCTGTGAAGCCTTCTTAAATACCAGTGCTCCCAAGGGATTATGGGTTCCCTTGGGACTCCAGGGGATGAGCCCTCTGGTGGCCGTACAGATTAAATATGTTTACATATATAACAACACTCCTCCCATCGCCCCCCACCCCCCCAAAGTCATGAGTGTAACTATTTACAATGTGAGTCGATCTAGGGCCCTTCTTACCCTGGTTGATTCTCTCAGTGTGAAAGCTGGTATTATTGAATCATTTGTTGGGCCTTCGCTGGGCTGCTGTGCAGCTGGCCTTGCTGTGTTGCCTGGTGTGTTGGGTCCTGCTGGGCTGCTGTGGATGATGGGTTCTGCTTCGTGGTCAACCGTGGTGCCGGTTGCCACTGGTGTATATGTTGGGGGATCAAAAAAGGTAGGGTCCAAGGTGGGTTGCTCAGGGTAGTCCGTGAATCTGAGTTTGATTTGGTCCAAGTGTTTCCGGTGAATGAGTCCATTTGAAAGTTTGACCCGAAACACCCTGCTCCCCTCTTTGGCCACGACAGTGCCGGGAAGCCACTTGGGACCTTGTCCATAATTCAATACAAATACAGGATCATTGATTTCAATCTCGTGTGACACATTTGCGCTATCATGGTATGCACTTTGTTGAAGCCGCCTGCTCTCTACCTGTTCATGTAGATCAGGGTGAACTAACGAGAGCCTTGTCTTAAGTGCTCTTTTCATGAGCAGTTCAGCAGGTGGGATCCCAGTGAGCGAGTGGGGTCTCGTGCGGTAGCTAAGCAGTACTCGGGATAGGCGAGTCTGCAGTGAGCCTTCAGTTACCCTCTTCAAGACTTGCTTGATGGTTTGCACTGCTCTCTCTGCCTGACTATTGGATGCTGGTTTAAACGGGGCAGATGTGACATGTTTGATCCTGTTATGGATCATGAATTCTTTGAACTCGGCACTGGTAAAACATGGCCCATTGTCGCTCACCAAGATATCGGGTAAGCCGTGAATGGCAAACATGGCCCACAGGCTTTCAGTGGTGGCAGCGGACGTGCTAGCCGACATCATTTCACATTCAATCCACTTGGAATACTCGTCTACAACCACAAGGAACATTTTACCCAAGAACGGGCCTACATAGTCGACTTGCACCCGAGACCACGGTTTGGAGGGCCAAGACCCTAAACTTAGTGGCGCCTCCCTGGGTACATTGCTTAACTGCGAGCATGTATTGCATCTGTGAACGCAGGACTCGAAGTCCGCATCGATACCGGGTCACCACACATGGGATCTGGCTATCGCTTTCATCATTACGATGCCTGGGTGGGTATCGTGGAGGTCATTGATGAAGGTATCTCTGCCCTTCTTGGGGACCACTACTCGATTGCCCCACAGAAAGCAGTCTGCTTGTATAGACATTTCATCTTTGCGCCGCTGGAACGGCTTTATCTCTTCCTGCGTTTCCACTGGGACACTGGATCAGCTCCCGTGATGCACACAGCTTTTGACTAGAGATAATAAGGGGTCCAGGTTTTAATCTGCCAGGCAGTGATGGGTGATTGCTCACTCTCAAATGCTTCCATAACCAAGACTAGACCTGCGGGCTGCGCCATTTTCACCCCCGTGGTGGGCAATGGCAGCCTACTGAGAGCATCGGCGCAGTTTTCTGTGCCTGGCCTGTGGCGGATGGCGTAGTTGTATGTGGACAACGTGAGCATCCATCTCTGGATGCGGGTCGATGCGTTGGTATTTATCCCTTCACTCTCGGGAAACAGGGATATAAGTGGCTTATGGTCAATTTCCAATTCGAATTTTAGCCCAAACAGGTATTGATGCATTTTCTTTACCCCATAGACACACGCTAACACTTCTTTCTCAATCGTGCTGTAGGCTCTCTCAGCCTTAGACAGACTCCTGAATGCATAAGCAACCGGTTGCAGTTTCCCGAAATCATTAGCTTGTTGCAATCCACACCCAATGCCATATGACGATGCATCACATGCTAGTACCAAATGCTTACATGGATCATACAACACAAGCAATTTGTTTGAGCATAACAATTTTCTCACTTTTACAAAGGCTTTTCTTGGCATTTGCCCCAAACCCATTCGTCCCCTTTTTGTAGTAAGACATGCAGTGGTTCTAACAGTTTGCTAAGACCCGGTAAGAAGTTACTAAAGTAGTTCAGGAGTCCCAGAAACGACCGCAGCTCCGTCATGTTCTGTGGCCTTGGTGCGTTCTCGATTGCCTCCGTCTTCGCGTTGGTGGACCTGATGCCGTCTGCCGCAATCCTCCTTCCCAGGAACTCCACTTCAGGCACCAGAAAAACGCACTTCGAGCATTTTAACCTGAGCCCCATGCGGTTGAGTCGACTAAGAGCCTCCTCCAGGTTCTGCAGATGCTCGACTGTGTTCCGACCTGTGACCAAGATGTCGTCCTGGAAGACTACGGTGTGCGGGACTGACTTCAGTAAGCTTTCCATGTTTCTCTGGAGTATCGCCACCACTGATCGGATTCCAAACAGGCATTTGTTATAAACAAAAAGACCTTTGTGCGTGTTATGCAGGTGAGGGCCTTCGATGATTCCTCCAGTTCCTGCGTCACGTAGGCTGAAGTCGGATCCAGCTTCATGAACGTCTTTCCTCCCGCCAGCGTTGCAAAGAGGTCATCGGCCTTTGGTAGTGGGTATTGGTCCTGCAGGGAAAAAGGATTGATAGTTACTTTGTAATCACCACAGATTCTGACTGTGCCATCTCCCTTGATGACTGGGATGATAGTACTGGCCCACTCATTGAACTCAATCAGTGAAATGATGCCCTCTCTTTGCAGCCAGTCCAGCTCAATCTCAACCTTTCTCTCATCATGTACAGTACTGCTCTCGCTTGTGATGGATGGGTCGGGCCCTGGAATTAGCTGGATCTGCACTTTTGCTCCTTGGATTTTCCTGATGCCTGGTTCGAACAGTGAAGGAAATTTGTTAAAGACCTGGGCACACGAAGTGTCGTCAGCGGGTGATAGCGCTCAGACGTTGTCCCAGTTCCAGCGTATCTTTCCCAGCCAGCTCCTGCCGAGCAGCGTGGGACCATCGCCCAGTACCACCCAGAGTGGTAGCTCCATCATAGGAGATCTTTACGGTCGCACTGCCGATTACAGGAATCAGTTCTTTTGTGTAAGTTCTTAGTTTCATGTGAACTGAAGTAAAGACTGGCCTTGAGGCCTTGTTGCACCACAATCTTTCGAAAGTCTTTTTGCCCATGATGAACTGGCTCGCGCCCGTGTCCAGCTCTATTGACACCGGGAGTCCATTTAGTTCAACATTCAGCATTATCGGGAGAAAGTTCGTGGTGAATATTTGCACCCCATGTACCTCTGCCTGCTCGGTCTGTGGCTCTGGTTCGTCGTGATTCTCCGTGGATCTGTCCTCCTCTGCAACATGGTGGTTTGCAAGTTTAATGGGATTTGCAGCTCGCCTGCACACTCGTTGGAGGTGTCCCATTGTTCCACAGCCCTTGCAAACATACCCTTTGAATCGGCATGAATGGAAACGATGATCACCCCCGCAGCGCCAACAAGATGTTAATGGCCTTGCATTCATCACCCTTGATGGTGGACTCTGAGACATGTGCGGACGTGCAGCTACAGGTATATGTGATCTGCCCTGTACGTTACGATTCGAAAAAAACATCACTTTGTTCACAGTACTTGTAGCAGCACTTTGTGCTGAGTGATTTGCTTCGTATTGTCACTGGTGGCAATGAACGCCTGGGCTATCACTATGGCCTTACTCAAGGTTGGGGTCTCTACAGTCAAAGTTTGCGAAGTATGGTTTCGTGGCCAATGCCAAGTAAAAAAAAGTCTCTGAGCATGTGCACCAAATGTCCTTGAAATTCGCAATGTCCTGCAAGGTGTCTTAGCTCGGCGACATAACTCGCCACTTCCTGGCCTTCAGACCTTTTGTAGGTATAGAACCGGTACCTCGCCATCAGAACGCTTTCCTTCAGGTTCAAATGCTCTCGGACCAGTGTGCACAAATCATCATACGATTTCTCCGTGGGTTTCGCTGGAGTGAACAGATTCTTCATGAGGCCATACGTTGGTGCCCCACAGACGGTGAGGAGGATCGCCCTTCGTTTGGCAGCGTTCTCTTCCCCATCTAGCTCATTGGCCACTAAGTATTGGTCGAGTTGCTCCACAAAAGTTTCCCAATCATCTCCCTCCGAGAATTTCTCCAGGATGCCCACTATTCCCTGCATCTTTGGGTTCACTATCTGTATCTCTTTGCCGGTTGTTGTGTGTGGAGTAAGAGTCAGACGGAACACTGTGACCTCAAAGTAAAGTGTGACCTTAGTCTTTTATTACAGATCTTCAACCTGTGAGGCCCCTTAAATATCTGTGCTCCCAAGGGATTATGGGTTCCCTTGGGACTCCAGCGGATGACCCCTCTGGTGGCTGTACAGAGTAAATACAAGTTTACATACTTTTTCAGATCTCTAATTAATTTCATTTCCTGTTTACCTATCCTTTCTAACTCACGGGTACTGCCACTACAAACGAGGTATGAGATCAGCAATACTATGCTTAATTTATGTCAACCACTAGCCTCACCATTCACTCCTCTTCAACTTCAAACATTCTTTATTTTAAAACATTAAGGCAAAAAAAAGAATGGCTGATATGAGAAATGGAAGAATCCAGAGGACCATAGTATTGGGTGTTTGTGCGCAATTGATATTGAGGCACATTGGTGGAGCAAAGTAGAGACGGTTTTACTCTCTAAATGGACAGTTGTATCTGAGTAGAAAGTCTCTGATACTGACATTCTGCAAAAGATGACTTTAGGAAAAAATATTTATCACCTTCCCTCTCTTTTTTCCCTCCTTTTAGACGCGTGAACAACTACAGACAGAAAACCAGAGATATCAAACTAAAATTGAAGATTTGGAGAAGGCTCTTGCCCAACAAGGACAGGTAATAATAAACAGTATGATATAAGACAGGCTTTTAACCCCTGATGGGTGATACTGGGGCAGAGTTCGCTGGCTTTCGAATAGAATATGAACTTACCCGATGGGGACCCTCCTTCATGAACTTACTCTCTGACGCTGCATACTAGAGGACGGCGGAATGACCCACGGATCCCGGGGCGCAGCCTGTGCGGAAACGTACCTGGGATCACATGGGCCTGGTCCTCCAATCAATACACCGAAGGGAAAGTGTCTACCTCCAAGACTGGACACGTTCTAACTTGCATTTCACCCAACGTTATATCTTTTACAGAATTATCTGCAATTGGATGTATTTTCAGAATAATTAGGACTAAGAGAATAAAGAGTTTCAAAATGATCCACTCTCTCTCTCTCACACACAGATGCAAATGGATAATAGATTTGTCTTTTCATTAATAAAACTGTATCACAGTAAATTGTACTGTATTTATTCAAGATATCAAATTATATTACTGCCTGTCTAAAATGAAAAAAGCTTTTGATAAATGAAAAAATACACTCCTTAACAGATTATTTGGTCAATATCACATTGCTGTTTATGGGAGCTTGCTTGTGCACAAATTGGCTGCTGCGTTTCCCACATTACAACAGTGATCACACTCCAAAAGTACTTCATTGGCTGTAAAGTGCTTCGAGACGTCCGGTGGTTGTGAAAGGCGCTATATAAATCCAAGTTTTTCTTTCTTTTCTTAAAGCATTTCAGCTATTGCTAAACCACCCTGGCTGGATGCAAATCCTTATTTATTTTCACCATTAACGCAGCTTAACCTGAAAAGGAATGGAAAGGTGGTTCCTTTCGCACTGAAACAGGCTCCCGTGCCTGCTTTTACTCATGTAACATTTTCATCCATAATTGCGGGGCAGTTGTTGGGCAATTAGCCCAGCTCTGCGCCAGCAATGAGTATTTCCCCGTCGGTGTGGATCATCTTTCAAGGTGTAAGTTGACAGATCGCAAGTTAGGGATTTAGGCCATGTGCTTATCGCGAACTTGCGGTCAATTTCAAAGGCGGTGTGATGACTTACTCTCAGAGTATGCCATCATATCCACTGCCAAATCTGCCCCAATGAGTTATCCTGTCTGAGTGCAATAGTGCTGCCTATGGATAACTTGTCCACTGGAAATGACTTCTACTTGATGCAAAAGTATCATCTTAGGGATTCACTGATCACATCAATGGTATGACCAGGCCAACTTGCAGACGTCTAGGTTTTGTTTGTCTTAAAAATTGGCTTTTGGATCACTTTTTTTAAACAATCAGAGGCTAATATTTGTCCCATCCCCCAGCAGAGGAAAACAGGCAAGTAAAACATTTAACATTTATTTTAATCAACAAGTTATAGAATAGACAGATAAGGTTGTTCGATAGAAATAAGTAAAACTAATATAATAGAGGATCGAAAAAAGGGCAAATGAAAGTAACTTTAAAAATATTATTTTAGTCATATATTTTCATTAAGAATATTTCAGTAGCTGAATTACTGCAACATTAGTTTCTGTTTCGTAATACTAGGCTGGAAACAATTCTTCCTTTAAATGGTTGGCCCAAAGAAATTAGAATTTCCCAAGTCTATTTGCAGTGTTAGAGTTAAGGGGAGATAAAAAACTAAAAAAAACACAAAAACATTCCTAAAACATTGCCCACACCAGCACAACGCAAATCGTGCAAAAAATTTAAAACTAAAAACACGCGCACTTACTTTTGGAGTACATTACTTTCTTCTCCGTCGCCGGGATCGTTGAATCATTCTGATTTCCCAGGTGCTCACTGCGGGTGCACTTCCGGGCAGACGGGTCGGGCAAGACTCAAAACTCGCGCTGGTGTCGCAACCAGGGGGCGTTGCACACACGACACAGCTCTTCCGGGCGCTACTGCTCAGCGCTGCCGCAAAACCCAACCGCAGGATCGCGACGAGGCACAGGAGACCTCACCGCTGCCTTACACGCCGCTCCAGGGCAAAACCCGAAGCGCAAAGGACGGAAAATCCACACCATTGTTTTGCATTTTGATATTTAAAAATAGCATAAAAATGACATTCATTGTAGATGGGGTAATGGTCAGCATGCATTTACAATGCTATTTATTTGGAATCAAAATGAGAAGTTTAAAAACACATTTTTTTTCTTTTCTATTTCTAAGGACATGAAGTGGATTGAGGAGAAACAAGCACTTTTTCGCTGGAACCAAGAATTACTAGAAAAGGTATATTTTCTCAGAATGCAAGTAGAACTAGAGAACATCGCTTCATTATCTTAATTTCCTATTTGTCTTGAAGCATGATTCAAGGTCGAAACATTAGAAAGCAAAAATAAAGAAAGTGAGTTTGAAGGAGAGAGGAAACAAGCAGGAAAAAAGGGTAAAAAAACAAATTTAAAAGCACTTTGTCTAAATGCATGTAGCATTTGTAACAAAATAAATGAATTGACGGCACAAATTGAGACGAATGGGTATGATCTGATAGCCATTACAGAGACGTGGTTGCAAGGTGACCAGGACAGGGAATTAAATATTCAGGGGTATTTGACGATCTGAATGGACAGACAGAAAGGAAAAGGAGGTGGCATAGCTTGATTGATAAAGGATGGAATCACTGCAATAGTGAGAAATTATATTGGCTCAAATGATCAGGATGTTGTAACAGTTTGGGTGGAGATAAGGAATAATAAGGGGAAAAGTCACTGGTGGAAGTAGCCTATAGGCCCCCTAACAGTAGCAACTCTGTTGGTCGGAGCATAAACCAGGAAATAGTGGGGGCTTGTAAAAAGAGAACAGCAATAATCATGGGTGATTTTAACCTCCATATTTTAACCTCCATATTGATTGGACAAATCAAATTGGTCAGGGTAGCCTTGAGGAGGAGTTCATAGTGCATAAGGGACGGGTTCCTTGAGCAGTATGTAACAGAACTAACCAGGGGGCAGGCTATCTTAGATCTGGTCCTGTGTAATGAGACAGGATTAATAAATAACCTCCTAGTAAAGGATCATAGAAACATAGAAAATAGGTGCAGGAGTAGGCCATTCGGCCCTTCGAGCCTGCACCTGCATTCAATATGATCATGGCTGATCATCACCTCAGTACCCCTTTCCTGTTTTCCTTCCATACCCCTTGATCCCTTTAGCCATAAGGGCCATATCTAACTCCCCCTTGAATATATCCAACGAACCGGCATCAACAACTCTCTGCGGTAGAGAATTCCACAGGTTAACAACTCTCTGAGTGAAGAAGTTTCTCCTCATCTCGGTCCTAAATGGCTTACTTCTTATCCTTAGACTATGTCCCCTGTTCTGGACTTCTCCAACATCGGGAACATTCTTCCTGCATCTAACCTGTCTAGTCCCGTCAGTATTTTATATGTTTCTATGAGATCCTCTCTCATCCTTCTATACTCCAGTGAATACAGGCCCAGTCGATCCAGTCTCTCCTCATATGTCAGTCCTGCCATCCCGGGAATCAGTCTGGTGAATCTTCACTGCACTCCCTCAATAGCAAGAATGTCCTTCCTCAGATTAGGAGACCAAAACTGAACACCATATTCCAGTTGAGGCCTCACCGATCCCCTTGGAACGAATGATCATAGCATGATTGAATTTCAAATTCAGATGGAGGGTGAGAAAGTTGGATCTCTAACCAGCGTACTAAGCTTAAATAAAGGAGACTATGAAGGTATGTGTCATGTTTGTAACTACAATGTAACACCACTGTATTACTGTATACACTCAACTTAGATACAGACCTTGACCACATGGGGTGAACTTGTGGGAGACACTCCTTACCTGATCACTCAGGTAGATAAAAGGAGGTCCCACGCAGGGTCATCTCTGCTGGAGTGCTGTACTAAAGAGTTAAGGTTACAGAGTGGCCTTGTCCCTGGAACGTGCCTCGTGTGGTTTCATGCTGTATAGTAAAGACTTTACAGTATGAGGCGGAGTTGGCTAAAGTGGATTGGGAAAATAGATTAAAGTGTAGGACGGCTGATGAACAGTGGTGTACATTTAAGGAGATATTTCACAACTCTCAAGAAAAATATATTCCAGTGAGGAAGAAAAGGTGTAAGAAAAAAGAGCCATCCGTGGCTAACTAAAGAAATAAAAGACGGTATCCAATTAAAAACAAGGGCATACAGATTGGCCAAGACTAATGGGAGGACAGAAGATTGGGAAGCTTTTAAAAGTCAGCAAAGAATGACTAAAAAAATGATTAAGAAAGGGAAGATAGACTGAAAGTAAACTAGCACAAAATATAAAAACAGATAGTAAAAGTTTCTATAGGTATATAAAAAGGAAAAGAACAGCTAAAGTAAATGTTGGTCCCTTAGAGGACGAGACCGGGGAATTAGTAATGGGGAACATGGAGATGGCAGAAATTCTGAACAAATAGTTTGTACCAGTCTTTACGGTCGAGGACACTAACAATATTTCGACAGTGGATAATCAATGGCTATTGTGGGGGAGGAACTTAACACAATCACAATCACTGAGGAGGCGTACTCAGTAAGGTAATAGGACTAAAGGCGGATAAATCCCCTGGACCTGATGGCTTGCATCCTTGGGTTTTAAGAGAAGTAGCCGCAGGGATTGTGGATGCATTGGTTGTAATTTATTAAAATTCCCTGGATTCTGGGGAGGTCCCAGCAGATTGGAAAACTGCAAATGTAATGCTCCTATTTGAAAAAGGAGGCAGACAAAAAGCAGGAAACTATAGACCAGTTAGCCTAACATCTGTGGTTGGGAAAATGTTGGAGTCCATTATTAAAGAAGCAGTAGCAGGACATTTGGAAAAGCATAATTCGGTCAGGCAGAGTCAGCATGGATTTATCAAGGCGAAGTCATGTTTGACAAATTTGCTGGAATTCTTTGAGGATGTAACGAACAGGGTGGATAAAGGGGATCCAGTGGATGTGGTGTATTTGGACTTCCAGAAGGCATTTGACAAGGAACCACATAAAAGGTTACTGCACAAGATAAAAGTTCACGGGGTTAGGGATAATATATTAGCATGGATAGAAGATTGGCTAACTAACAGAAAACAGAGAGTCGGGATAATTGGTTCATTCTCTGGTTGGCAATCAGTAACTAGGGGGGTGCCGCAGGGATCAGTGCTGGGACCCCAGCTATTTACAATCTATATTAACGTCTTGGAAGAAGGGACTGAGTGTAACGTAGCCAAGTTTGCTGATGATACAAAGATGGGAGGAAAAGCAATGAGTGAGGAGGACACAAAAAATCTGCAAAAGGACATGGACAGGCTAAGTGAGTGGGCAAAAATTTGGAAAGTGTGACACTTTGGCAGAAAAAAAATCAAAGAGCAAGTTATTATTTAAGCGGAGAAAGATAGCAAAGTGCTGCAGTACAACGGGACCTGGGGGTACTTGTGCATGAAACACAAAAGGATAGTATGCAGATAGAGCAAGTGATCAGGATGGCCATTGGAATCTTGGCCTTTATTGCAAAGGGAATGGAGTATAAAAGTTGGGAAGTGTAAATACAGCTATACAGGGTATTGGTGAGGCCACACCTGGAATACTGCGTGCAGTTTTGGTTTCCATATTTATGAAAGGATATATTTGCTTTGGACGCAGTTCAGAGAAGATTCACTAGCTTGATTCCGGAGATGAGGGGGTTGACATAAGGAAAGGTTGAGTAGGTTGGGCCTCTACTCATTGGAATTCAGAAGAATGAGAGCTGATCTTATCAAAATGTATAAGATTATGAGGGGACTTGACAAGGTGGATGCAGAGAGGATGTTTCCACTGATGTGGGTGACCAGATCTAGAGGGCATGATCATAGAATAAGGGGTCGCCCATTTAAAACTGAGATGAAGAGAAATTTCTTCTCACAGAGGGTTGTAAATCTGTGGAATTTGCTGCCTCAGAGAGCTGTGGAAGCTGGGACATTGAATAAATTTAAGACAGAAATAGACAGTTTCTTAAACAATAAGGGGATAAGGGGTTCTGGGGAGCAGGCAGGGAAGTGGAGCTGAGTCCATGATCAGATCAGCCATGATCTTATTGAATGGCGGAGCAGGCTCGAGGGGCCCTATTTCTTATGTTCTTATGTTCAAGGGTTAAGGGTTCAAATGAATCTTGTGTTTTTATTTTCACAGATTCGGCAAATGGAGAATGAAGAAAACCGCCTCAGACATGATGTGCAGGACGTGAAAGACCAAAACGAACTTTTAGAGTTTCGTATTCTAGAACTTGAAGTAAGACAACCTTGAGGATTTTACACCCATTTCCTTTTTCATTGATCAGAATTATCCTCCTGATGTAGAGCTATTGTGGAAGAATTATCGGGTACAGTAGCATAGTGGTTATGTTACTTGACGAGTAATCCAGAGGCCTGGACTAATAAGCCGGTAGACTAGAGTTCAAATTCCGCCATAGTAGCTGGAGGGAATAAAAAGCTAGCATCAGTAATGGTGAGCATGGAACTACTGAATTGTTGTTAAAAACCTTTCTGGTTCCCTAATGCCCTCTAGGGAAGGAAATCTGCTGCCCTTACCCGGTCTGGCCTATAGGTGACTCCAGACCCACAGCAGTGTGGTTGACTCTTAACTGTCCTCTGAAATGGTGGCTCACCACCACCCTCTCAAGGGCAATTGGGGATGGGCAATAAATGCTGGCCAGGGTCGAATCTAAATAAAAATTGCTCTGGTTATATGTAGTGACACTGTAAATCCATTCATGAAGATTTCCTCTGGTGTGCTACTAGTAAAATTATAACATCTAAACATTTAAAACATTTAAAAATTCTTTACAATTTCACTGGAAATACCAAACAAACAATCTTCACAAACTCATTTATATCACCACACACAGGGAGCAGAAGAATTTTTCCCTGTCAACTGTAAACACAGAGATTACACTATTGCATATGCATCACGATTGGCTGATAGTTTTCTTTTGCTGCAAATTAATTCATAATGTTACAATTTGGATACTTAACATTATATGAAAAACTTCATAAAACAAGCTTTTCTCATTATTGGTTCTAAGGAGTATTCTCGACTCTGCCTTTATTTGACTTTAGTGGTTATGTGTTGGGGATGATGATGCGGCAATTGTCAAATTATTACCCCAAATCAAATTCATCAACTGTACTTAATCTGGACAAATATTTATTGTTTTTACATATCAAAACTCTTAAACTTCTTTTCACTGATTGGAATTTTTTTTAATGTATAAATATTTTAAAAAGTAGCATTTTATCCTCAAAAGAAAATTGTTCTTTCAGGAGCGAGAACGACGGTCACCTGCCATTAATTTTCATCACATCCCATTCCCGGAGGAGACGAGTCCTCTCCAAGTCTACTGTGAGGCAGAAGGAGTAACAGTAGGTGCATCTCTGTTATTGAATTTCCCTAATAGACACAGTTTAAATTCATTTTATTTATAACACAGACTAATGTGTTTATAGCATCTGTTAACGTTTCTTCATAATCCTTTCTTCTCTTTTGTCAGGACATTACAATAGCAGACCTCATGAAAAAGCTGGATATTTTAGGAGATAACGCCGTAAGTGTATGTTGCATTTCTGATCATGCATGTTTTCCTTTATATTTTATAAGCCTGACAATGGAGGAAGCCAGGGTGAACCTTAGAACAGCATTAATCATCCTTGTATGTTCTATAGCAGCGAACTTTTATAATCTATCTATATAAATAAAAATCTTCAATCAAGCATATATCCATCATAATTCAGACAGCGCACTCCTTAATGCCATAATTTTAGCCTGGCCTTCTATCCAAAAGCAGGAGCTGGGTATTTGCAAGGTACTGAGAATCTACAGAAAACAACCTCAACAATTGGCTTCCAATGTGAATATTTTTTAAATTTATTATTAATATATTTTATTTTATTAATCTTGCAATTTATCCCATACAGACCATTTCCCCACACCTGGCAATATCTGAGAATATAGCCTTAAAAAACAGGTCATGTTAAATATAGCTCTGTCTCTGCTCCTATCCATCACACTCATATTGCAGATCTGTATGGGAACTTATGGGTGATTGTCCATGTTTTTATACCCATTCTTCTAAATAGATGTAAAATTATTAGCAGCATGTCAACTGTTTCCCAATATGTGCCTCTGGTGTGCAAGGCACCTTCCCAGCAATCTGAACTCAGATATTTACCCTATGCTATAAGCCACGATTTGATATTGAAATAATGCGGGGAATATTAACTCCCAAAATGAATGGGTTTGGATCAAGTGGGATGTAAAAACATTTTAAATCTCAAATCCAAACCCAACCAGCCTTGAACCTGCCCATTCCCGGTTTTAACGGTGCTGGGGCAGAGAGCAGACAATCAACCTGCTCCCAATATTTAAATGTGGCTGCATGTCTCACAATTTAGTTCCATTTTAAATTTAACCCTGGCCGGCCAGATTTCCCGAGCCTCGGGAAACCCGACAGCTAAAGGGAGGCGAGGACTGCTGTGTGGAAGAGGTCATTGCTTTTCCAGCACTGCTTGTGGTTCAGGAGTGCTTTCTCCCAGCCCACTAAGCTAACCTGCTTCCTTCCCCGTGATCGGACTCCCACCCCACGCTATCACTGACCCCCATCTCTGCCCTGATCTGTCCCCGACACACTACAATCACCACCCTGACTCTCCAAGCCATGTGGTACCCACCTGCCCCCCCACCCCTTGCAAACTCTACCCAGCAGCAGGAAACCTACCTGCTCCTGGGCTACAGTCTCTGCTGCAGCTTGCCCTGCCAGTCAGTGAGCCCAGACTGTCAATCAGGCTCGCTTCTGGGCAGGGATCCTGTTGGAAAAAGCACGTATGCTGGAGTCTAAACTCCACAGCATCGGGAAAACCCAGACCACGAACAGAACTCCCTCCTCCGCCCCTGCCCCCCCATCTCCCACCCCTCTTCCGCTTAGAAATCGCACCCCAGTAGAGGTCACGGCCACTATCTCTACTGGTGGTGGCAATACGGTGGAGGAGGATTTCCTGGAGTGTATTAGGGATGGTTTTCTGGACCAATATGTCGAGGAACCAACTCGAGAGCTGGCCATCCTATACTGGGTGTTGTGTAATGAGAGAGGATTAATTAGCAATCTTGTGCGAGGCCCCTTGGGGAAGAGTGACCATAATATGATAGAATTCTTCATTAAGATGGAGAGTGACACATTTAATTCAGAGACTAGGGTCCTGAACTTAAAGAAAGGTAACTTCGATGGTATGAAACGTGAATTGGCTAGGATAGACTGGCGAATGATACTTAAAGAGTTGATGGTGGATAGGCAATGGCAGACATTTAAAGATCACATGGATGAACTTCAACAATTGTACATCTCTGTCTGAAGTAAAAAATAAAACGGGGAAGGTGGCTCAACCGTGGCTAACAAGGGAAATTAGGGATAGTGTTAAATCCAAGGAAGAGGCATATAAGTTGGCCAGAAAAAGCAGCAGACCTGAGGACAGGGAGAAATTTTGAATTCAGCAGAGGAGGACAAAGGGTTTAATTAGGAGGGGGAAAATAGAGTATGAGAGTAAGCTTGCAGGGAACATAAAAACTGACTGCAAAAACTTCTATAGATATGTGAAGAGAAAAAGATTAGTGAAGACAAATGTAGGTTCCTTGCAGTCAGAGTCAGGTGAATTTATAATGGGGAACAAAGAAATGGCAGACCAATTGAACAAACCAGCTATTTACAATATACATTAATGATTTAGACGAAGGAATTGAATGTAATATCTCCAAGTTTGCAGATGACACTAAGCTGGGTTGCGGTGTGAGCTGTGAGGAGGATGTTAAGAGGCTGCAGGGTTATTTGGACAGGTTAGGTGAGTGGGCAATTACATGGCAGATGCAGTATAATGTGGATAAATGTGAGGTTATCCAATTTCATGGTAAAAACAGGAAGGCAGAATATTATCTGAATGGTGACAGATTAGTAAAAGGGGAGGTGCAACGAGACCTGGGTGTCATGGTACATCAGTCATTGAAAGTTGGCATGCAGGTACAGCAGACGGTGAAGGAGACAACTGGCATGTTAGCCTTCATAGCGAGAAGATTTGAGTATAAGAGCAGGGAGGTCTTACTAGAGTTGTACAGGGCCTTGGTGAGGCCACACCATGAATATTGTGTACAGTTTTGGTCTCCTAATCTGAGGAAGGACATACTTGCTATTGAGGGAGTGGAGGGAAGGTTCACCAGACTGATTCCCTGGATGATAGGACTGACATATGAAGAAAGACTGGATCGACTAGGCTTATATTCACTGGAATTTGGAAGAATGAGAGGGGATCTCATAGAAACATATAAAATTCTGATGGGATTGGACAGGTTAGATGCAGGAAGAATGTGCCCGATGTTGGGGAAGTCCAGAACCAGGGGTCACAGTCTAAGGATAAGGGGTAAGCCATTTAGGACCGAGATGAGGAGAAACTTCTTCACTCAGAGAGTTGTGAATATGTGGAATTCTCTACCACAGAAAGTTGTTGAGGCCAGTTCGTTAGATATATTCAAAAGGGAGTTAGATGTGGCCCTTACGGCTAAAGGGATCAAGGGGAATGGAGAGAAAGCAGGAATGGGGTACTGAAGTGCATGATCAGCCATGTTCATATTGAATGGTGGTGCAGGCTCAAAGGGCCGAATGGCCTACTCCTGCACCTATTTTCTATGTTTCTATGTTTTTATACTTTGGTTCTGTCTTCACTAAGGAAGACACAAATAACCTTCCAGAAATTATAGGAGACCGATGGCCTAGCGAGAAGGAGGAACTGAAGGAAATTCTTATTAGTTAGGAAATTGTGTTAGGGAAATTGATGAGATTGAAGGCCGATAAATCCCTGGGGCCTGATAATCTGCATCCCAGAGTACTTAAGGAAGTGGCCCTAGAAATAGTGGATGCATTGGTGGTCATTTTCCAACATTCGATAAACTCTGGATCAGTTCCTCTGGATTGGAGGGTAGCTAATGTAACACCACTTTTAAAAAAAGGAGGGAGAGAGAAAACAGGGAATTATAGACTGGTAGCCTGACATCAGTAGTTGGGAAAATGTTGGAATCAATTATTAAAGATGTAATAGCAGTGCATTTGGAAAGCGGTGACAGAATCGGTCCAAGTCAGCATGGATTTATGAAAGGGAAATCATGCTTGACAAATCTTCTAGAATTTTTTGAGGATGTAACTAGTAGAGTGGACAAGGGAGAATCAGTGGATGTGGTGTATTTGGACTTTCAAAAGGCTTTGGCAAGGTCCCACACAAGAGATTTGTGTGCAAAATTAAAGCACATTGTATTGGGGATAATGTATTGATGTGGATAGAGAACTGATTGGCAGACAGGAAGCAAAGAGTGGGAATAAACGGGTCCTTTTCAGAATGGCAGGCAGTGACTAGTGGGATACTGCAGGTTCAGTGCTGGGGCCCCAGCTATTAACAATATACATTAATGATTTAGACAAAGGAATTGAATGTAATATCTCCAAGTTTGCAGATGACACTAAGCTGGGTGGCAGTGTGAGCAGCGAGGAGGATGCTAGGAGGCTGCAGGGTGTCTTGGACAGGTTAGGTGAGTGGGCAAAGGCATGTCAGATGCAGTATAATGTAGATAAATGTGAGGTTATCCACTTTGATGGCAAAAACAGGAAGGCAGAATATTATCTGAATGGTGACAGATTAAGCAAAGGGGAGGTGCAACGAGACCTGGGTGTCATTGTACATCAGTCATTGAAAGCTGGCATGCAGGTACAACAGGTGGTGAAGAAGGCAAATGGCATGTTGGCCTTCATAGCGAGAAGATTTGAGTATAGGAGCAGGCAGGTCTTACTGCAGTTGTACAGGTCCTTGGTGAGGCCTCACCTTGATTATTATGTACAGTTTTGGTCTCCTAATCTGAGGAAGGACATTCTTGCTTTTGAGGGAGTGCAGTGAAGGTTCACCAGACTGATTCCCGGGATGACAGGACTAACATATGAAGAAAATCTGGATCGACTAGGCTTATATTCACTGGAATTTAGAAGAATGAGAGGGGATTTCATAGAAACATATAAAATTCTAACGGGATTGGACAGGTTAGATGCAGGAAGAATGTTCTCGATGTTGGGGATGACCAGAACCAGTGGTCACAGTCTAAGGATAAGGGGTAAGCCATTTAGGACTGAGATGAGGAGAAACTTCTTCACTCAGAGAGTTGTGAACCTGTGGAAATCTCTTCCACAGAAAGTTGTTGAGGCCAGTTCATTAGATATATTCAAAAGGGAGTTAGATGTAGTCCTTATGGCTAAAGGGATCAAGGGGTATGGAGAGAAAGCAGGAATGGGGTATTGAAGTTGCATGATCAGCCATAATCATATTGAATGGTGGTGCAGGCTCGAAGGGCCGAATGGCCTACTCCTGCACCAATTTTTCTATGCTGTGAATCTATAGTGTGCCATTACTACTGTTCACTTATCCATTTAATCTTTAATAATTATGGTCGACAGTTTATGGCCTGAGCCATTGTCTTATAGACTTTTATTCTACCACCTTCTGAGGTTGAGGAAGATCATACAAGAACGTGTGATCTACCCAATAGACCAAACACAGTGACAAGGGATTTGACTCTTGTGCTCACTACTAATGACTCATTAGATATTGGTCTGAGATGCAGAACCGAGGGAAAATAGAGAGTAAAACCCCCCAAAATGTGACCATAATGGAATGATAGAGTCCCTTATCTATCTGACCTCTGAAATATAAAAATAATGAATATACTGAAAACTGTCGAATTGTATTTTTTGAGCCTCTGAGATGCAAGGAATTGGCCCCTGCCTGAACTGTGACCAAAATCGCCAGTGCATTGCAAATGAGGCCTCAGCCCATTTTTCCACTGCTTTGCTCTGTGAAAATAGGCATACTGAGGGGACAATGCAGAGGAAAATTGACCCCTACAAATAGCCGAATTCTTTAATGCTAACTTGCTGACAGGAGCAAGATATGGGTGCATGTGATGGGGGTTCTTTGACCCCCTCCCTCTTCTGCTCTCCGTCAGATGTCTGGAGATACCAGTACAGCTATATGGTCTCTTAAATTGTCAAGACTGCCTGACTTCAATCATACGAAGACGATATTTTTTTCCTACTCAAAACAAATAAAGTGTCTTCTAAATCAAAGCAAAAACTTAGCCTCTGACCACAGCCGATTTAATTATAAGGGGCACCCGGTCATAGAGACAGCGGTTCATTTTTTGCTCCCAATACAAGTGACAAATATCTATCGCTACATTTGCACTGATTAAAACCAGACATATCAATCGTCTGCATTTTGCACAGATGTGTGGACCATCTCATCTATTTCTGCAGGGTTTCTCACGCTATCCACAGTAACTTCAGCAGATGCTGGAATGCAACTGCTCAGTATAATGGTGATGTGTATGTGTTTGTACCAGATCAAGCTGGGTTTATGGTCTGTTTGGCTGCATGCCTTTAGGAGACAGACAAGAGATCACTGGCTTGGAGTGAGGAAAGAAGCATGCACTGTTTAAGGAGGTGAAGAAAATACAGAAATGTTTCATTTTTAATTTGTTATTTATTTATTTACTTATTAACTAGAATTTGGCCAATGATGAACAAGTGGTTGTGATACAGGCCCGAACAGTTTTGACCTTGGCAGAAAAGGTAACATTTTTATTTCTTTATTGTATATATTAATCAGAAACAAACTGGTAACAATCCTTCTGTATATCAAAGGGTTCAAAACATTACATAGAACAAGGACTCATTGATAATGGGCATGTGTAGTGAGCTTATGTTAAAAAAATGTTAAAGAAATCAGGCTAACATTTAGAAATATGATTTCAAAATAATTTGAACCATGGGAGGGAGAAAGAGGGAGGGAGAAAGAGCGTAATCTCGCGCACTTCAATCCTCTTGGGACAGGTCCATTGGTGCTAATGGGGCGCGATCGGCAGCGCTACGTGCGTTTCAGCACCTCTCCCCTTCGCTTAAAGGGAAGGACCGCTGCACATTCTGCCTGGCCTCTGATCGCCTCCACAAGGCCACCAGAGCAGCGTGATGCCAAGGTTGCAGCCCGGCACCCGAAACAGAGTGCCGGGCTGCACGATGGCGGCCCAGAACACACTAGGGAACAAGAATTGGAGCTGACCGGTGAGTCGCCAAAACCAGCAAGTTGGCGACGCGGGGCGCTCCTGACCTCCCCATTAACTTCCGCCCCACGAAGAGATGTCGGCCCGGTTCACAACCCGCGAGGCTGATACTGACACGCGCTCGCCCCAGCCTCGCGGGGCACAGGGCAAGATCTGCCGCGGGGGGCGGAAAGGGGTCAGCGTGCATGGCGATGAAGTCATCGGCGGTTGTGCGGCGGCCCGGGTGCGATGATGGCACCACCTCCGCTAACTCCCCCGCAAATTACCGTCAGCTGGTAACTCCCCCCCCCCCGCCGGACGAAAAGTGTTTCATACCAGGCAGCGCAAAAAGGGGAAATTTCGACCCCAGATTATTTTGTTGAAAACTGGCAATCACGCTGGTACAATTAGTGCCCTGTAGCTAATTTAGACATACTGATAACAGCAGCCAAAAGGTCAACTGGATATGGGAGAGTATTTTTTCTGATGTTAGTTGGGAGGTGTGCAATTAACACTTGTCGAGCCATTATTGTGCTGCCTTACCTGATTCTGCAGAGTTAGCTTTAATTGCGTAGGGTGGGTGAGCTTCCAGCCCATGCTGGGGTTGGGAGTTCAGTGAGTGGATGAGGGTGGGGCGGAAGAATTCTGGAAGGAGGCTGAGGAAGATGACTAGAGGGTACTGTTGACTGTTACAGCACTGGCAGTGCAAACACCATGGTACACGATAGCTGGTGTTGTTGCAGCAGATGACACAACTGCATCTGGCTGGCTGCTGATTGAAGAATCTCTGCTTTTGCTAGGCAAATGGGCCTCAGACTGTAAACGTGGATGGGAGATACAGCAGGTGAATATAATTTGCCTCAGGTGCAGCCTAATTTATTTGGCAATCGCCCCACCACTTCTCTTTTTCTTTCAGAAACTCTTTGGGAAAATCATTATTTCAATATTGTGCCAACAAAATGGCAGTGCCAGAACACCTGACCCCAAATCTCCTGACCAGCTCAGTGGAAACAAGAAAGAAACAAAAAGAATCAGGAAAATCAAGTCCAGAAATAGCCAAAAATGCTGTTACAAATCGTAATATAGAATTATACAGCACAGAAAGAGGCCTTTCGGCTCATCATGCCTGTGCCGGCTTTTTGAGAGAGATGTCCAATTAGTCCCATTTCACTGGTCTTT
This sequence comes from Pristiophorus japonicus, assembly GCF_044704955.1. Classification (NCBI taxonomy): domain Eukaryota; kingdom Metazoa; phylum Chordata; class Chondrichthyes; family Pristiophoridae; genus Pristiophorus; species Pristiophorus japonicus. Next base: position 285,963,122 of record NC_091979.1, read on the forward strand.
CCCCATAGCCCTGCAAGTATCGTCATTTCAAGTATATATCCAAGTATAATATGGAGCTCTTTAAATAGACTATCATATCGGCACACCCTTTATGCCCATTTTATATGGGCCAGTAGACAACTGAGTGCTGCATTAAGGAAAACATCAAGAAATTGTATGGATATCTAAATAACATCATCAGGGCCTAATTTTAATGTGATTAACTGCACATAGACAGACGTCTCTGATGTCAGTACAAAACTCGATTGGAAAGTTGATTGTGCGCTAAATGGATTGATATCTGATGTAACAGATCTTTGTCAATTTTTCCAATTGGTTACATTCATCTTATGCCAGTTCATCTTGCAAAATCAATTGGATAACTTACCATGGGACATCAGAAGCAAGTGGGAAAAACATGGGGAGAATTATAAAGATAGGAGAGGAGGATCAGAGGAAAGAAGTGGCTTGAAGGAGAAAATTATATCTTAAACATCATTTTCTCTATTTTTCCTCAATGAATTCCTAGTTTCAAATGTACCTTCCTGGTACAGTACATATGCCACACTTCTTAAAAGCCTCACCACTTGGATTTGAATCTGTTATTTATGCTTACTCGGAGGGGAATAGTAAACTTAATTATAGCATTCAAAAACGTAGGTGGCCATGTGAAGGTTAGTTTGGAATTAATTGATTAAAATAATAGACAATGATTATTATTGCAGGTAAGGTAGGTAAGAACCAAAGTTCTAGCCCAAAAGGAGTCCACAGGTATGGTAGCATAGTGGTTATGTTACTAGACTAGTAATCCAGCCTGGATTAGCTGTGAGTTCAAATCCCATGATGGTAGCTGGGGGCATTTAAATTCAGTTAAATAGATCTGGAATAAAAAGCTAGTGTAAGTAATGGTGACCATGAAACTATCAGATTGTTGTAAAAGCTCATTTGGTTCATGAAGGTCCTTTAGGCAGGAAATCTGCTATCCTTACCTGGTCTGGCCTACATGTAACTCCAGACCCACAGCAATGTGGTTGACTCTTAACTGCCCTCTGAAATGGCAAGCCACTCAGTAATACCAAACCACTATAAAGACTGTAACAATTCAAGTCATCATCATCATAGGCAATCCCTCGGAATCGAGGATGACTTGCTTCCACTCCCAAAGTGAGTTCTTTGATGGCTGAACAGTCTGATACGAGAGCCACAGACCCTGTTATAGGTGGGACAGACATTTGTTGAGGGAAGGGGTGGGTGGGGCTGGTTTGCTGCGTGCTCCTTCCGCTGCCTGCGCTTGGCCTCTTCATGCTTTTTACATTGAGACTCGAAGAGCTCAACGCCCTCCCGGATGGACTTTCTCCACCTCGGGCAGTCTGCGGCCAGGGTTTCCCAGGTGTCAGTGGTGATGTCGCACTTTACCAGGGAGGCTTTGAGGGTGTTCTTATAACGTTTCCGCTGTCCTCCTTTGGCTTGTATTCCAAGTAGGTGGCTCACCACCACCTTCTCAAGGGCAATAATGCTGGCCTTGCCACATCTCATGAATGAATAAAACAAAATATGAACTTATTTCAAGATATTTAGAAGTAAATTTAAATTCTGTTTGAGTCTCTTTGATTTTTCATTCAACTTCCAGTGGCTGCAACAAATCGAAGTGACGGAATCTGCTCTACAACAAAAGATGAATGACATTGAAAATGAAAAGGTATGCAGTAAGCACAAACAATATCAATAATATTAAAGTCTCCATATGAGAGACTTCACAGTTCCTTAATTATTTCTCTTTCTGTTCACAGGAGCTTTTCAGTAAACAGAAGGGTTACTTGGATGAAGAACTGGACTACAGGAAACAAGCCATGGATCAAGCCCATAAGGTAAGATTCCTTGTTTTCTGTAAATTTTCACTCTCTGTTAAAAAGGTATTAATTTATTAAAATAAAGTCCAATCCCACTCAAGACTTTGCAAACAGTTCACTGGACAAAAAGCGTGCCTTCAAATAAACAGTGAGGCTGATTCTACAATGAGGTGCATCGGTAGTTCTGGTGGCAGTCAGGTGAGTGGGGTGAGTGTACTACCAGGTGAGCAGACCTTAGGCCTGTTTCTCATCGAATGCATACTGACCACCATTCAACAACTAGGATGCGATTTAAGAGCAGAATGCAATTGCTGTTTTTTCTGCACTTCTGTCATTAGGCTTTTAAAAGTGATGCAAATAGATTTACTGTAGCTGTTGGTACCATGTCATGTGTTCAGCACCAATAATATGTTGAAGCCATTCAGCACCCATTTGAAGGTCCCTCCAACTATTTTGGAGATGGCAATCTTTAAGGAGATTGCCACTGTTTTGCTGCAGACTTTTTGTTGCTGATTTCAGTTGTATCCTCATTTAAAAAAAAATTATTCAGCAGCTCCCCATTTTCCATCTGTGGCATTAAGTGCAGTAAAATCTGAGACGTGTGTTCTGCAGAGTAAACATAGAAACATAGAAAATAGGTGCAGGAGTAGGCCATTCAGCCCTTCTAGCCTGCACTGCCATTCAATGAGTTCATGGCTGAACATGCAACTTCAGTACCCCCTTCCTGCTTTCTCGCCATACCCCTTGACCCGCCCTAGTAGTAAGGACTTCATCTAACTCCTTTTTGAATATATTTAGTGAATTGGCCTCAACTACTTTCTGTGGTAGAGAATTCCACAGGTTCACCACTCTCTGGGTGAAGAAGTTTCTCCTCATCTCAGTCCTAAATGGCTTACCCCTTATCCTTAGACTGTGACCCCTGGTTCTGGACTTCCCCAACATTGGGAACATTCTTCCTACATCTAACCTGTCCAAATCCGTCAGAATTTTAAACGTTTCTATGAGGTCCCCTCTCATTCATCTGAACTCCAGTGAATACAAGCCCAGTTGATCCAGTCTTTCTTGATAGGTCAGTCCCACCATCCCGGGAATCAGTCTGGTGAACCTTCGCTGCACTCCCTCAATAGCAAGAATGTCCTTTCTCAAGTTAGGAGACCAAAACTGTACACAATACTCCAGGTGTGGCCTCACCAAGGCCCTGTACAACTGTAGAAACACCTCCCTGCCCCTGTACTCAAATCCCTTCGCTATGAAGGCCAACATGCCATTTGCTTTCTTAACCGCCTGCTGTACCTGCATGCCAACCTTCAATGACTGATGTACCATGACACCCAGGTCTCGTTGTACCTCCCCTTTTCCTAATCTGTCACCATTCAGATAATAGTCTGTCTCTCTGTTTTTACCACCAAAGTGGATAACCTCACATTTATCCACATTATACTTCATCCTCCATGCATTTGCCCACTCACCTAACCTATCCAAGTCACTCTGCAGCCTCATAGCATCCTCCTCGCAGCTCACACTGCCACCCAACTTAGTGTCATCCGCAAATTTGGAGATACTACATTTAATCCCCTCGTCTAAATCATTAATGTATTAATGCCCTTCCTCAAGTTAAAATTAGTATACCGGTCTATTTGATCGTTTTGGAGGAGGATTTGAGGAGACATGAAAAGGAGGTGTGTTTATAACTGAGGCAATGTGGACCACATTTCCTTACCCAACCACCCTTATCTACAGACCAAAGTACAGTACACTGGGGAGTCAATTAGAAAATATACCATCACCTCTAGGCACACCTTGGTGGCGTTTGTGAAGGTGATATCAACTTTGAATTTCTACATTACTAGATCAAGTTCTATCTTACAGATGTACAAAACTAATCCTATTTCCCCATCTCTCCCCATAAGCCTGTATCTTCCTTTGCTTCAAATATTTTTTCCAATTTTCCCTTAAGAAGATGCAATGGTCTCTGCCTCAAACACTCCCTATGGCAAAACATTACAGTCCAAAAGTCCTCAGTGTAAAGATTTTTTCCTAATCTCTCTCCTCATTCCCTTAATGACAGTTTTAAATTGATGGCCCCTTGTCACTGACTCCATAACTAGAGGAAATAGTCTTTCCCTAATCATTCTATCAAAACCCACCATAATTTTCAAACCCTCTATCAAATCTCCTCTTAGCCTTTTCTGCTCTAGTGGAAATAATCCTAGTATGTCAAGTTTCTCCTCATATTGCTTTCCATCAAAAACATCAAACAGGAAGGGGAGATTAGAGATGGCTCAGTAGTTGAGGAGGACAGCTGATTCAAGGATGATTTTTTTTTTGGGAGTGTTATGTATGCAACCCTATGTAACCAGTATTATACCGCGTACCTGTTGGAGTCCCAAGGGATCCCAGCATCCCTTGGGAGCACTGTATATAAGCAGACCTTCCATGCTGTACCAGCACTCTGGAGTTAGAATAAAGGAACTAAGGTCACACTTACTCACGTCTACAGTACTCAGTTACATTACTTTATTATGAACGTAACAACTGGCGACAAGATAATGAACCATCACGCGAAAATGCAGAGGACTGTTGGTATCCTGGAGAAATTCTCAGAAGGGGACGATTGGGAGGCCTTTGTGGAGAGACTCGACCAATACTTCGTGGCTAATGAGCTGGAAGGGGACGAGAACGCTGCCAAACGAAGGGCGATCCTCCTCACCATCTGCGGGGCAACAACCTATGACCTCATGAAGAATCTTCTTGCTACGGTGAAACCAACAACCAAATCATATAAAGAACTTTGTACGCTGGTCTGGGAGCACCTAAATCTGAAGGAGAGCGTTCTGATGGCAAGGTATCGATTTTATACATGTCAACAGCCTGAAGGCCAGGAAGTGGCGAGCTACGTCGCCGAACTAAGGCGCCTTGCAGGACATTGCGAATTCGATGGATTCCTGGAGCAAATGCTAAGAGACTTTTTTGTGCTTGGCATTGGCCATTAGGTTCTCCTTCGCAAACTATTGACTGTTGAAACACCAAACCTGAGCAAAGCCATAACGATAACGATTTATGTCCAACAGCGATAACACCAAACAAATTTTGCAGCATAAAGAGGTTTCGGCAAGTACTGTACACAAAGTAACGTTGTTTTCAGGCAGGAATGGATATGGCAGAATGTACAAGCCTGCAGCTGCACGACCTCAGATGACTCAGAGTCCACCATCAAGAGTGAATGCGAGGCAATTGACACCTTGTTGGCGCTGCGGAGGTGATCATCGAGCCCATCAATGCCACTTCAAACACTATGCATGCAAAGGCTGTGGAACAATGGGACACCGTCAGTGAATGTGCAGACGAGCTGCAAACCCTGCAAACCACCACGTTACAGAGGAAGATCGATCTATGGCGGATCAAACTGAACTAGAGACTCAAATCGAGGAGGCAGAAGTGTACGGGGTACACACCTTCACCACGAAATGTCCACCGATCATGTTAAAAGTCGAACTGGATGGAATTCCAGTATCCATGGAACTGGACACGGGTGCGAGTCAGTCTATCATGAGCAAAAAGGCCTTCGACAGGCTGTGGTGCAATAAGGCACACAGGCCCAAGCTTAGCCCCACTCATACCAAGCTGAGAACTTACACTAAAGAGCTGATCCCTGTAATTGGCAGTGCAGCAGTAAAAGTCTCCTATGGTGGAGCAGTGCACGAACTCCCACTATGGATTGTACCAGGAGATGGCCCCACACCGTTCGGCAGAAGCTGGCTGAGGAAAATCTGCTGGAACTGGGACGACATTCGAGCGCTCTCGTCCATCGACGATGCCTCATGTGCCCAGGTTCTGAGCAAGTTTCCATCATTCTTTGAGCCAGGCATCAGAAGTTTCTCGGGGGCGAAGGTGCAGATCTACTTGGTTCCCGGTACACAACCCATCCACCACAAGGCACGGGCGGTGCTATATATGATGCAAGAGAAACTGGAGATCGAGCTGGATAGGCTGCAGCGAGAAGGCATCATCGCGCCGGTGGAGTTCAACGAGTGGGCCAGTCTGATTGTTCCGGTCCTGAAGGGCGATGGCACGGTCAGGATTTGTGGCTACTATAAAGTAATGATTAACCGTTTTTCGCTGCAGGACCAGTACCCGCTACCCAAGGCACATGACCTATTTGCGACCCTGGCAGGAGGAAAGATATTCACCATCTTTCTGACTTCGGCCTACATGAAGCAAGAGCTGGCGGAATCTTCGAAAGACCTCACCTGCATCAACATGCACAAAGGTCTGTTCATCTAAATAGATGCCCAATTGGGATTCGATCGGCCGTGACTATTTTTCAAAGGAACATGGAGAGCCTGCTAAAGTCGGTTCCGCACACCCTGGTTTTCCAGGACGACATATTGATCACAGGTCGGAACACCATCGAACACTTGCAGAACCTGGAAGAGGTTCTAAGTCGGCTAGATCGTGTGGGACTCAGGTTGAAACGCTCGAAGTGTGTTTTCCTGGCACCAGAGGTCGAGTTCTTAGGGAGAAGAATCACTGCAGACAGCATCAGACCCACCGACGCCAAATAGGAGGCCATCAAAAACACGCTGAGACCACAGAACGTGATGGAGCTGCGGTCGTTCCTGGGATTCCTCAATTAATTTGGTGATTTCCTACCCGGGTTAAGCACCTTGCTAGAACCTCTACACATGTTGCTGCGCAAGGGAGATGACTGGGTATGGGGGAAATCACAAGACGCTGCTTTTGAGAAAGCCAGAAATCTGTTATGTTCCAACAAACTGCTTGTTCTGTATGACCCACGTAAACGTTTAGTGCTAGCTTGTGATGCGTCTTCGTACGGGGTCGGGTGTGTGTTACAACAAGCAAATGAATCGGGAACATTGCAACCGGTCGCCTATGCGTCCAGGAGTTTGTCCAAGGCCGAAAGGACCTACAGCATGATTGAAAAATAAGCTCTGGCATGCGTTTACGGGGTAAAAAAAAATGCACTAATATCTGTTTGGTCTTAAGTTTGAGTTAGAAACTGACCACAAGCCGCTCATATCACTATTCTCAGAAAGCAAAGATATTAATACCAAAGCCTCTGCTCGCATCCAAAGATGGGCGCTCACGCTGTATGCATATAATCTGCAATAGACCAGGCACAGAGAACTGCGCCTGATGCTCTCAGTCGGCTACCACTGCCCACCACCGGGGTGGAAATGGCACAGCCTGCAGACTTGCTCTTAGTGATGGATGCATTTGAAAACGAAAAGTCACCCATCACGGCCCGCCAGATCAGGATCTGGACCAGCCAGGATCCTTTACTGTCCCTTGTAAAAAACTGTGTCCTCCATGGGAGCTGGTCCAGCATCCCAGCGGAGATGCATGAAGAGATCAAGCCGTTCCAGTGGCGCAAAGATGAAATGTCCATACAGGCGGACTGTTTTGTGGGGTAATCGCGTGGTTTTGCCTAAGAAAGGCAGGGAAACGTTCATAAGCGACCTACACAGTACCCACCCAGGCATAGTAATGATGAAAGCTATAGCCGGATCACATGTGTGGTGGCCCGGCATTGACTCAGATTTGGAATCTTGCGTGCGCCAATGCAACACTTGCTCTCAACTGAGCAATGCACCCAGGGAGGCACCGCTAAGTTTGTGGTCAAGGCCCTCCAAACCGTGGTCGAGGATCCACATTGACTTTGCGGGCCCGTTTCTAGGCAAAATGTTTTTGGTTGTTGTGGATGCTTATTCAAAATGGATTGAGTGTGTAATAATGTCTGTAAGCACGTCCACTGCCACCATCGAAAGCCTACGAGCCATGTTTGCCACACACGGCCTGCCTGATGTACTTGTCAGCGACAATCGGCCGTGCTTCACCAGTGCTGAATTCAAAGAATTCATGACCCGCAATTGGATCAAGCACGTCACATCTGCCCCGTTCAAGCCCGCATCCAACGGCCAGGCAGAATAGGCAGTCCAAATCATCAAGCAAAGCTTGAAACATGTGTTGGAAGGCTCCCTGCAGACCTGCCTGTCCCGAGTCCTGCTCAGCTACCGCACCAGACCCCACTCGCTCACCGGGGTTCCCCCGGCCGAGCTGCTCATGAAAAGGGCGCTCAAAACAAGGCTCTCTCTCGTCCACCCTGATCTCCATGATCACGTCGAGGACAGGCGGCATTAACAAAGCATGTACCATGATCGCGCAAATTTGTCACGCGATATTGAAGTCAATGACCCTGTATTTGTACTCAACTATGGACATGGTCCCAAATGGCTTGCTGGCACTGTCATAGCCAAAGAAGGGAGTAGGATGTTTCAGGTCAAACTCGCAAATGGATTAACTTGCAGAAAGCATTTGCACCAAACCAATCTGCGATTCACAGACAGCCACGAGCAACCCGAAGAGGACACCACCAACTTCGACCCTCCGACACACACACAAGTGGCAACCGACACCACGGTTGACCACGAAGCTGAACTCACCATCCCCAGCAGCCCAGCAAGGCCAGCTGCACAGCAGCCCAGCAAAGAACCAACCAACTCACCTGCTCTTGTGTTTGTACCGAGACGATCGACTAGGGAGCGAAAGGTCCCAGATCATCTCACCCTGTAAATAAGTGCATATTAACTTTGGGAGGGAGTGATGTTATGTATGCAACCCTATGTAACCAGTATTATACCGCCACCAGAGGTCGTACCTGTTGGAGTCCCAAGGGATCCCAGCATCCCTTGGGAGCACTGTATATAAGCAGGTCTCTCATGCTGTATCAGCTCTCTGGAGTTAGAATAGCGGAACTAAGGTCACACTTACGTCTACAGTACTCAGTTACATTACTTTATTATGAATGTAACAGAGGGAGGAGCTGATAATGACAATTTTGAAAAGGAAAGAGATATTGCCTGTGCAAAGAGTGCCAATAATTCATGTTGGCAAGCTCTCTGGCACTGGAGTCTTCTTTACGAGCTTCCCATCGCTCTCATGGGCTGGAGCTTCTCTTTCTAGCCTCTGACATTTTTTCCAAGCTGGAGTTGCTCCTTTCAGATTCCGACCTCTCTCACAGGCTGGGATTTCTCGTTAAAGTTTCCCATTTCACTAACAGAAGAGCATCTTTCCTTTCAGCTCCCAGATAACATCGAGAGCGCAGCTATATTGGATTTACGATATTAGTACCTTGAAGTGTGTAGTATTATTATTTCTTAATACTTTATGACGTGTTGAGCTCATGGAAGTGGTAACATTTGTAATTTTCATGACAGCTATAAACTTGAATGATCCTGACAGTTGTAACAGAGAAGCAACAAGACGTTATTAAGTTCTTTTTTAGGACAAAATTTCAGGGAACGTAGCAAAATGAATTGAATTATCCAATGTCACATTGACTATATTTTATAAAACACAATAATACTATGCCAGACTTGTAATATAGAGCTTCACCTAGTGGACTACTGCTCCACATAGTGGACTACTGTGATAATGCAACAGCTGCTGTAAATACAATAAAAGCATCATATGACTAGGTCTCCTGACAAATTTTCAGTAGAGCCATCTTGTAGTCTGTGTGTTTATGATGTCGTAAAGAAGATATCACATTGGCGAATGAGGATAGGATTTCTGGATTCCCTAGCTGAAATTTGTGTTGGTGGATGATTCCTGCCAAACAGACTTAGGGCCCGAAATTGATGATGGCCAAGGCCCGCCCAAGTGCCGCCCAAAGTACCGCCGATGGCTGCCGGGAGACTGGGCGGTACTTTGCCAGGAAGATTCCTCTAAAAGAGGTGGCGGTACTGATCGGTGGCAAAATAATGGCTTACGCGATCAATCTGGGCAGCAGCGGGCGGGAGCTCTCAATCCCGGTGGCATAGAAACATAGAAACATAGAAAATAGCTGCAGGAGTAGGCCATTCGGCCCTTCGAGCCTGTACCACCATTCAATAAGATCATGGCTGATCATTCCTTCAGTACCCCTTTCCTGCTTTCTCTCCATACCCCTTGATACCCTTAGCCATAAGGGCCATATTTAATTCCCTCTTGAATATATCCAGTGAACTGGCATCAACAACTCTCTGCGGCAGGGAATTCCACAGGTTAACAACTCTCTGAGTGAAGAAGTTTCTCCTCATCTCAGTCCTAAATGGCCTACCCCTTATCCTAAGACTGTGTCCCCTCGTTCTGGACTTCCCCAACATCGGGGACATTCGTCCCGCATCTATCCTGTCCAGTCCCATCAGAATCTTATGTGTTTCTATGAGATCCCCTCTCATCCTTTTAAACTCCAGTGGCTCTTGCCACCCAAGTGCTGCCGAGGATGGAGTCGGGCCCAGGGAGGTTGGAAGAACTGAAAATAAAAAGCATTACAAAGAAAATACAACAGAACACCTTCACGGGACCCCATCCAGGTAAGTCGCTATGAAAATAAAATTTTAAATATGTTCATTTACCTTTTTTTCCCATTCATACATATCGTCGGGGTTAGACCTGACTCCACGCAGTGATCCTTCCCCCTGCTGGTGCTGACACCCGCCAACTCCCGCCCGCACCAATCTGACATCTCGGCGGGCGGGAGGCCACTTGCGCCACTTTGCCGCCAGAGGACATCAGCGGGCAGTTCTCAGTGGTATTCCCCTCCCGCCCGCTTCAGCCCAAGAGGAAACTGGGAGAGAGGAAACCGGAGGCAAAATTCGGCCGCAGTCGGCGGCAGCAGGTGGCAGTGGGCTGTAAGGCCACCAATATTGAGCCCTTGGAGAGGTTCTTTGTTTTGCAGAACAGCTAAAAATCCATGGTAAATTTAAAGCACACTGTTGACATTGCCAGGGTCTAGATGGCTGCGCCTATGGGAATAATAGGACGCTTGGGTGAGTTCCATTACGACCGAGAGACTTTCGGAGCATATGTGGAGCGACTAAAAATGTATTTCATTGTAAACAGTATCGTCAAAGTCCCTGATGATGAAAACCTTAACAAGGTGGTGTTAGAAAAAAACGGGCTATTTTCCTGATTGAAGCAGGCCCCGAGGTGTATGAAACCCTGAAAAATGTGCTTGTTCCCATCAAGCCGAAGGACATGCCACTGATGGAGATTCTACAACACTACAGTCCTGAGCCCCTGGAAATTGGTAAAGTTATCGTTTTGGAATACGAGATTAGTTGAGTGATGAAAGTATCAGTGAGTACATTGTAGCTTTAAAAAAGCAATCCATTTACTGTCATTTCGGAAACTTTCAAGACCGAGCATTGTGTGACCGCTTTGTTTGTGGGATGAGAAATGAAGCAATCAGAAGAAAGTTGTTGACAACCCCTAACTTGAATTTTGATCCAGCTTGTCAGACAGCTATGTCGATGGATATTGCCCACCGATACGCGCGAGAATTTCGCACCATTTCCAGTCGTCAGCCGACCAAGGTGAATCGCCTGCAGGTTAGAAGTAAAAGGCGTTTGGGCTCCAAGGCCTCAGCAACTGGCTAAGGTAACAATGCATTGAAGTCGTGTTATTGGTACCTGGGACAACACATTGCTCAAAGCTGTCCATATGTGAAGGCAGAGTGTTTCTTTTGCAATCTTGCAAAGGCATGCCAACTGAACAGTAAAGCATCTTACAATGCTATAAGTAGAAATCGCCAGAGATTGCATAGCACTGAAGAGAAGCAACAGGACGAGGAGGTTCTGGAGATACACGTCATCAGCAGCACGAAGGTACCTAACAGTGATTTGCAAAGTATCATCATCCAAGTAGACGTTGCAGGAACTAGGATACCCATTGAAATCGACACTGGTGCATCTGTGAGCATAGTACCGGAATCTCTATATCTCGACAAGTTGAGTGATTTTCCGATGGAGAAATCGAAGATAGACCTGCAAGGCTATTCAGGAGAGCAAATCCCTGTGGTAGGACATATCACTGTCAGCAAAGTTTGCAGACAGGTTTCTGCTACATTCACTGGAACCGAGTCCTCAGCAGAGTCCAGTTGACACGAGGTGCCGTGCTGCTGTTGTACAGAGTTCTCCGGTAAAATAAAACAAAACCAAACACAACACTGAAGCACTACAGTTAAAAAAGGAATAAAGTGTATCCAGTGATAGAATAGTGATGCTTCGGTTTGCATTAAATACAAGGATCAGTTTCAGAGCTTGCCTCTTTTAGTAGTGTCAGGAGACAAGCCTGCCTTAATAGGTAGAAATTGATTGCGATCACTGAAGCTGGATTGGAATGAGATTTTTTGTGTTGAAACGAGATTTGCATCGAAGGATGATGTCACTAAAAAGTATCCAAAGGTGTTCCATGAAACAGGCAGTCCGATCCAAGGCTTCAAGGCGAGTGTCATGGTACAGAAGGATGCTAGATCAGTTTATTGCAAGCCATATCCTGTACCATATGCACTCAAGGAGAAAGTTGAGCAAGAACTCAAAAGACTAGAAATTGAGAACATTATCTCTAAGATAGATTTAAGTAATTGGGCTACACCCATTGTGTTGTACCTAAGTCAGATGATAAGGTAAGGTTGTATGGTGATTATAAGGTAACGGTGAACCAGGTTCTAGAGGGTAATCTACCCAATACATTGCCAAATGTAGAAGATTTGTTCACAATGCTGACAGGTGGCCAGATCTTCTCAAAGTTAGATCTGACAAATGCCGATTTACAACTTGAACTAGAGTAGGAGTCCAAGTCATGCTGGATTATAAATACTCATTTTGGCCTATATCAATTTAATAGGCTACAATTTGGAGTGTCTTCCGCCCCCACCATATTCCAAGGGGTGATGAACCAGATTTTGCAAGGCCTTGAATGGGTAGTACGTTATTTAGATGACTTGAACGGGTAGTATGTTATTTAGATGACATACTCATTTCAGTACCAAAGAGGTGAATTCATAATAATGTGTTGAATGAAGTGCTCAATAGCTAGAGAAGCACAGAGTACAAGCAACTGCTCACAATAGTGAGTAATTTTAAAGCTCAGTGGAGTACAGAGTGGACAAAGATGGTTTACATCCAAACAAGGGAAAGCTGGATGCAATTAGAAATGCACCACTCCCAAGAATGTCACTGAACTTCAATCATTTTTGGGTCTTTTGAACTATTATGGGAAGTTCCTACCAAATTCGGCAACAGTGTTACTTCCATTGAATGAGCTGTTGAAAAAACAGGTCCATTGGAAGTGGTCAGAAGAATGTGACACAGCATTCAAAGGGTGTAAAAGCCAGTTGGTAGAGAGTACCATGTTAGATCACTATGATATATCTAAGGAGATCAAGCTAGCAGGTAATGCCTCTCTGTTTGGAGTTGGGGCAGTGATCTCTCATGTACTACATAGCGGGGAGGAGAGACCAATTGCTTTTGCTGTACACACTCTCAGTGCCAGTGAGCGTAATTATACGTAGATCGAAAGGAAAGTTTTGGCATTAATTTTTGGGGTCAAGAAATTCCACAAATACTTGAATGGTTGTAAGTTTACCATCGTTACAGATCATAAGCCCCTGACAGCAATCCTCCATCCAAAGTCCCCAGTTCCAACATTAGCTGCAGCCCGAATGCAGAGGTGGGCTTTGATTTTGTCAGCATATACATATGATATTGAATACAGATGATCAGCTGATGACAGTAATGCTGATGCTATATCTAGATTGCCTTCCCCATCACCCCCAAGTTACACTGATAGTGAAGAAGTGTTCGATTTTTCATATATTGATGAATTGCCAGTCACAGCTGAAGAGATTGGTAGAGCATCCAAACGTGACCCAATTATGTCAAAGGTGTATGATTATATTGCAAATGGCTGGCCAAACCAAGTATTGCACCACCTAGTGGACTACCATAGTAATGCAACAGCTACTGTAAATACAATAAAAGCATCATGTGACTAGATCACCTGACAAGTTTTCGGTAGAGCCATCTTGTAGTCTGTGTGTTTATGATGTCGTAAAGAAGATATCACAAGACCTATTTTAAAATATTTAGAATACATGAAGCAATGTACAGTACATTCTACAATGTTATTTTGATTAGATTTATTAAAGCTGCAGAACTTGCTTTTAACTGTACAGATCCAAACTAATTAATAAAGTAAACTCTTTAAAGGTATTGAAACATCCATTCACTGCAATTGTTGGTATTTAACCATATTTCAATCTCAAAAACAGATCTCCCTTCATGTTCCGGAGCTAGGTGCAGATACAAGCAACAGCTTTGTAACTGTGGTACTGTACATTCATGGGCAATGTTAATGTTCTTTTTATAACAGCGGATTCTGGAGTTGGAAGCCATGTTGTATGATGCTCTGCAGCAAGAAGCAGGTGCAAAGATGACTGAGCTTTTGTCTGAAGAGGAACAGGAGAAGCTGAAACGAGCAGTGGAGCAATGGAAACGGCAGGTCATGAGTGAGCTCCGAGAACGTGATGCCCAAATACTGAGGGAGAGAATGGAACTTGTTCATCACGCGCAACAGGTAAGATAATATTAATTGGCTGTTCACCATCCGAAGAAAGACACCTCATCCAGAATGATTTTTTTTAAATATCTATGTGCCGTGACTTTGGAGCTGTAGAATATTGATCACATAACCTGCCGCAACCCCTGAAAAGACAAAAAACGTCTAAGGTAGTCATCCTGAGCAACTGAGATTGAAATCATGGTTGCCCTAGAACTGTAATCAAGGACGATAATTTTCATATTGCCTTCAGAGAAAGCCACAGAAAAATTCTATGAATTGTAATAGCAGGGAAATGCTACTCATTTAGGGCTCAATTTTCCCCAGTGATTTGCGACGTTTTTTTGGAGTAGGCTGCTTTTTTTGGCGTATTGAGTTAAATTTTGGAGGAATTTGTTTTTTTAAACTTTCCCCCTGCGATCTACGCTGGTGTAACGGACATAGTTACGATTTTTCTAGGCTAGTTTCATGTCTGCGCCGGTTTTTTCAATTGTTCGCAGTTTGGCCAACATTTTTCGCCATTACGTTGGCATATCAGGCCACTCCCAAAAAACCTTCTGGTGAGTTAAGAAACCAGCGGACATTCACAAATCTGCGCTGAAAAGACGCCATTGTTTTTAAATCAAAGATTTTGGAGGGAGTCAAGAACACTGTCAAAATCAATAATAAAGTTCAACTTTTTTTTTACCTGTCAGCGTAGAAGTGTAAATGTGTTGGATTTCACAAGTTTTCTCATTTTTTAACTCACTCACACGCCACCACCGAATATCTTGAAGAAGGCCTGGAAGGTTGTAGGTTTGGCCGACAGAATCGACCTCGCATCTGGATACAGCAGCTTGGGGTTCGGCTACAAAACAAGCCATGGTGGGAGGGGGGGGAGGCTGGAGAGAGGAGAGGAGGGAGAGACAGTCGATCTTACTGCTTGTGGCCCGGGGAGGGAGAGAGATAGCCGATATTGCGGCTTGTAGCCCGGGGAGGGAGAGGGAGAGAGGGAGCCGATCTTATGGCTTGTAGCCCGGGGAGGGGGAGGGACAGAGAGGTCACAAAACTCAAGGGGGGGGAAGGAGAGAGGAGAGGTCACAGTACCTTTGTGTGTGGTCCATCCATACAGACCTTGGGGAGAGAGAGAACTGCAAACCTGTGCTGCCTACTTTCCTGCTGTTTTGAGCTTCTTTGAAAGTTTAACTTTAAGTATGGGGGCAATACTGACAATGCCATAATTTGTGCAAGTCTTCTGCATCATGGTGCTACTTAGGAGACAATTGATTGGAGCTCATCGCATCAGAAACATCAGAGCCCGTAGGATGCTGAGCAGGAGACCTTACCCACTCGGGTATATCAAGACAGGCATTCGTACCTGCACCTGAGTGCTGCAGATTGTGTCAGAAGGCCGCGTTTCCACAAATAAATTGTCCGTGAGATCTGTGAGTTGGTGGGACCAGACCTGCTTTGTCAGTTGAAGTGAAGTTCACAGCTGCACTTTCATTCTATGCCTCTGGATCGTTTCAAGCTACAACTGGGGATGTGTGCACCATCTCTCAGCATGCAACACATGTCTCTATTCGCCAGGTCACGGCTGCACTGTATGAGTGGAGGAATGACTTCATCAAGTTCCCCATGACCGCCTAAGCAATCCATGACAGGGCTGTGGGCTTCTCAAAGATTGCTGGCTTCCCAAAGGTACAGGGCTGCATTGATTGTACCCACATCGCCTTGCGAGCACCTTTGCAGGATTCCGAGATGTACAGGAATAGAAAAGGCTTTCACTCCATTAATCTGCAGCTCGTGTGTGACGACATGCATCATATACAGCCAGTGAAGAAGGCAAATGGCATGTTGGCCTTCATAGCTAGAGGATTTGAGTATAGGAGCAGAGAGGTCTTGCTGCAGCTGTACAGGGCCTTGGTGAGGCCTCACCTGGAATATTGTGTTCAGTTTTGGTCTCCTAATCTGAGGAAGGACGTTCTTGCTATTGAGGGAGTGCAGCGAAGGTTCACCAAACTGATGCCTGAAAGTTTAACTTTAAGTATGGGGGCAATACTGACAATGCCATAATTTGTGCAAGCCTTCTGCATCATGGTGCTACATAGGAGACAATTGATTAGAGGACTGACATATGAGGAGAGACTGGATTGACTGGGCCTGTATTCAATGGAGTTTAGAAGAATGAGAGGGGATCTCATAGAAACATATAAAATTCTGACGGGACTGGACAGGTTAGATGCAGGAAGAATGTTCCCGAAGTTGGGGGAGTTCAGACCCAGGGGTCACAGTCTAAGGATAAGGGGTAAGTCATTTAGGACCGAGATGAGGAGAAACTTCTTCACTCAGAAAGTTGTTAACCTGTGGAATTCTCTTCCGCAGAGAGTTGTTGATGCCAATTCATAAGATATATTCAAGAGGGAGTTGGATATGGCCTTTACGGCTAAAGGGATCAAAGAGTATGGAGAGAAGGCAAGAAAGAGGTACTGAGGTGAATGATCAGCCATGATCTTATTGAATGGTGGTGCAGGCTCAAAGGGCCGAATGGCCTACTCCTGCATCTATTTTCTATGTTTCTATATCATGTCAGTCGATGCAAGATACCCTGGCAGCACCCATGATGCGTTCATCCTATGCGGCAGCGTTATATCTGACATGCAGCCAGAAGGGCAGAGCTGGCTACTGGGAGACAAAAGGTACAGCCTCGCCACCTGGCTCATGACTCCCCTACGCGTAACCCGGACAGAAGCTGACCGGCAATATAACATGTCACATATTGAGAGAACTATTGGCATATTGAAGCAGTGTTTCCGATGCCTGGACCATTCTGGAGGCTTTTTGCTGTACTCCCCTGAGACTGTCGGTCAGTTCATTGTTGTGTGCTGCATGCTGCATAACTTAACCATCATGAGGCAGCAGCATCTGGTAGTGTAAGACCCACCTGCGGTGGGAGTGGCTGATGATAATGATGTAGAAGATGCAGGTGACGAGCAGGAGCAGGTGGATGATAACAAAGAAGAGGAAGCCATGCAAGTGCCTGAGGCCGGAGCACGATGGCAGAGGAGGGCGGGCCATCGAGCTCCTTTAACCATTGCTCGAACCTTGCGCCAGCAGCTCATCTGTGAATGCTTTACTGATGCCCGAGGGCTCAGCAACAATTATTCACATGGACATGTTTACTGTTTGGAGCTATTCCGTAATGTTGTGTTGTGTTAATGGAACATGATTCAGTTTTAATGTCAAATATATTTTATTCAAAAGTTTACAATGTACTTAACTTAACATTAATAAAATTATTTTTGTATCAAACTTTACTTTAATATCACTCTTTAAGATCACTTAAAAATGTTATGATCACTTATAAACTTACTTACAAAAAACTTTTAATTTGAGAACAATTACAACAGTAACAATAATAATAACAACAGCAGCAAAGAAAGGCTGCACCCATCTCTCATCCCCCTTAGTCTAAGACTGCCCGCTGCGTTTGGTCTTGAACTCTCCACCACCCCTGCCCGCATGCAGTTACACAGTGTTTTTGGGCTTGGTACCAAGCTTATTCCTTCTAACATCTCGGGTACTGCGCACCTCTTGAAGGTGGAGGGGCATCAATGTCAGGCCGCAAGTTAGAGGGTCCGGCTTGGGGCTTTTCAGAGGCTGGTGTGGGGATTGCAGTGGGAGTGGCAGTTGATTCTGTCAATGTGTACGGAGTCTGGGCGTGTTCCCTTATTGCAGCAGCTAACTCACACACGTCGTTCCTCATGCAACCTGACAGTGTCTCAGCGGACTGCAACAATCCCTCCCTAATGGCCAGTACTATCTCTGACATTCTCTCACTCAATGCCAGTGCCATGGTTTGCACTTCCTCTGACATTCCCTCCCTCATGGCCAGTGACGTGGTTTGCACTACCTCTGACATTCCCTCCCTCATGGCCACTATTCCCTCACTGATGGTCCCGGCGAGTGTTGTTACTTCTCCTGACAGTCCCGCTACCTCATCACTCACCCCACTGATGGTGTCCAGGAGTGATCGGGTAAGGTCAATGCTCTCCGCACTCAATGACATCATGTGAACCATATCTGTTACATCCTGAATCTCAGGAGAGCATTGTCGAGCTCTCCTGCCCCTCCTCCCCATGGGTGTGGCTCACACCACACCACTGGAACCCGCAGTCTGGGACGGTGGGGCCCTGGATGTACCTCGCTGCACCCTTCTACTGGGACCAGCAAACTCGGAAGGTGTGAAACCATGAAATATCCCACCAACACTCAAACCACTAGTCATAGAAGGGGCTGGCACCTCCATGAGTGGCACATCCTCCATATTCAGTACAACAGTGGGGGCTTTATCCATTCCCTCCCACTCCCCCTCCCCCTCATGTTCTTGGTCTGGAGGGTTGGATTGTAAGATGTTCTCCTCTTCAGGCTCATCCTCATCTGAATCTTCTTCTGCATCATCAGGGTTGGCCTCCAGTTCTGCAAAATATAACAGAACAGACAAATGGTTCGCAGCAGAGGAGGGGGCAGGATGGGTGGCATGAGTAGGCTCACGCATTGCAGGTCAGGCAGCGGGTTGATTTGAAGGACCACGATGAATTTGCAGGACTTGCCCTCTCCCTCGAGTGTGGGCCCAGCTTGTGCTGTACTGATTGTTTTTCTCCAGGCAGGACCCATCAAAGCAGTGACCCACTCTTCCAAGGGTGTCAGTGGGTGCAGATTTTCCGGGCCTCCTCCTGTTCGAGTTCTTTCCCTTTTATTCGGCCCAAGTTTCCACATGATTTGCACCTGATTTTTAGGAGCAACTGGTGGAGACCGGACTATCTTAGAAATCGCAATTCTCCACATTTTTTTTTCTGCAGTTCTAGTCAGGTAGAACAGTTCCACTTTGGAACAGAATTTTTTCTTCAAAAGGGGGCGTGTCCGGCCACTGACGCCTGATTTGAAAGTTTCCACAGTGAAAACGTACTCCAAACTAAAGTAGAATGGAGCAAGTGAAGATTTTTGTAGAACTGAAAAAACCTGTTCTGCACATTAAAAAATCAGGCGCAGGTTACAAATTAGGCGTCCAGAACGAGGGAGGGGGGGGGGGAAGGGAAGTCATTAAATTCTACAATAAATCCTTATTTATACTTCTACAAATATTATACAAATAAATCCAACCTGAATAAACATTTATAAGCCAAGAAAAGATTAAATAAACCATCTTCCTACCTGTGTGAAAGTGCTTCAGCCAGGGAGAATTCTGCAGCCGTTCGTGCCGCTCAGCGGGAGGGAGGGGGGGGGGGAGAAAGCCGTTCGTGCTGCTGAGCGGGAGGGAGGGGGAGCGAGAGAGAGAGAGAGAGAGAGAGAGAGAGAGGGAGGGAGGGAGGGAGAGAGAGAGAGAGAGAGGGGGAGGGAGGGAGCGAGCGAGAGAGAGGAGGAGGGAGAGAGGGGGGAGGGAGAGAGGGGGGAGGGAGAGGAGGAGAGGGGGGAGAGAGAGGGGGGGAGAGAGGGGGGGTGGAGGGAGGGGGAGGTCAGGTCGGATCGGATCCAGTCCGGGAGCGGGAGTCGGGTCCAGTGGGGGGCGCGTCGGGTCAGGGGGGTGGGAGCGCGGGTCGGGTTGGGTCCAGTCGGGGGGGGGCGGGGAGCGGGAACAGGAGCTCGGGTCGGGTCAGTTGTGGGGGGGGGGGGTCGGATGTCGGGTCTCGGGTCGGGGCGGGGGGAGCGGGTGTCGGGTCTGGTCCGGAGGCGGGGGAGGGGGGAGCGGGTGTCGGGTCGGGTCTCGGGTCGGGGCGGGGGGAGCGGGTGTCGGGTCTGGTCCGGAGGCGGGGGGGGGGGGAGCGGGTGTCGGGTCTGGTCCGGAGGCGGGGGAGGGGGGAGCGGGTGTCGGGTCGGGTCTGGTCGGCGGGGGGGGGAGCGGGTGTCGGGTCTGGTCCGGAGGCGGGGGGGGGGGGGAGCGGGTGTCGGGTCTGGTCCGGAGGCAGGGGGGGGGGGGAGCGGGTGTTGGGTCTGGTCCGGAGGCGGGGGGGGGGGGGAGCGGGTGTCGGGTCTGGTCCGGAGGCAGGGGGGGGGGGGAGCGGGTGTTGGGTCTGGTCCGGAGGCCGGGGGGCGGGGAGCGGGTGTCGGGTCTGGTTGGGGGGGGGGGGGGGGGAAGCAGGAGCTGGCCGTGGGAGGAGCCTTATTCACGCAGCCCCAGTGAGGCCATTCAGCCAGGGCTAGGGGCTGCGTGCTTCGGGCCCCCCCCACACAGTTCGCCGCCTGGAGCTACTGCACTTGCGTGCCGACTGTAGCGCCCATGTGCAGAGGTCCCGGCACTGTTTTCAGCGCCGGGACCTGGCTCCGCCCCCCCACAGCTCGTGCTGGCTGCGCCGAGGGCCAGAGGACCTGCAAGTAGGTGGAGAATACCGAGGATTTTTTTAGGCGCCGTCTTAGGCGCGAAAAACGGGCGCCCAGCTCGGAGGGGCGCCCGTTTTTTTTCTTGTGGAAACTTGGGCCCATAATGTGCCACCTTCCTCTGCAAAGATGAAAATGCAACTTTTTAGAGCGGGTGTCTTTCTGCTGGGTGGGACATATACAGCTGGTCACATTTACAATTGCATTGAATAAATGAAAATATTACTTACACTAACTACTTGACCAAGGTCCTGTCATTTCTTTTTACACTGGCTTCCAGATCTTGTGGTGGTCACCATTGTGCAGGAATCTTCTGCAACTTGGTTCCAGCGTTTCTTCACTTCCTTTCGTGGAACTTTTATGTGTCCTCTGCTGGTATCCAGCTCCTGCCATTTGTTCTCAATAACAGTAACTAGTGCCTCCAATTCTTGCAGCAAGAAATTCTTGGTCCTTGCTCCGCGTTGTATCTTGTATTGCTCCAGCTGTGATTTTTCCAATGCTCTCACACAGTACTCCTTCTCACACACACACAACTAGCCGATTGGCAAATCTGAGCTGTACTGAGCATGCGCGTCCATTGGAACAATGTCAAAAACGTAACTTTTTTTCCGTGCATGCGCAGAAGGTGTGGCTTTGTTTTTCGGCGCAGACAGTAGGCTCCACCCCCCCACCCCGAGGAGACTGGACACGCTGCGTGGCGCCAAACTCGAATTATACATCGGGGAAAGTTTGGCAAAATATTTCTGCCGCATTTCTGGCCGAGAAAATCCGGCGTAACTCTGGCAATATGCCAGAAAACAGGCTTGGGGAAAATTGAGCCCTTAATCTATTGCAGCCTATCCGCTGTACTGTGTCTTTTGAAGAATTCCTTTCAAATCTGTAGAGCTACAGGTATAAGTCCTGGTTCAGGTTTATTGCCTGAAGGTATCCAAACAGGCATTCTCACCCAGCAAGCGAACATTTGGCCTCCTGGGATCCCCAGCACAATTAGTAACAGTCATATCAAAGCTCGGTTTTGATAGGAACCAAATTCTAATCCGAGATAATAATTTTTCTGCCAAAGAACCAAGGGGGGAGTTTTACCCCAAAACACAGGTGGGTTGGGAGCGGATTGGAGGCGCCAACCCCAACCCACTTCCAACCCTTCCACATCCAGTTTTAACGGAGGCGGGACATGGGCGGGCAGCCAACACATTCCCAAGAGGCGGGTCACTATTTAAGTATTATACTGAGGCTGGCATGCCTCATGGTGATCCACCATTTCAAATTTAACTCTGGCTGGTCGAGTTTCCTGGGTTTTGGGGATCCGCAAGCTAAAGGAAGACGAGGACTGCTGGATCCAGTGCCTTTACACTTACCTACTAGATCCAGCGTCCCTGCCTCACTCAACCCTCTTTGATCGGACATCCCACAAGGCTTCCGATTCCCCCCCCCCCCCCCCCAAGGCCTCCAAACTCCCTCCTTGAGGCTTTCGATCTCACACTCAATCTCCCCTCCCTCCCAAGGTCTCTGATCCCTCCACCATGAGGCCTCCGATCTCCCCCCAATGCTCCTCCAGCCCCCAAACTACCCCTAAGGCTCCTCTGGCCACCAATACTACCCCCCCCCCCGCCAAACGCCCCCCTGCTCCTCCAGCCCTCAAGTCCTGACCACTCACTCCCCCCCACTCCCCCACCCTACTATGCTCCTCCAGCTCCCGAGTCACAACCCCCCACCTGATGCTCCTCCGACCCCCGATCACCTCTTCAATGCCCCTCCAGCCTCCGATACTCCTCCGGCTGCCGCTATCGACCTGCCTCCAGATTAAAATTCCATTTCTTGCTGGAAATATAATGGCGTGTTATCGAGGCATGCCTTTATTAATGCACGAATCAACAAGATAATTCAGGGGATTAAGTGATATGCCATGAGTTGCGAATCTTCATGACTTGATCGACTTACACCACTTTGGCATTTGCTTCACACAAATGGCATCTCGCCCTCAGCCTCCTATTATTTTCACGAACTTGCTGGATTTGCACGCTAATTGCCCATTAAATTCGCCACAGAAAGTTAGGATTGGAACTTAACAGTGTAAGTACCTTTTTAAACATGTGATAATTGTTAATGCAATGCTTCTCTGGCCCAGAAAGGAAATAATTTAAACTGTTCAATCTCATTTCTGCATGTAGTAAATTGTTGTTAAAGGTTTTACAAAAGTTATATTTCAAATTTTAGAATTTTTTTCTTACTTGTTCTTTCACTCTTTTTTTCTCTCTTAAAACCACTGTCAATAAAGTAATCATGGGGCAAATACAACTCATCTCCCTTTAAGCAGTCACTTCTATAATTTGTCCTAGAAATCATTTTGATTCAATTGAGAGATACTAGTTTTATAGTATCTCTCAATTTTCAAGGGGGAATTTTAACCTGAAAAAACAGGTGGGTTGGGGATGTGGGGGGCTGGGGGGAATTAAAGTTTTGAAAATCTAAACCGCGACCCCAACCCACCCACTTCCAGGTTTAATGGAGGCGGGTTGGGGCGGGCAGCCAACCCGCTGCCTAGAGGTGGGTTAGCACTTTAAATATGACAGTGAGACCCTGAAACAGGTTTAACTGTGGCAAGTCAGAAACTTCAAAATTCCGGCCCAAATGTTGGTGTTACAAATTATAGGGTAAATTCTGCAATCCTAGAATCCCAACCGCACTCGAATGAACTGTGAGTCAGATCATTCAGGATACAAGGAGGAGGAATTTAACTCTCCTCTCTGGGCGGGAATGTAGTGAGCAAGCAGTTCAAATGGACTGGGTCCATTTCCCGGTCCATTCCCACCAGTTTTCGATTTGAACGTTGATGGTTTCGGGAGTGGATGAGGTTCCCACTAGATCCAGGTGTGAGCCTTCTGCATAATTGATGAATCGGGGTCCTATTATGTCAATCAGATCCTGATGATATTTTATTCAGGATGGGGAAGTCACTATGGCTTTTCTATCTGGCTGAAGGAGGTCGGCAGCTGGTGGGAAGAACGAGGACACCCTCTGGAAAGTCAAATATGTCCTTTGTGGGAGTGCTCCTCTAGACTCTGCACTGAAAGTTTTGGCCTTCCCTGCATCAGACGTGCCCCTTTTCCCTCCTGCAAGACCCTCCCACCACTTACCTACAAGTTGGTGGATGGCCAAATGCCATTCAATCTTCCCCTGCCATCACGTGTTCTGCACCCTCTGGACCAGCAGCATCGAAATGAGGCCTGGGAGTTAAAATGCCCCAGGCCTGAAATTTAGGCCCCACCCACCTGTCTGATATGTGCTCTGAATTAAAATCAATACCAGCCTTTTAGCCCAAGCTTCAATCTATGCTCTCCAAGTGCCACTTCCTGTTGGGATCTGGGATTGCTGAATCTACTCTAAAATTTCCAAGATAAAGAGCAGTGTGTTTTCATGTTCGTTAGTTCCAATGACAATGCTTTCTTCTATCTTGGAGATGTATGTTGTTTCTGATATTTCCTCACTATACAGTATAAATGCACACGAGGCCCATACTTGAGAGAAGGTCACTTTGTGACCATTACCTTTATTGCCAAGACCTCAAGTGATGAAGGTGGGTGGAGCTTCCCCTTTTATACCTGAAAGTCCAGGTTAGGAGTATCTCCCACAAGTTCACCCCTTGTGGTCAATGTTCTCAAGGTGTACAACTTATGTCAGCTTATACATGGGTTACAATGATAGTTGAATACATGACATCACCTCCCCCCAAAGTCTTATTGGGATCACAGGTTAAGTCTTTCTGGTGGTTTACGCTCCCTTGTAGAGCGCCTGAGTTGGGGCTCCGGTTGTTGGGCGCTGGCCTGAGTGCCTGCTGTTTGCGGTGCCTCAGGCCTGTCCGGACTGCCCACAGTGACTGGGCTCTCCTCCACTTGGTTCCGGTGTTCAGTCACATGTGGTGGAGTAAACTCTACGTCGTGTTCCTCCTCTGCTTCTTCTATGGGATTGCTGAACCTCCTTTTAGTTTGATCCATGTGTTTGCGGCAGATTTGTCCATTGGTAAGTTTAACTACCAAATCCCTATTTCCCTCTTTGGCAATCACAGTGCCTGCAAGCCATTTGGGCCCTGCTGCGTAATTAAGGACAAAAACAGGGTCATTGACATCAATACGTCGCGCCCTCGCATTCCTGTCATGGTAGTCACATTGTGACTGACGCCTGCTCTCAACAATTTCTTTCATAGTAGGGTGTATAAGGGATAACCTGGTTTTGAGCGTCCTTTTCATTAGCAGCTCTGCGGGTGGAACTTCTGTGAGCGAGTGTGGTCGGGATCTATTGGCCAACAGGAGGCGTGATAAGCGGCTTTGTAAGGAACCCCCATGGATTCTGAGCATCTCCTGTTTGATTATCTGCACTGCTCGTTCCGCCTGGCCGTTTGAGGCTGGCTTGAACGGTGCTGTTCTGACATGGTTGATTCCATTGCCTGCCATGAAGTTCTGGAATTCAGTGCTTGTGAAGCACGGGCCATTGTCACTGACCAAGACATCCGGTAGAGCATTGCCCGTAGACTTTCTACCATGGCAGAGGATGTGCTTGAATTTCAAATGGCACACTCAATCCATTTGGAGTAGGCGTCTACCACATTTTTCCACAAAAACATTTTTCCCATGAAAGGACCTGCGTAGTCCACATGGATACGTGGCCATGGCTTGGCGGGCCAGGACCAGAGGCTAAGGGGGGCTTCCCTGGGTGCGTTGCCTAGCTGAGCACACGTGTTGCACCTGCGAACACAAAGTTCCAGGTCTGCATCTATCCCTGGCCACCAAACGTGTGACCTGGCAACTGCCTTCATCATGACAATGCCCGGGTGCTCATTGTGAAGTTCTCTGATAAACACCTCTCTGCCCATCTGGGGCATGACTACTCGGTTTCCCCACAGTAGACAATCAGCCTGAATCGAGAGTTCATCCTTGCGCCTATGAAACGGTTTAAATTCCTCAGGGCATGCCCTGTACGTGGCTGCCCAGTCTCCATTCAGGACACATTTCTTAACTAAAGATAGTAGCGGGTCTGTATTTGTCCAGACTTTAATCTGACGGGCTGTCACAGGTGAGCCTTCGCTTTTGAAAGCTTCAACAGCCATGACCATCTCAGCATCATGCTCAGTTGCCCCCTCAGTGGTGGCTAGTGGGAGCCTGCTGAGTGCATCGGTGCAGTTTTCAGTGCCCGGTCTGTGCCGAATTGTGTAGTCATAGGCGGCTAACGTGAGTGCTCACCTCTGTATGTGGGCCGATGCATTCGCATTTATGGCCTTGTTGTCGGCCAAAAGGGACATTAGGGGTTTGTGATCTGTCTCCAGCTCAAATTTCCTGCCAAACAGGTACTGGTGCATTTTTTTTACTGCATATACACATGCGAGCGCCTCCTTTTCTACCATCCCGTAGCCCCTTTCTGCCTGGGGCAGACTTCTGGAGGCATAAGCTACTGGCTCTAACTGACCCTTGGCATTCACATGTTGCAACACACAACCGACCCCATAGGACGACGCATCGCACGTTAAAACAAGTTTCTTACACGGGTCATATAACATTAACAGTTTGTTGGAGCATAACAAATTGCGTGCTCTATCAAAAGCCCTTTCCTGGCTGTAACCCCAGACCCAATTGCAACCTTTGCGTAGGAGCATGTGTACCAGCTCTAACAGTGTGCTCAATTTGGGAAGAAAGTTACCAAAATAGTTCAGGAGCCCCAGGAACGAATGCTGCCCCGTCGTGTTACGGGGTCTGGGTGCTCTCTGGAGCGCTTCCGTTTTGGATGCAGTAGGTCTGATCCTGTCTGCTGCTACCCTCCTCCCCAGGAATTCTACCTCTGGAGCTAAGAAGACACACTTCACCTTTTTCAGTCGCAGCCCTACCGGGTCCAGTCTGCGTAGCACCTCCTCCAGGTTGTGGAGGTGTTCTTCAGTTTCGCGAGTATGAGGATGTCATCTTGAAAAACCACCGTCCTTGGAATCGACTTGAGGAGGTTTTCCATATTTCGCTGAAAGATCGCAGCGGCCGAACAAATTCCGAACGGACATCTGTTATACTCAAACAATCCCTTGTGTGTCGTGACGGTGGTCAGCTTCTTTGACTCACTCGCCAGCTCCTGGGTCATGTAAGCTGAGTTCAGGTCCAATTTTGAAAAAGGTTTGCCACCGGATAGCGTCGCAAAGAGTAGTGGGTACTGGTCCAGGGGTGACACCCAATTGATGGTGGTCTTGTAATCGCCGCATATCCTGACCGACCCATCTGCCTTGAGCACCGGCACGATTGGGCTCGCCCAGTCACTGAATTCGACTGGCGAGATGATGCGTTCCATCAGTGGGCAGTCCAATTCACATTCTATCTGTTCCCGCTTCATGTACAGCACCGCTCTGGCCTTGTGGTGTACTGGCCTGGCATCCGGGTTTATGTGAATCACTACCTTGGCCCCCATGTAAGTGCCAATACCGGGTTGAAATAATGAGTCAAAT
Source organism: Pristiophorus japonicus (assembly GCF_044704955.1). Classification (NCBI taxonomy): domain Eukaryota; kingdom Metazoa; phylum Chordata; class Chondrichthyes; family Pristiophoridae; genus Pristiophorus; species Pristiophorus japonicus. Next base: position 285,990,185 of record NC_091979.1, read on the forward strand.
TTGTCCAGCACCTGTGAACATGATACTCGCTCTACAGAAGAAATTGCATTGACATCGCCCCATTTCCAGTTCATGACAGTAAGCCAACTCCTCCCCAGTAGAGCGGGACCGTCCCCCGGGACAATCCAGAGTGACAACCTGTTCTCCGAATATTTGTGGGTCACGACTACCGTGGCGCTTCCTAGCACCGAAATGATCTCCTCTGTATATGTCCGTAGCTGTGCGTCAATTGACAACAATGTTGGCCTCCTGGCCTTGGACACCCACAACCATTCGAACTGTTTGATACTCATCAGGGACTGGATGGCCCCTGTGTCTAGCTGCATTAATACTGGGATGCTGTTGAGGAGCACTTTCATCATTATCGGTGGCATCCTGGTATATGAACTGTATATGTGCTCCACATGAACTCGCTGTACTTCAGCTTCCAGCGATTTCCCCCAGTATTCATTTGGCCTCATAGGGCTAACATCGGGCTCGTCCTCCTCGTACATCAACCTGGCTTCAGGCTTCCTGCACATAAGCGCCAAGTGACCGTTGAAGTTGCAGTTTCTGCAGGTATATTGCTGATACCTGCAAGCTCTGGCTGGGTGTTTTACTCCACACCTCCAGCATGAGCTGGAGGCCCCATTGTTGGAAACAAAATGTCCAATACCAGTCGATCGTCTCTGACTGTCTCTGTAACTGTCCTTAAGCGCACCATTAACAGGTGTTGATGGCCCCATTACCTGCCGCATTGTCCATTGCGATGGCATGAATCGCCGTTCAGCTAGCCATTGTCTCTGTTGAATTCCCCCTTTGGGTTCGACTACATGCTGAGGTATGTCCGATTGCCCTTGTCTGCCTAGAGAACTGTGTGCCACGTTAACAATGTTGACTCCCTGGTCGTTTGCCGCATTTGAGCCGAGATTTTTGTCATACATCATTCTGGTCTCTTCCTCCCCTAAGATAAATGTCTGGGCTATCAGAGCCACCGCTTCCAAGGTCAAGTCTTTGGTCTCAATCAGTTTCCTGAAAACCCCAGCGTGCCCGATGCCCTCAATAAAAACGTCTCACAGCATCCCCGCTTTGCATGCATCTGGGAACTTACATAGGCTCGCCAGTCGCCAGAGATCTGGAACACTTTGCCCTTCTCGCCGCCGGTGCGTGTAAAACTGGTGTCTCGCCATGTGCATGCTGCTCATCGGTTCAACTTGCTGAGCTCTTCGAACGTCTTGTCCGCCGGCTTCTCTGGCGCTAGAAGGTCCTTCATCAGGGAGTACGTTCTGGATCCACAAACTGTCAGGAGATGAGCCCTGCGTTTGTCGGCCGAATCCTGTCCCAACCATTCCTTAGTGACAAAACTTTGCTGTAGTCTGTCAACAAAGTCGTCCCAATCATCACCAACACAGTACCTCTCTTCTGTGCTGCTTGTGGCCGTGCTCACGTGGTTTAAATCCCAGTTTCTCGTCGCCAATGATATGTCCTTGTTATACAGTGTAAATGCACACGAGGCCTATACTTGAGAGAAGGTCACTCTGTGACCAGTTACCTTTATTGCCAAGACCTCAAATGATGAAGGTGGGTGGAGCTTCCCCTTTTATACCTGAAAGTCCAGGTTAGGAGTGTCTCCCACAAGTTCACCCCTTGTGGTCAATGTTCTCAAGGTGTACAACTTAGGTCAGCTTATACATGGGTTACAATGATAGTTGAATACATGACAGGTTCTTTTTTTAAATTTCGCAAGATAGTACAATTTGAATGTGTCCTCAATGTTTGCTAACTCATTTATACTGTGCTAACCAGCCTCAGTTCCAGAAAGACCCTGTAAATTCATCGTGTTTGCATTGTAGTTAATTAAAACATTTTGTTCATTATTGTAGCCTGTGGTATTAAAGAAAAAGAGGCAAGTCTATAATTTTGTCGGTTTTAACCTTAATTACTAGCAGCACTTATTTGCCTACCAAATCCAATACATAACAAAGGTGGCTACTGAGCAAAATTTATATTATGAATCCTTTAAATGAATAAAATCTGTAAAGAGGCTAATTGAATACCATCTCAAGTATGATCGGTTACTATGGAAACTGGATTTGCCGCAGCCATCATGTTCTGTTGGAATCACTCGTCCATGCAGTCATAGCAGAGTTTTACAGTAGAGCAGCTCATTGTTCTTCAAATACATTGATTTAAATTAATAATAGGGTTGAATATACTCACTTTAATAACATATCAGCATGTTCTCATAATCACTCAAAAAATAGCAACAATTGTATAGGTGCATGTATTTACAGAGAATTCCCACTGCCATTTTAGCCTTGATTTACATTCGATTCAAGTTGTTATTTTAAATTTAAGAAACCTATTAATATAGTTATGTACGGAAATTTATTTCTGAATGAAGGTCTGAGTGGTTAATGAGACAGCAATTCAGCACTGGGAATTCACTGGGAATGTGCTTTCTCACGTGAAGCATCACTACAGGCTAGAAATTACTTGAGAGGATATGAATACTTGATACATTTGGGTAACTGTCCTCTATTTTAACAGCAGTGTTAACCTTGTGTGTTTTAAATGGATTAGCTAAAATAGTGGATAGAGGAATGTCATACAATTGTATCCATCTACTGAAATGGCAACAGTGAATTATAACCTTATGGAACCACAGTAAGATTTTTGCTGGTACCTTTTGCGTTGGGAATACCCCAGTATCTATGCTCACTAAACTACACAAAAATACTGACTATTCAAAAGAACTTGTATCAGTTACTAACTTTATTTTTTATTTTGACTTAACTACTAAAATAGACACCTTATTAAAACATAGTTATATTAATCTAATCATTTCATCTTACAGAGAGTCAAAGAACTAGAAGAAAGGATTGAAACACACAAAAGGCAGATAAAAGAGCTGGAGGAAAAGGTAATACCAAATTATTCAAAATGCAGATAATGCAGTAATACAATAGATTAAAATGTTTAACTTTTTATTGAATTAGATAGAATATCTGCTTGAAAATGTTACATATAAGGCAATATATTTTAGTAAAACAAGATTTAGAGTAGGAAGCATTAACTCATATCCAATTATTTATTTTACAAGAACTCTACGGCTAATGTCTGCTTGCCAATTGAAATCCTTTCAGTGCTTCTTTGCTAATGACTGGTGTAAAAGTTCAATGATTTGCTTTTCGTAAAATAATTACAGAGAAAGAAAACCAGACAAAAATGATAAATTAGCCTTCTTCATGTTTTTTGCTGTTTTTTCTCTATGCTTGATATGGCAGGTGGCTTTTGTTTCAGTTATTTTACTTCAATCACACTTCACACCGCTTAAATTCTTGTTTTCTGTCTGTTCTTCCCTATTTCCTTTCCTGTTCATTTTCAGTTTTTGTTTTTGTTTTTATTTTTTTCTTTAGCTTTCATTCTTTGGTCGTAATTCTTCCAGGCAGCCGGCAATGAAGGTAAGGTATTTATTTTAGTAGAAAATGTTTCATAAATGGGACATGAAGCAGGAAGCGCATGTATATTTAGAAATTCAAATCAAGTGGACAAAACAGAACATGAACTGGATGATGCTTTGCTTACTATGTTCTGCTATGCTATGATTAATTTTGCTGTTACATGTCTAGAGATCTTCATTTTGGTATGAGGTGAATAAGGTTTGCTAATACATCAGTATTTCCTTCTCGAAAATATTTTGGCATGAAAGCTCCCTTTGATGATAATATGGCACATTATTATAAATGTAGGAACAGGCCTAACAATGCTTACCATATCAGTTAAAGGGTACCACCTCATGCAACAGTCACTGGTAATGGTAACTCCCAATGGAGGCAAAAGGACAGAATTAAAAAGAAAGATAATTTCTTCCTAATTCCAAACTCCAATTGACCAGGATTGCTCATGTTGAATCGCTAGACATACTTAACTAACCCTTCACTAAATGCCCCATTTTCCTTAGCAACACAATTATGTACAGGTTTGGAAAAGATCATTTCTATCCATTGGCTGGTCTCGAAGGTCAGACTTCCTACCCCACTTTGTTTCTCATACATTCAATGATTCAATGGCCTGGATGGCCAAATATTTATCCTCCCCCGCCGCCCCCCCCCCCCCCCCACACCGCCCCCTTCCTTGAAATTTCTAACATCCTTCTCTTGCATTTCCACCATGGGTAAGCTATTCCACATATTCACCATCCTCTATATGAAGGACTTACAAGGTATACTCACTAATCTTGTACTGCAACTGGGGAGCTGTGCTCAAATCCATTGTGCATCAGAGATAAGGCAATCCAGGCTTCCATAGATTTTGACTCCCGACTGGGAGCACAGGATTGATGAATATCTTACGTGTATTGATTTTTTTTTGTCTAAACTTTAATCCACATCTCCTTGTCCTACAGCTAGTTTTAATATTGAACATTGGCGTGAGATACAGTTTAATTATTCCCTTTAGAATTTTAAATACCTCAATACTTATCACCTCCGAGACGCTTTTTTTTTCTGATGGAAGCATCCTTATGACCTTTGTCTTTCCTCATAGCTCAGGTGCTCAATCTCATTAACAACTTACTTGCTCTTCGTTGTACTCCTTGAAAAATGAGGATGACTTTCTGTAGTATGATGCCCAAAAATATACACAGTATTCAAGGTAGGAACAGACAAAGTGCTTGCACATATTAATCACATCCTGGGACTTGTGCTATATCCCTTGAGTTTACATCCTACACCACTGTCACATTGTGTTAAGGGAATTTCTACTAACTCCCTCTCCTCTGTCATTTCTTGTCGACTATTCTATTTTTAATTTGAACTCTCACTGATAGATTTTATTCCTGACTTTGTGCTTCTCTACATTAACAGACATCGGCCACATTTTGGCCCAATCTCCCAACCTGTCCAAATCCCTTTGCAATAGCTTGTTCGCTATTGTTTAAGCCCGCACCCTACTGTTTTTGTCACCACACAGCTTGATATCAGCAGCAAACATGGAGAGCTTTGTTTTCAGTCCATCCCCAAACCATCAATATACATTGAAAACAAAAATGGATACAGCATTGATCCCTGTGGTACTCCACTATTCATTTCTTTCCAACTACACTTTGTATCTCTGACTCAACCAGTTAGTTTGATGTTTTGTTTACTGTTTGATACTCATAGGGATAGACTTCTATCTTTACCGCCTGGGCAGTAATCTGGCAGGTTCTACAATGGGTAGGTGATCCACTCTGCCAGGTAGTGAAGATGAAAGTCTACCTCAATCTGTATTTGCAGATCACGCAACATGTTGACTAGAATTGCTCTAGATAACAAGTTTTAGTTTTCCACTAAATTATTCTGTTTATACATGCTTGTTTGCTTAACGTTGACTAAATATTTTTTTTGAAGTTACCTAATTTTAGATTAAAAAGGATACTTGTATACATGAAGCCATAAGCCAGAAAACTAATAGCTGACTTCTGAGATAGATGACATTCTCAGATGAGTCTATGACAAAGAATTTGTGGGTCCATTTCATGCATCTTTATTATTCACCGAATCCAATGTTCTCAATGTGTGTCAAGAATCTCAAAAAGCTCCATAATGATATAGAATAAAAATGGGGATGGCTTAAATTCACATATATAGTGTTCAATCACAGAGTTTTATTTATGAATCTATTCACCACCATTAGAAATTTTCATTTTTGTCTAGTTTAACATCTAGTTAACATTGTCTAATTTTCCAGAAACTATTGTTTTTTAAGTAATAATCCAGCCTGTGGTATTGCATTCTACATTTTGATACCTTGTCAAAAGTGCTGAAAAATTAGGGGACATACAACATATTCCCATGTATACAAGGCCACTGTTGAATCAATACCAATAATTTATCTTTACAATCACTGTTTAATGGGTATTTGCTTGCAAATCAGTGATCAGTAAAACTTCCCAAATTAGAGCCCCAAACTCAGTTCATTTGCCTAAATCACAAATGTTATGGAAAGTATAAAATCCCAAACTATATCTGAAAGATTCAATCCTAATCCTAAATATGTGTAATTATTGCAACAACTGGCAAATAAAAAAATAGCATGATTGGAATTCAAAAGAGAAAATAACCAAACTTTCAAAATACAGTACCTTATGTTCTCTGATTCTTCGTTCAAGCAACTTATCTAATTTCTGAGATTTCCTTAGTTGAAGGGCTTCACTATAAAAATATTTTTCTTCTAAATATCCTACGTTATAACAGTGACTATGCTTCAAAAGTGCTTCATTGGCTGAAAAGGGCTTTGAGGTCATGAAAGATGCTGTATAAATGCAAGTTCTTTATTTGTTAAGTGATATGCCCCAGTGATATCAACCATGGGTGTTCCTGTAGAACGTGGCAGTCTAATCTGCTTTCAGCTTGATCTGTAAACATCATTTTAGCTTTAACTAGCCCAGCCAAGTTTTCTTTTAACAATTTGAGAAGTTAGCACTTAATCTATCTTGAATCAGCTTTGCTTACATATAAATCAATACTTTGTAGTAGATATCTGTGGGGGTTCTTGGCTTCATTTTCTTTTCATTGAAGTAGTTGTTACCAGGGCTATATATAGGAGCTCTCTAACTATGGATGTTTTTTTACAAATAATGAAGTTGCAGTGTCGATGAAGGTAAATGTACAAGTTCTTTACATTGAACAAATCAAACCTTACACCTACATTCTTCTTTAAATTCTCGTATTGATTGATGTTTACTGACCATTCTTCAGCAGTAGTTAAGTTATTTTAATCTATATACAAAGCTACTTGTAATGATTTATTTTATATAAAAGTAACGACTTTTTGGTGACAAAAAGGTTTCCAAAATTATTTGAGCACTCACCTGAAGAAATGACAGCAAGGCTATATATAATGTATTTTTTTATTGCTGTTTATTCCAATGTACTTGATCATGAAGTTGTTCTTCACAGGCCACAGTGAAGGAAAGAAACCTAGATACTGTAATAAATGACCAAGTTACAGTGTTGTTCCAAGAAAGACCAACACTATATCAAGACAATAAGTATTTGAAAGAGCATCTCACAATTCTCTTTGAGGAGAATAGAAAATACATGAAGAATATTCAGGGTTCAAAGGCCATTGTGCCAGAAGTAATTCGGAATTCGAAGGAAACCCTGGAGAACCATATCCTTGATTTGAAAGACAAGTTCTGTAAAAATGCAACAAAATCGTTAAAAGAAATGAAAAATGTAAATGGACCGAAAGCAAATATTTACAACATTATGCCAACAGTGAAAAGTTATAGATTTTAGACAATTGATTTCCATCGCAGGAAATGAGCACAGAAGAGTGTACAGCATGGCTGAAAGAACAGTTTTAATATTTAGTGGATGAAGGAAATGACCTTAAACTTCCCTGCTGTGCAGGAGACTGAGAAAACTGCTTCTATATAGAAGCATGACTTCCACTCAAGATTCATTTCTACTTCATATGCTCTGCTACATCAGGAACTTGTAGCTGCAGAGGTTGCAAAACCTTGGCAGCAACACTTCTGCCAAATCAGTGAGGTCAACTTATTATTGAACATGAAGCATTCTTAAGTTGAATGATACAGATGTCACGCCAGAGACATGGATGATGTGTGCACATGTGTTAACCAGTTGTACTGTAAGCTTTGAAATAAAATATTACACCACACAGGTAGAACAAATGCAACACATCGCTATGTTAGAAGTGTTGCATCTGAAGCAAGAGGATGGATTCCAAGATGGCACAAAAAAACAAATATATGTTGAAGCAACTTTTTAAATATTTAAGATTAATGTAAACTCGCTGGCAATGTTTACAAAAGTAGGCATTTGAAGGTAAAACTTGAAGACTTTGAGGCTTGGCTGGAATGAGTCCCAACAAATATTGGGATCCACTTTTATCCTGCATTTTCCAAAGAAAGGGAGCTATGTGATTCCAAGAGTTCCTGAAAAGCCAAAATATAGTTTGAATAGCAAAATATACTCAGATAGATTCAGGACGTGGAGAAGATACTACAAAGCTATATGGGAAGAAAATCAAGGGGCAAATTGGGAAATAGTTTAGAGGTAAAGAAACATGTGCAAGTAAAAACATGCAGTAATTTTCAAATAAACTATGGAGCAAGTGTCATTGGGAAAATTATTCCTGTTGAGAGCACAAGGAGATAAACTGCAGATATTAATATTTTCATTGAAGGGGAAGCAGCACAAGAGAACTGAATTGGAACGTGAAACAAGATGGAATTTTTTCCTAAAAGACAACAATCAAAAAGAAGAACTTATATTCAAAAGGAAATGGTTAATACATGCAAATTCTGGCAAATAAACTGGCACAGACACCGAGTTTGACACTTTAAATAATGAACACTGGGAAGAAAAGAAAACTCCTGATAAGGAATAGTCACAAACAGATATGTCTATCCAGATGTATAAATAAGGGGCTGAACGTTAAACACACATTCATTTAAGGAGTTGCAAGAAATTAGGTGGCAGAAAACTGATGGACATCCATCATTCTCATACCAAAAACAATCAGCCCTGATGGATCTGGAAACATTCATTCACAAGTGGGACAGGTAAGGAATAAATTGTTACTTACATTTGTTAAAGGAATGGAATAGAAATGGCAGAAGAAATTGTAGCCATGTGTTTGCTGACCCAGTTTGCCAGGCAGTGTGCAATAAGTTGACAAATGGAACTGGTGTACTTATCATATCTACCACTCTCCCTGAGTTGGAGATAGAGTGCAGAGCGGTGGTACTAGCTGTCCTGTAAACATAGCATCCGGCCTACGCAAGTGACCTAAACCAGGAAATACAGGTGGGTTCAGGTCAATGCAAATGGAATTCACTTCAAGTGCACTCTGAAAGCCTCACCGCTTGGCGCAAAAGCCACAGGAAAATCAGCCTTGTTGTCTTTCTATGAGTTGCACAAGGGGAGCAAGCTGTTCCACTGACAGTCTCAATACAGCCATAGTGTCTTTGGTGAGAGAAACTTGGATGGCAAATTTTACCCTGCTAAGATAGCCCAGCTAGTAGTCTGACAAAAGAGTGATGAAACTCACATTGGTGAAGTATTACGTGTTCCGGTTAATTAGCATGGACTAACTGCACTTTTTTCATTAGAATTGCATCACAGTCTTTTACACTGAGTACTGTTTAAAAGGTACAGCATCCTCTACTGTCCTTAGATGTATTCCAATATTGTACTAATTTTTCTCCACTTGTTTTCCCGCCTTTAAGTCATCTGTTCCTCAATTGAAAAAAATCACGCATACACAAATTGCCACAAATTATTGGCCCACAAAAAATGGCCACTGCTTCATCAGCAGCCAGCAAACCTTCAATGGCTGCTGGTGCTCGACGTTCTGGTCTCCATCCCACAAGGTGTTCCCTGTGCATCATGTGCTATGCAACAGGCCTACCCGTAAACTATCATCATCATCATAGGTGGTCCCTCGAACCAGGATGACTTGCTTCCACATGAGTTCACAGATGTTTCAATGAAGGACCCGATGTTACAGTTCTGAACTCCAATTGAAGGGGTGGAAGATGCCTGTGCGTGGATTTTTTTAACGTGTGGCGACCGTTGCACATCAGCCACCACATGGCCTTGACATAGCTAGGCCTTTATCCAGTGGCAAGGGTTAACCAGGACGACTAGAGACCTGCTCTGCTGCACGGACCTAGTGCGCACATATATCGCAATGTGGGCTGGCCCGTGCTGCCCCTGGGACCTCGACTCTTCTGGGCCCCGTACCCTCATCTGTCGATGCTGGCATCTATCCGACAATGTGGGAAACTGCCCAGGTATGTCCTGTCCATAAAAAGCAGGACAAATCCAATCCAGCCAATTACCGCCCCATCGGTCTACTTTCAATCAATCAAGCAAAGTGATGGACGATGTCGTCAACAGCGGCACTTACTCACCAATAGCCTGCTCACAGATGCTCAGTTTGTATATAGTAAACTATATGACTGAGCTAACATCACATTATCATGAGAGATCAGCTCATTTTAGTTCAGTCAATACAGAGTATTAATCAAGAAATATTAGGAGCTTGTAACAAAGGTAATGCAATTATATGTGGGGACTTTATTTTTCATAGACCAGACAAATCAAATTGCAAAGGTAGTCTGGAGGACAAGTTCATGGAATGCATTTGAGAAAGTTTCCTAGAATAATACTTCATGGAACAGGCTATTTTAGATCTTGTATTGTGTAATGAGACAGGGTTACTTAGTAAACTCATAGTAAGTGATCCCCTGAGGAAGAATAATTATAACATGATAGAATTTCAGTGGGTTTAAGAGTAAAATACTTAAGTCCAAAACTAGAGGCTTAGACTTAAACAAAGCCAATTACATAGGTATGAGGGGTGAGTTGGCTAAGGTAGATTGGGAAATTAGATTAAAAGCTATCAGACTACATAAGCAGTGGCAAAAATTTAAAGAAATATTCCAAAATCCTCAACGAATATATATTCCATTGAGAAACAAAAACTCCAAGGGAAACGTGATCCATCCGTGGTTAACGAAAGAAGATAAGGATAGTATTAGATTAAAAGAAGAGACATATAATGTTGTGAAGAATAGTAGTAAGCCTGAGGATTGCAAGAGCTTTAGAAACTAGTAAAGAGAAAATAGAATATGAGAGTAAACTAGCAAGGAATATAAAAACAGATTGTAAGAGCTTTTACAAGTATGTAAAAAGGAAGAGAGTGGCAAAAGTAAGCATTGGTCCCTTAGAGGCTGAGACAGGAGAAATTATAATGGGGAATAAAGAAATGGCAGAGACTTTAAACAAATATTTTGTATCTACTTTCACAGTAGCAGACACAAAAAACATACCAAAATTAGTGGGGAACCAAGGGGCTAATAAGAGTGAGGAACTTAAGTAATGAATATCAGTAGAGAAAAAGCCCTTGAGAAACTAATGAGACTAAAACCCAACAAATCCCCTAGATCTGATGGCCTAAATCCTAGAGTTCTAAAAGAGGTGGCTGCAGAGATAGTAGATGCATTGGTTGTGTTCTTCCAAAATTCCCTACATTCTAGAACAGTCCCAGCGGATTGGAGGTAGCCAATGTAAGCCCGTTATTCAAGAAAAGAGGGAGAGAGAAAACAGTGAACTACAGGCCAGTTAGCCTGATTTTAGTTGTCGGGAAAATGCTGGAATCCATTATTAAGGAATTGTTAGCAGGTCATTTAGAAAATCATAATGGGGTAGAATTTGGGGTCGGAGGCTTCCCACAGGCCTGCAAAAAATCTACGAACTTACCTGATTGTCCGGGAGGTTTGGTGACTTGTGGTCTTCAGCCTCTATGCGTAGGCCTATGTAGAGGGCCAGGTATCCCAGGAGCGCATGTGGTTCACAAATGCCCCTGGAATTACATGGGCCGGCCCAACCAATGAAAGTAGGAGCATCCCCATTCACCATTTTGGTGAGTTTTGTTTTTACGGAGCTACCATAATTATGAATGGGAATACCCCCCAAAATACGCAAACACATGAAATAAATTTTAAAAACACATTACATACTTAAAATTAAATAAAATTACATTTAATTAAATTTGTTTTAATATATTGTTTTGAATTTTTTTTAATATGTTTTAATGGGGCTAAAAATAAACTTACCTTAATGGACAGGGTTTTTAATATATAAATGAGTGAAAACATTTTATTTTTCTATTTTTTTTAATTCTTACTCTGGTAAAAGCAGGCCTTATGCCTGCTTATACCAGGTATAAGAATTTCAAGGGCATTCACTGGCCAGAAATTGGGCAAATATCCCAATTCTCCACCAGCTAATGTCCTTTTCTGTCAGATTCGTACGATCTGTCAAGAGGATTCTTGACAGATTGCATGTTCCGTGTTTCGCAGCATGCACAATGCATGCCTATATCTGGAACTTATGAGGTCCCTACGGGTGCGTACGCACCTCATACGCACCCGTAGGGGCTGCAAATTTAGCCTCATTATGATTAGGTAGCGTCAACATGGTTTTATGAAAGGAAAATCATGTTTGACAAATTTATTTGAGTTTTTTGAGGATGTAACTAGCAAGGTAGATAAAGGGGAACCAGTGGATGTTGTATATTTGGATTTTCAAAAGGCATTCGATAAGTTGTCACATAAAAGATTGTTACACAAGTTAAGGACTCTTGAGGTTGGGGGTAATATATTAGCATGGATAGAAGATTGGTTAATGGACAGAAAACAGAGTGTAGGGATAAACGGGCCATTTTCAGGTTGGCAGCTGTAACTAGTGGGGTGCCACAAGAATCAGTGCTGGGCCTCACGTATTTACAATTTATATTAATGATTTAGATGAAGGGACCAGATGTAAAGTATCCAAATTTGCTGATGATACAAAGCTAAATGGGAATGTATGCTGTGAAGAGAACCTGCAAAGGGACATAGACAGGTTAAGTGAGTAGGCAATAAGGTGGCAGATCGAGTATAATGTGGAGAAATATGAGGTTATTCACTTTGGTAGGAAGAATAGAAAAGCAGAATATTTTTTAAATGTTGAGAATTATTAAATGTTGGTGTTCAGAGAGATTTAGATGTCCTCGTACAGGAAAAACCGAGGACGGAATTTTCCTCTTAAAAAAAACAGCTGAGTTTGGAAAATGGGGGCAGTTCAAGTGCTAAAAATAGGATTCCCAATCTGATCCCACCTCTAACCCGCCCACTTCCGGTTTTACCAGAGGTGGGACAGGGACGGGCGAACAACTCTCTCCCAGGGGTCGTTATCCCCGTGATTCCCCACCCCGCCCCGTGATTCATAATCCTATCCCAATCCCTGAGGACCCCCGCCCTCCCCCCCTCCCCCGATATCCTGCTGATCCCCGACACTCCCAATTTCCAATTCCCTGCCGATTTCCGACACCCCCCCCGATGATTGACGATTCCCCCCCTCTCGCAATCCTGCCCCCGGACTGACCTTTCGCATCTGAGGCCTACCCGTTTGCAGCCAACCAGCCTCTCAATCTGGCTGGCTGTGGGCGGGAATCCGAGGCCTCACATTCAAATCAAGCACTGCCGTTAAAGTCGGCAGGGCCTGCGGGAAACCCCGCCTCTCAGGTTTCCCGCACACCTTGGAGACCCCCTGCCCCCAACCCACCTACCTGAAGAAAATACCGTCCAGAGAGTTAGAATGCAGGTGCAGCAATCAATTAGGAAGGCAAATGGCATGTGGACCTTTATTGCAAGGGGGTTGGAGTACAAGAGTAAGGAAGTCTTATTATAATTGTACAGGGCTTTGGTGAGACCACACCTGGAGTACTGTGCACAGTTTTGGTCTCCTTATACTTGCCTTAGAGGCAGTGCAACGAAGATTCACAAGATTGATTCTTGCGATGAGAGTGTTGTCCTGTGAGGAGAGGTTGAATAAATTGGGCCTATACTCTCTGGAGTTTAGAAGAATGTAAACATGTAAGATTCAGAGAGCTTGACAGGGTAGATTTTGGGAGGTTGTTTACCTGGCTGGAGATTCTAGATAATGGGCTGACCATTTAAGACTGGAATGAGGAGGAATTTCTTCCCTCATAGGGTTGTGAATCTTTGGAATTCTCTACCCTAAAGGGCAGTAGATACTGAATCGTTGAGTATATTCAAGGGTAAGGAAGATCAGGCAGGTAAGTGGAGTTGAGGTCGAAGATCAGCCATGATCTTATTGAATGGCAGAGCAGCCTACTCCTACCCCTAATTTTTATGTTCTTATGACCCCACTAAGGCATTTATTACAAGAAATGAGATTATTTACTAAACAATGGCCCAGAATTAGCAGTCGGAGGCTTCCTGCAGACGAATGCCTCCGACCGCAAACATTTCTACGAAAGTACCTAGTCCCAGAGGTTTGGAGACTTGCGGTCCTGGGCCTCTACGTGAAGGCATTCATAGAGGCCCACGTATCGCAGGAGCGTCATTGGAATCACATGGGCCGACGCAATCTAGCAGAATAGGGGCATTCCCATTCATACTTATATGAGTTCCGTGTATACGCCTGCTTTTATCAGTTGTAAGAAATTGAAGGACATTCGCTGGGCAGGAGTCAACTCTCTGCCCGCAGAGGCCCTTTAGTTTTGGAAGCATGCAATCTGTCAAAAGAGTTCTTGGCAGGTCGCATGTTCCGGGTTTAGGCGCATGCACTTTGCATGCCTAAACCCGAAACTTGCGGGGACCCCATGGGTATGTGCACACGTCGTACTTGCCCGTGGGGAGTGCAAATTCAGGCCCAATGTTTTCTAGGTTACAGTCCCCTTTAAATAACATTTCTTCTAAATCAGTAGAATTCTCATCTGGAATTCTCAAAGTAAGGAGTCCAAAATACAAATTATTTTTACAGTGATTTGTATCCCATAAATAACCAATTGTAATATTGTAATACAGTAGTGCAGGAATATAGAGTTTTAATAATTTAGAAACTGTAGTTCTCCACAGTTATATAGAATGAGGATACAGTATCCTCACTTTCCTGCATGGATCCTCCAAGGCATTGTATTGTTAAGGAATGGATCGTTGTCACTCATTTACATAATTTAAAAGTTGTGCCTATCACATGCTCGTAGTCTGTGGGAAAATTGTCCTTCACACTTCAAAATATCACACATGCAATGTGTTCGTGAAACTTCCTTTATTTGCTTGCAATATTCAGAAAAACAGCAGCAGATCACTGTTCACTGAATGCTGCTGAAAACCTCAACTATTACCGAATGGATTGGAAAATATACAATGAAAAATGAGCAAACAGTAAAAAAAAACACAAAATAAACAAGGAGAAGAGGAATCAAACAAATGTCTCAACATGGCTGTTGAAAATGCTTCCCGCTGCCATCTGGCTTTTCAGTACCTCAGGATATAATAATAAAAACAACAGACCCGATTTTAACTCTGTAAGGGTGGGTGGCAAAGTCAGTTAGAAACTCACCACTACTTGAGAAATGAGGCCCGGCCTATTTTAATTCCTGGGCCTTATTTAACTCCTATTGGCCGTCTTCCCACCCAGAATAGAAAATCGCACGGGTCGGAGGCCGCACAACCGACACAAGGTAGCTGGCAGGATTGGGTTCCGAGGGTCATGTGGTCGGGAATGATGGGGAGAATCCGGAGCAGGGGATGCCTATGCCTTCCTTTTATGGCACAGAGGAGCACACCTGATCTTCCTGACACCACAGGAAGGAAAGAGTTCACTTCCCTTTTTCAGTCTTATCTGCAGCTGGTTCCCGTATGTACCAGGTAGACCTGGCAGGGAAGCCATAGCAACTTCCCCGCCCAGGGACGAGTTAAAATTGCAGTTGGGCCCCCACAATGTCACTGGGACATCATATGTAAAGAAGGCCCCTGTCGGCTTTGACTGGCCGTCCTTGCTGCCTGCTCAGGGGAACGGGTTTGTAAAGTCCTGACCCTGCAGTACAGACTTACACGAGGCACATGCTGAAGTCAAGGTCACTCTGGACCTGCACCTTTATTTCACAGCTCTCGAGTGCCACACTTGCCTGAGACCTGCCTTTATATACCTGTGTGGAACAGGTATGCAGTGTCTCCTGCAAGTGCATCCCTGGTGGTAAAGTATGCTTGTGGTTACAGGTCATATCTAGTTACAGTCATGTATAGCATGGTAAGATACAGTTATATACAGTAGTGTGCGATACATGACAGGGTTAAATTCACAGATGGTGGAATCCTGGTGGCTTTCCGGAGGATAAGTAACCTGGGCAATTTTAACTGTGTACCCTCCCGAAAAAAATCCACCAATATGCCATAATAAACACCAAAAATTACAGCATTAAATTTTCCTTTGGAGTTGCTTTTCTGTGTTTGGAATTGGGTATCCTCCAAAAGCCTGCCCTTCTCTTCCCGCTGAGGCCTAGAACTTGAATTCTGATATGCTTCCATATCAGAATATTTTCTCTTGTAAATATGAAAACTAAAGAAATGATTTAATATTTAGACAATGCCCACATCTTCATGAACCTTGACCTTGATTCAGAAGCCAGTGGTCCTACACTCGATTTTTCCCCTTTTCCCTCTGATGCACTTGAAGAAGTTATTGTAATTTATCCCTATTTTTCTAGCAATTCTAAATCCATATAGTTGCTTAGCACTTTTAACAATCTTCATACACAGAGTTTTTCTTTATATTGATGTTTATTCTGTTGTCAATAACTGTCTTCGCTTTATCTCCAATTGTTTTAATTACCTTCCCTACCATTCAAGCTGGTCTACTTCACTCACTATCCTTTCTACAAGTCATGGTTGTCACTACCTTCTCTAATATCTTTTGAAGCCTTTTCCATTTTTTTTTAGCCCTCCTTCTCTTACCTCTCACCCACTAAAATCTGTATTATCCAGTAAGCAAATTATGTTTACCATGTAAATGAAAAAAATGATGTGTCTTTATGTCTATTGAAAACTAGTCAAAGGCAATTCAAACTCTTTTCACTTGGGTACTTTTACCATTAGGGAGATAAGTTTTCATGTAATCTGTGTTGACTGGTTGCAAATTTAGCTCTCAGTGGTGAAAGACATGTTTGTTTTGTAGAGTGGCCAATTCCTGCTTCCAGGATTTCTGTTACCTTACTCACTGACAGCATTAGCTTTCTGCAGGACAAACCAGGAAGTCTTTTAAGATATGGGCTGCTATCTATCCTAAATTCTGGCATGATAGGGTTGGTAGGAGATCTGAGTTATTGGTGGCACTCACCTAAGGCATATATGTGAAGCAAGCATATGAACCAAAACTCCCAATGTTATTGGGACTAACATGGCCGTTGCTGCAGATTCATATCTGTATCTTGGGTTTCCTTTCTCTTCATTTTTGCCTGTCACTTCTTAAGTTGGTTGATGAATTGAGATGCCTTTTAAGTCTTTCTAAAAACTTTCAGAATTTTTGGCACCTTATTGTGACATTACACTTTAATTATTCCTGTTATGATTTGGGGACTTTTAAAAACTTTAGACTTGACAATGGTAGCACTTTTGCCTCTGAGTCAGATGGTTGTAGTTTCAAGCCCTACTCCAGAGACGTAACCCATATTGTAGGCTGATACTTCAATGCAGTACTGATTGAGTGTTGCACGATCAGAGGTGTTATTTTATGGATGAGACATTAAGCAGAGGTGCCACCTGCACTTTCAGGCGGATGTGAAAGATCCCATGCCCAATATTTATCTCTCATCCAACATCACTAAAAACAGATTATCTGGTCATTTATCATATTGCTGTTGTGCGTCCACTTTTGCCTGCATTACAATAGTGAGTACACCTCAGAAATACTTCAGTAGCTAGGAAATGCTTTGGGATATCCTGAGGTCATAAAATGCACTGTATAAATGCAAATTCGTTTTCAGTATATTTTGACTTCTGTGATTCAGACTACTTTAAGACAGAGATGAGGAGGAGTTTCTTCACTCAGAGGGGGTTGAATCTTTGGAATTCTCTGCCCCAGAGGACTGTGGATGCTGAGTCTCTGAATATGTTCAAGGCTGAGATAGATAGATTTTTGGAGTCTAGGGGAATCAAGGGATATGGAGATTGGGCGGGAAAGTGGAGTTGAGGTCAATGATCAGCCATGAACTTATTGAATGGCGGAACAGGCTCGAGGGACCTTATGACCTACTCCTGCTCCTATTTTTTTATGTTCTTATGTTCTTACTCGTGTGTCCTCAGTCCCTCAAGTATTTACACTTGCCCTGATATCTACGAAAGTGGAATAGTGCATCCAAGACAATAAACAAAACTTTTCTTTAGTCTGCTTTAGCTATTGGTTCTATCCCTCCTTATGGTCCTCTCTGTATCATTAAAAACCAGAACTGCACAACACTAGGCTTTATTTTAGGCTTTTACTGTCAAATGTAATTATTGAACAGTAAGTGAACAAGTGAATAAATAAAAAGATATATTCACAGAAGATGATGTTGGATTATGCCAACTCCTCTTAAATCAAACTAAAAATAGTTCAATCTCTATTTGTTTTCTATATGTAGTTGTTCTTTTTATATTCTTACCAATTGTGAGAATATGTGACTAGCTAACAAAGACAGTTTTGGACTGGAAGATTCCAAAGGTTGCTAAAAGCCATTGGCCGGTATGAAAGCCACAGATCAACTCAAAGATTTCAAAGCTGATAACAGGCATGGGAGCGAGGCAGAATTTACATAATTGCATGTTTAAGTTAAAAGCTGCTGTCATATACAAACTGAACAAATCACACAGCAGGTTTATGTTTAAATTACATGGTTTAGTTCCTCCCTCAAGGATCCCGCTTGGTAGCAACTGGTTACATTCTCAATTTAAAACTAGACAAAAGTGCTTTGGGGCCGAAATTGGTGGACCGCCCAATTCTCGGCGGTCTCGCGGTGGTCGGTCAATCTTCACTGCTCGGTCCCGCTGGGGCAGAGTGCTGGCAACATTGGTCCAGACGGTGCGGAGTGGTGCATCAGCGGAGTGCGAGGAACGGTCTGTTCTGGCGGTGCAGGGTCAGTTGTCTGGGACTCGGGACTCTTCGGGTCCCAAGTTCTGCGCACGCACGCTATTCCATCGACCTCCGTTCCCCCCCACCGCCCCACCCCTGAGAAGAGCAGTCCAGAGGCCAGAGACTGCCAACGTCGGATCGCAGGTAAGTGTCTCCAGTGAAGTTTAGATTTTTAATTGTTTTGTGCAGTGTTTTTGATTTATTTATAATGCTTATATTGTTATTTATTTATTTTCGCGTTTTTCTGGGGGAGGCGGAATAGATCTCTGGGGGGGGGGCGGGGGGATTAGATCGCTGGGGGGAGGGAGAGAAATAGATCGCTGGGGGGAGGAATAGATCACTGGGGGGAGGAACATTGTGGTTTACATACCTCCGACATACCACCAGCATAAAGCCACCTTTTTTCAGACGGTGTGCAGCTCCGGTGATATGTCGGCGGTATGATACCAATGGTGGACTTTTGGGTGGTCTGTAGGGTGCTCCGTGTGGGTGGACAGTATGCATACCGCCCAGCGGTATGTCACTGATGAATTTCCCGCCGGGCGGTAAGTGGGCGGTATGTAGGTATTTTTTGATCAATTTCACGATTTTGGTATGTCGGCAGTCTGCAGGCGGTATGTCCACCAATTTCAGCCCCTTTGTTTTTTTCTCACAGATCCCATCCCTTTAAGTTTCACTTACACACATTTTTTCCACACTCGCCACTCATCTTCATAGGCAGTCCCTCGAATCGAGGATGACTTGCTTCCACGTCAAAAAGTTCACAACTGTTTCAATGAAGGATCTAATATTCCAGGTCCTGAACTAAATCTTGAAGGGTGGAAGATGCCTGTGTGTGGATTTTTTTAACGTGCACACCAGCCACCACACGGGCTTGACAGAGCTAGGCCTTGGTCCAGTGGCAAGGATTAACCAAGACAACTGGAGACCAGCTCTGCTGCACGGGCCTAGTCCGCACACATATCGCAGTGTGAGCTGGCACGTGCTGCTCCTGGGCCCCTGGCCCCGAACTCACGCCTCCCCTGGGCCCCGATCATGTCGCTCTACAATCTCTTGCCGCTCCTTCGCCCCGACCTCACCACTCCTGCTGTACCTGCCCACGCTCCAATCAGCGACCTGCATCTTGGTGACTGCTGTTGCTCTCCTGCTCCAGCACGTGCTGCTCCCTGGAGTGGCATGCTGCCACGCTGCTCCTTCCGCCACTAGTGTGTTACCGGCACCCACCCAAGTCTAGACCTCAAAAGGCATTTAGCGTGACACAGGAAATTTGAGTGCTCCTAGCACATTACTATTTTAATGAGATTGGCATCAGTTTTCACCATTTATAAAAGATTTATACCTGTTGAGGAAAATTAGTGTTAAATCTACTTCCATCCCCAGACTCGGAGAAATTGCACCCAAAGGGCCCAAGTTTGCCCAGGAGTTGCTCTGGTTTATTTTGAGCAACTAGATTTTTTGGGAATGTCTCAAAAATCGCAATTTTGCCCATTTAATTTGCTCCAGTGTAAGTGAGTTAGTTAGGTTTTTTTTTAAGTTTAGTTTCTTTTTTCAAAAGGGGGCGTTACTAGTCACTTACGCCTGTTTTGGCCACTTAAGCAAGTTTAGACAGCTAAAAGTAACTCCAAACTAACTTAGGCTAGTGTATGTGGCCACTTGTGTCCATACAGATAAACCTTGCGGTGAGCTCAGAAATCAACGCAGGTAGCCAGAGATGGGGGGAGGGGGGAGGAGGGGAAGTGAAGGGCAGTGAGAGGACCTTGCAAAGCACTAAACACCTTCACAACAACATTAAAGAAGCACAAATACATTTAAAGCACCAAGCACTAAACAAAGCACAAAAATAAGCATTCAATAACAAATAAAAAGTACAAGGAAGCTGAGAGGACCTGCACCTAGCACCAAGACTTACACAGCATTAAACAACTAGATTAAAAATGAATTGGTAAACTAGAAAATACATTATAGCAAGTCCTGTAAATAAGAGTTTTCCGAAGGATATTTTGATGAGCAGGTTTATTCTATCCACTGAAGCACAGTGTTTTCTTATTTCCTTTCAGAATGTTTTTATATGGTATTCTTGTACCAACAAAGGCACCTTTATCAAACGGTTACAAGAATGTTTTATATGACATTTAAACTATATATTTTCTTCTAATTTTGTACTCTAAATCTCTGTGGTTGTTGCTTGTCTTGTTTGGTCTTTAGTTCCAGTCTGACAGGCTTTGCTATTGGATTTGGCTTACACTACCTCTCCCAAGATCTAACAATAAAGCTTTGTTCTTTTAAATATTTGATGAGCGGATGCAGCTTCTGGTTTGTAATATTAAAAAAAAAATGTTCATAGGGAGGGGAATTTAATTTATCCAGAGCAATGTAACTTTTCTTCTTAAATGTGAAGCCGTGGAGATATATTTACATATTTATGATCTAGATTAGTTTTATTCCAATTCCATTTTTAATTCTCATCAATTATCTGAAAATATTATAACCCAACATTATGACTTGCTTGATCTTGGGGTTTTAATTTGGACTGAGCATTTATGTTAGACAAAATTATGCACATTCAACAACTACATGCTCTAGCAACTGTGCCAGAGGATTTCTGCCAGCATGCTGATAAAACACCTTAATGCCCAACCCTCAAGTGCTTTGCAATATGTCAACATAATTTGAATTTTACTTACAAATACAGATATTCTGGTAGCTAATCTGGCCGCCGATGAGGGAGCCCATACGGCCAGAGCTAGGGGCGGCGTGCTTCGGACCCCTCTCACACAGCCTGCAGAGCACACGCAGAGATTGTGGGGGCGAGGAGCTACTGCACATGCTCGCACACTCTAGCGCGCATGTGCAGAGTTCCCGACACTGTTTTCAGCGCCGGGACCTGGCTCCACCCCCCACTGCTTGTGCTGTGCGACGTTCCAGCAGTGGGGAAAATACAGAGGTAAGTTTTAGGCGCGGTTTTTCTTCTACAGCGGGGGGGGGGGGTGGGGAGTGGGGGCAAACTTGGGCCCAAAACTACTGACAGAAAAATGCACTGTATTCACTGTACCTCTGCACTTAGAGCAAAATGCAGATTGGCCGTGCTTTTGAACATGTCATTGTGCATACACAACATAGGAAAAAGTTAATGTAGTATTTTGATTTGCTTTAAAAATACAAGAATTGAAACTAGGCAAAGATAACAAGAGTATAAAAGCAAAATACTGCGGATGCTGGAATCTGAAATAAAAACAGAGAATGCTGGAAATCTCAGCGGGTCAGGCAACCTCTGTGGAGAGAAAAACAAAGTTAATGTTTCGGGTCAGTGACCCTTCGTCAGAACTGCCGAATGTTTGAAAAGAGCACATTCGAAAAAAGACATCAAGAGTGCAGTTCTTTTTAAATCAGGAAGGAACCAGTACATAATCATAGAGACTGAGTGGCCATTATCAGTATCTCAAATTGAAATTTGTGTTCAAATTCCAGCTTGCAGAGTACAGGTAAAGTGACTTTGTCAGTGTTATGTTCGGAATAACGCCACAAGACTGTATGCTGTTAGATCAAACTGATGTGACCTTGGTTTATTTAATCAAACTCCAGAGTGCTGAAGCAGCATGGCAGACAACCTTTTATACTTGCTTGGACAAGGTATGCAGGTGACTCTTTGGTCTGCAATAGGTGCGACCCCTGGTGGCAAGTCTTACACTATTATAAAGTTTGCATATATAACATCATTCCCCCCCCCCCCACCCCAAAGTCTTAGATACAAGTTATTTACAAGTTGAGGCAATCTGGGGCTCTTCGTTCCCGGGTTGATCACCTGAGTTGAAGTCCTGGCATGGGTGAGTTGGTCGGATCATTGCTGTAATGCAGCACGTCTGGTCTGATCGGACTGTTGGGCATGGTGGGTTCATCCTTGTGATTGACAGCGAGTTTGATTGTTGGTTGGGTGTGTGTTGGTGGATCAATGATGGGAATGTCCTCTTCAAACTGTTCTTGGTTGTCAGTGACTCGCAGTTTGGTCTGATCCAAATGCTTTCTGCACGTTTGTCCATTCAGAAGTTTGACAACAAACACTCTATTCCCCTCCTTGGCTAAAACAGTGCCAGCAACCCATTTGAGATCATGACTGTAATTAAGAACAAGTACAGGGTCATTAACCTCAATGTCACGTGATACAGCCGCGCGATCATGGTACATGTTTTGCCGGTGACGCCGGGTTTCCACATGATCATTGAGATCCAGGTGGACTAAGGAGAGCCTAGTTTTGAGTGCTCTCTTTATTAACAATTCTGCCGGGGGAACCCCGGTAAGCAAGTGGGGCCACGTCCGGTAGCTGAGCAGAACCCGAGATAACTGGGTTTGCAGGGAACCATCCGTCACACGGATAGTTTGGACTTCCCATTCCGCTTGACCGTTGGATACATGCTTAAATGGGGCAGACCTGACATGTTTGATGCCATTGCGAGTCATGAACTTGTTGAATTCCGAGCTGGTGAAACATGGTCCATTGTCACTAACAAGGACGTTGGGCAAACCATGGGTGGCAAACATGGCCCGGAAGCTTTCAATAGTGGCGGTGGACGTACATGATGACGTTATTACACATTCAATCCATTTAGAATAAGCGTCCACTGCTACTAGGAACATCTTTCCTAGAAAGGGGCTAGCGAAATCTATGTGGACCCTGGACCATGGTTTGGAGGGCCATGACCACAGACTCAGTGGGACCTCCCTTGGTGCATTACTCAACTGTGAGCAAGTGTTGCATTGGTGTACACATGACTCCAATTCCGAGTCAATGCTGGGCCACCAAACGTGCGACCTGGTGATAGCCTTCATCATGACTACGCCTGGGTGGGTACTGTGTAGGTCATGTATAAACGTTTCCCTGCCTTTTTTTGGCAAAACCACGCAATTCCCCCATAGGAGACAATCCGATTGGATGGACATTTCATCCTTGCGTCGGTAAAACGGCTTAATTTCGTCTTGCATTTCCCCGGTAACAGCTGACTAGCTCCCATTAAGGATGCAGTTTTTTACTAGTGATAACACAGGGTCTTGGTTAGTCCAGGTCCTGATCTGGCGAGCCGTGATGGGTGACCCCTCGCTCTCAAAAACATCCATTACAAGAAGCAAGTCTGCGGGTTGCGCCATTTCCACCCCGGTGTTGGGCAATGGTAGCCGACTGAGGGCATCAGCACAGTTCTCAGTGCCTGGTCTGTGGCGGTTTACATAATCATACGCAGATAATGTTAGTGCCCATCTTTGGATGCAGGACGAAGCATTGGTGTTAATATCTTTGCTTTCTGAAAACAACAAAATGAGCGGTTTGTGGTCGGTTTCAAGCTTGAACCGGAGTCCAAATAGGTATTGGTACATTTTCTTAACCCAGTATACGCATGCTAATGCTTCTTTCTTAACCATACTGTAGGCTCTTTCAGCCTTGGATAAACTTCTGGATGCAAATGCAACCAGTTGCAGTTTGCCTGACACATTGGCTTGCTGTAACACACAACCGACTCCATACAAAGATGCATCACAAGCTAGTACTAAACATTTACACGGGTCATACAATACAAGTAACTTGTTAGAACATAGCAGGTTTCTGGCCTTATTGAAGGCGGTCTCTTGAGATTTACCCCAAACCCAGTCGACACCCTTACGTAGCAATAACTGCAAAGGTTCCAGCAAAGTGCTCAACCCAGGTAGAAAGTTACCAAAATAGTTGAGGAGACCAAGGATCGAACACAGCGCCGTCACATTCTTTGGCATTCTTGATGGCTTCCGTCTTAGAGTTCATGGGTCTGATGCCATCTGCCGCAATCTTGCTCCCCAAAAATTCGACCTCTGGCGCCAGGAAAACACACTTGGAGTGTTTCAGCCTGAGTCCCACTCTGTCCAGTCGCATTACAACCTCTTCCAGGTTCGGTGGTGTCACAACTAGTGATCAGGATGTCATCTTGAAACACAATGATGCGCGGAACCGATTTCAGCAGACTCTCCATATTCCTCTGGAAGATGGCAGCAGCCGAATGAATCCCAAAAGGGCATCTGTGGTATATGAACGTACCCGTACGATACCTTCACTGCCGCACTGCCAATGACTGGTATGAGCTCTTTGGTGTAAGTGCACAGCTTTGTATAAATTGGGCTTAGTTTTGGCCTTTGTGCCTTGTTGTCCCACAGTTTTTCAAAAGCCTTCTGGCTCATAATTGACTGACTCAATTCCATGGAAACTGGAATGCCGTTTAATTTGGCTTTGAACATTATCGGCAGGCTTTTGATGGTGAAGGTGTGTATCCCATACACTTCCTCTTCAGCCTCGGGTTGAGTTGCCTCTCTTACTCATTCAGCGTAATCCATGCCGGATCGGTCATTTTCTGCCTACTCTGCCATGTGGTGAGTCGCAGCACGTTTGCACATTCGCTGGAGATGCCCCGTTGTTCCACAGCCTTTGCACACGTTTAGCTTGAATCGACATTGATGGGCTCTATGATTACCCCCACAGCGCCAACATGGTGTTAATGGATTCGTATTCACGCCCCACGGCAGACTCTGAGTCATCCTAGGTCTGGCCTCGGCAGGCCCTGTCATGTACAGTTCTGCCTGCTGAAGGCATTATTTTATGCACAGTACTTGCCAGTGAGCTTCGATGCTGTGAAGATATCTGCTTAGTGTTATCGTTCGTGGGCATGAAAACCTGAGCTATTGTGATGGCCTTGCTCAGATCTAGGGATTCAGCAGACAGCAGTTTGCGAGGAATGACATCGTGGCCAATTCCAAGCACAAAAAAGTCCCACAATATTTCCCCCCAAAATCCAGCAAATTTGCACGGTCCCTCAAGGCATCTTAGGTCAGCGATATAACTCGCCACGTCCTGGCCCTTGGAGCGATGGTGCGTATAAAAGCGATACCTGGCCATTAAGAGGCTCTGCTTCAGCTTGAGGTATTCTCGAATCAGCGTGCACAACTCTGCATATGTCTTGTTCATTGGTTTCGTCGGTGTTAGCAGATTTTTGATGAGGCCATATATCGAGGACCCACGAACGGTGAGGAGAATTGCCCTGCGCTTGACCGCGTTACTGTCCGTATTCAACTCGTTGGCCACAAAGTACTGGTCAAGACACTCAACGAAGGCTTCCCAGTCATCACCCTCAACAAATCTCTCAAGAATACCAACGGCAGCCGTAACTGCGTGAAAGTTCGTGATCTGTTACTTGTCGCCAATTGCTATCTTCAGAATAACTCCACAAGACTGTATGCTGTAAGCTCAAACTGATGTGACATTAATCTCTTTAATCAAACTCCAGAGTGTTGAAGCAGCATGGCAGACAACCTTTTATATTTGCTTGCACGGAGTGTGCAAGTGACCCTTGGGTCTTCAATAGGTGCGCCCCCTGGTGGCAAATCTTACATTATTATAAAGTTTACATACGTAACAGTCAGTTTATCTCACTGGACCAGAAATCTGAACAAAATGATTAAATCTAATTGTAAGACACTGCAGCATGGAAGAGGTGCATCAGATCACATTCAATTAAAATATCCATGGCAGCCAAAGTAATTACATATCTAGTTAAAAGTAAATAAATGGTTAAGGGAATCTCAAAAGAGTGAACCAAAGGAGATTGAGTCAACTTTAAGAAGTCAAAATCTTTAGACCAAAGCTACAGAACAGAAAGACAAATTAGAGCCTCTGAAAATCAAAATCTTAGTTACAGGAATATAAAGAGTCAAAACACAAACCTTACCAAGTCATTAGTCAACATAGATATCTCAATACAATATAGCACAGAATGGACCGACATTTTGTTTGTACAAATCATAAATTAGATTTGCAATAAACATTTTTTTCGTCCTGAGAGATACACATGTGGCTCAAGTAAGCATCCTAACTCTTATTAGCTCAAAGAGTATGAAATTACACGTCTATTCCGACTCCAGTGGTCAGTTTTCAGGTAACCAATATGGACTCCTTTAATTGATGGTTTGCACCTGATTGTCTTTAGCCTACTTTGCAAATGCAATCTGGTGATGGCATCTATTGGTGGAATATCATTATTGTACCAATTTTTACTTTCAATAAGTTGATAAGCTGCCCAAGGACATCTTAGACACTGGTCCTAAATTTACGTAGCCATTCCGGTGGACTCCGGCCGTAATTCTGATGGAACTGCTGGAACCTTTGCCGGGACTTGAATCTGCCAGTGGCAAACAAGGCGGCTGACATGGTGGGGGAAGGGCTGAGAGTGGTAATTCCCTAGACTGCTTGTTCCTCAGTCTGAAATGGGACCTGGAGTATGTTTAGAGATGTCAAGTGAGATGAGACATGTGAAGGGTGAATGTGGGCCCTACCAGGAGGGGCTCTCCAGTCCAAGGTTGAGGCCTGAACCCCCAAAGATCACGTGGGAAGTTTGTATAACATTCTTGACACCGGAGCATCCAGATTATTCTTCCTGGGGAGGGGAGGCCCTTAACTACCCACCTCTCCTCCAGTTCCGAAATCTAACGCTCTCATTTGTGGTCTTTGGCGGGGAACGGGTCGTGCCACAGATGTGCCCTCGCACCATCACATGCCAACTCCTGCATGTTCCTCCCCATGATCTTGCATTGGTAGCAACATTTTGCAGCAGGAGTGATCCTAGTGGTAATCCATGGACGATCAGGGCCGATATCTTTAATGTCTGATTAGAACCATACAAATCGATCGAGCAGTTGGACACAAGGCATTCTTATGGCCTCTTTAACTGAGGCCTCTTTAATTTAGTTGCAATTTTTGCCAAATTTGGATAATTTTGTAGTGTGAATCAGTACCCATTTGAATTTAGTTAAGACTGCCCAGTGTCACTTTGCATACATCCTTACAGCCAGTACAGAGGAAATCCCAGAGGTGAACAAAGATTGTTTTACTTCACTGTGCTTCCCAGACTCTCAATGACTTCATTTTTTTGATGTTTTCCTGTAATTTTAAACATTTTTAAAAGAACATTTACTCAAAACAAAATTCATCTCTCAAATGAAAACATCTTTTTATTGTATGCATATAACAGTGTGAGGCAGAACCTAGGAACAGGAATTAGAGCTGGAAATCACTATTAACAAAAAGGAATGGGCTAGTTGCTGGTCA
Organism: Pristiophorus japonicus; assembly: GCF_044704955.1. Lineage (NCBI taxonomy): Eukaryota > Metazoa > Chordata > Chondrichthyes > Pristiophoridae > Pristiophorus > Pristiophorus japonicus. Next base: position 286,017,758 of record NC_091979.1, read on the forward strand.
CGCATCAATTTTCAGAACAGCGTGAGAGATACAATAAAAGCCATTACACACAGTGGGACTACACCACACGGTCTCAGATAAATAGGTAACATTTTGAAGAGGTTGTCAGCACTCATATCTATCGACTCTGGATAAGCATCCAGGTGCAAAAATTGTGGGGAGAACTGTGAGGAGCAAAATTAGATTAGAAACTTAAACACCAGCTTACATCCCCACTTGGAGTTTATTCCAAATATTGATCACTCTTGCAGTCATGGTTTAATTTGAAATAGTGCTTTGGATTAACCATTTCAATTCCATTTGGTATCTTGTATACCACTGCAAAGTCATTCGCCTCTTTTCAAGGTTCAGGGTTTGATTTTCTAAAATTTCTTCAAAACTTGCACCTGTAAAACAGGCACAGCACAGTCCAATTTCTAGGTCTACGGGTTCAAGCTCCATTCTAGTGCTTGAGTACATTACCTAGGCGGACACTCCAGTGCTGCATTGTTGGAAGTGCCATCCTTTTGATTATATATTAAATTGAAGCCCCATCTGCTTGGTTCAGGTGAACATTAAAAATGCAATGGCACTATTCAAAGAAGAGCAGCAAGATGTCCCAATACCTGGGCCAATATTCTTCCTTCAAATAATAGCATCACAAATAAAATCTCTTTCTACTTCTTCTCCCAAGGAACCTGCCATTCTGAAGAAAACTGTTCTCTTAATTGCTAGATTGCACATCTATATTGCAGAAGGAAAATCTTGACCTTTTCATCTGCAACACTTGGAGGGGAAACGGTGAAAGCAAATTACTGTTTGAAAAGTGTGTTGCATAATCTCCTCAATATAAAGGCAAAAATAAAAATCAAATGTAACAAATACCCTTTTTTAAAGTTGCAAGCTTTGTAAAAATTGCCCCAAATCTAATGAAAACAAAACTGTAAGAGTATAGATGCTGAGCAATATAGATTCAGTGAATGTTAATTATCACTCAGTATTTTGAGAGTGCCACATTCAAGTAATAGATGATTTCAGACATTTGATTGTTTACTGTGAAGGTTTTCACTTTGATTAATGTTACTTGATAATAAAGTTAAGCCACCACATGGACACTGCACTTAATCCTGTATCAACGCATGGTAAGTGTATTTAGCTCAGTAATGTGTCTGCTCACTGAACTGCACATTGCCATCTCATTTGTCTCAGTGTGAACATTATTACTTCCTACAGTCACCCCGTGGTCCTTCAATTAGTGATTGAAAACTTTGTTTTTCAATAACTTATCCACAAGAGCTTAGAGTTGTCATTTTCTTTCTATGCAAATATTAATAATTACCAATGTGTGAAAACAGACTGGTTGCTACTCTACAAGCAACATTTTAACAAGAACTGGGATAACATTTTGCTTAATTGACCATCGAACCAAAAGACAAGTTTCAGCCTCTTACTCTTAGCATCTTGTAATATGAATGTTACACAACATTACCCAAATTGAAAAAAATAGCAGAATGCAGCAATTCCCTTTAAGCGAAGCTGTTTCTATAATTGCTTATTATCCAGTATGTTTTGTTCGCTGATTAACTGAGCAACTCTACGCACCTTACACAAGAGATCAGGAGTTGATGCTCATGTCACAGGCATCAGCAGATCTCTTTTATGCTAATTTTTAAAAAAGCTGCTGTGCTCTTGTCTAGAAGATCAGACTCCACCAAATATTTATGGCTAGAAAAAAAATATTCTGTATGCCTCTTTGGCACAGCAGAAGGAATGCATGCCCCCAAATGTATCAACACTAGCAGTTATAATGGATGACTTTAATATGCACATAGATTGGGCTAGCCAAACTGGAAGCAATACGATGGAGGAGGATTTCCTGGAGTGCATAAGGGATGGTTTTCTAGACCAATATGTCGAGGAACCAACTAGGGGGGATGCCATCTTAAACTGGGTGTTGTGTAATGAGAGAGGACTAATTAGCAATCTCATTGTGCAAGGCCCCTTGGGGAAGAGTGACCATAATATGGTGGAATTCTGCATTAGGATGGAGAATGACACAGTTAATTCAGAGACCATGGTCCAGAACTTAAAGAAGGGTAACTTTGAAGGTATGAGGCGTGAATTGGCTAGGATAGATTGGCGAATGATACTTAAGGGGTTGACTATGGATGGGCAATGGCAGACATTTAGAGACCGCATGGATGAATTACAACAATTGTACATTCCTGTCTGGCGTAAAAATAAAAAAAGGAAGTGGCTCAACCGTGGCTATCTAGGGAAATCAGGGATAGTATTAAAGCCAAGGAAGTGGCATACAAATTGGCCAGAAATAGCAGCGAACCTGGGGACTGGGAGAAATTTAGAACTCAGCAGAGGAGGACAAAGGGTTTGATTTGGGCAGGGAAAATGGAGTACGAGAAGAATCTTGCAGGGAACATTAAGGCGGATTGCAAAAGTTTCTATAGGTATGTAAAGAGAAAAAGGTTAGTAAAGACAAACATAGGTCCCCTGCAGTCAGAATCAGGGGAAGTCATAACGGGGAACAAAGAAATGGCAGACCAATTGAACAAGTACTTTGGTTCAGTATTCACTAAGGAGGACACAAACAACCTTCCGGATATAAAAGGGGTCAGAGGGTCTAGTAAGGAGGAGGAACTGAGGGAAATCTTTATTAGTCGGGAAATTGTGTTGGGGAAATTGATGGGATTGAAGGCCGATAAATCCCCAGGGCCTGATGGACTGCATCCCAGAGTACTTAAGGAGGTGGCCTTGGAAATAGCGGATGCATTGACAGTCATTTTCCAACATCCATTGACTTTGGATCAGTTCCTATCGAGTGGAGGGTAGCCAATGTAACCCCACTTTTTTAAAAAGGAGGGAGAGAGAAAACAGGGAATTATAGACCGGTCAGCCTGACCTCAGTAGTGGGTAAAATGATGGAATCAATTATTAAGGATGTCATAGCAGCGCATTTGGAAAATGGTGACATGATAGGTCCAAGTCAGCATGGATTTGTGAAAGGGAAATCATGCTTGACAAATCTTCTGGAATTATTTGAGGATGTTTCCAGTAAAGTGGACAAAGGAGAACCAGTTGATGTGGTATATTTGGGCTTTCAGAAGGCTTTCGACAAGGTCCCACACAAGAGATTAATGTGCAAAGTTAAAGCACATGGGATTGGGGGTAGTGTGCTGATGTGGATTGAGAACTGGTTGTCAGACAGGAAGCAAAGAGTAGGAGTAAATGGGTACTTTTCAGAATGGCAGGCAGTGACTAGTGGGGTACCGCAAGGTTCTGTGCTGGGGCCCCAGCTGTTTACATTGTACATTAATGATTTAGACGAGGGGATTAAATGTAGTATCTCCAAATTTGCGGATGCCACTAAGTTGGGTGGCAGTGTGAGCTGCGAGGAGGATGCTATGAGGCTGCAGAGTGACTTGGATAGGTTAGGTGAGTGGGCAAATGCATGGCAGATGAAGTATAATGTGGATAAATGTGAGGTTATCCACTTTGGTGGTAAAAACAGAGAGACAGACTATTATCTGAATGGTGACAGATTAGGAAAAGGGAAGGTGCAACGAGACCTGGGTGTCATGGTACATCAGTCATTGAAGGTTGGCATGCAGGTACAGCAGGCGGTTAAGAAAGCAAATGGCATGTTGGCCTTCATAGCGAGGGGATTTGAGTACAGCGGCAGGGAGGTGTTGCTTCAGTTGTACAGGGCCTTGGTGAGGCCACACCTGGAGTATTGTGTACAGTTTTGGTCTCCTAACTTGAGGAAGGACATTCTTGCTATTGAGGGAGTGCAGCGAAGATTCACCAGACTGATTCCTGGGATGGTGGGACTGACCTATCAAGAAAAACTGGATCAACTGGGCTTGTATTCACTGGAGTTCAGAAGAATGAGAGGGGACCTCATAGAAACGTTTAAAATTCTGACGGGTTTAGACAGGTTAGAAGCAGGAAGAATGTTCCCAATGTTGTGGAAGTCCAGAACCAGGAGTCACAGTCTAAGGATAAGGGGTAAGCCATTTAGGACCGAGATGAGGAGAAGCTTCTTCACCCAGAGAGTGGTGAACCTGTGGAATTCTCTACCACAGAAAGTAGTTGAGGCCAATTCACTAAATATATTCAAAAGGGAGTTAGATGAAGTCCTTACTACTCGGGGGATCAAGGGGTATGGCGAGAAAGCAGAAAGGGGGTACTGAAGTTTCATGTTCAGCCATGAACTCATTGAATGGCGGTGCAGGCTCGAAGGGCTGAATGGCCTGCTCCTGCACCTAGTTTCTATGTTTCTATGTTTCTATAGACAGGGGAGAAATGTGTCTAGGGCAGTAATGCAAAATAGGCAATAGCGAATTGATAGTTTGTTTTACACTTCACCCAAATGCAAAAGAAATTCGGTCAGCGTGTAAAACAGGCTCTGAACTTGCAATACTGTTCAAATCGAATTTCATCCCCAATATGCGTGATGCTAAACATCAAACAATTTGCTTGCTTTTCCCCAGAGGTTATACAGATGCAATAAAATCTCCAGACTAAAGGAGATCAAATAGGATTTTTCAAAAGGTTAGATTTCCAGATTGGTTATTTTGTTTTAGTAACACACTGCTGAATTACAATTTATAACAACTGGCCCACTGGATAATGTCAACTGCTGCAGGGATAATTTATGCTCTTTATTACAAACAGGACTAGACCATGAACTTGGACCTGAATTTTCGTTAGTTTACTCCCAATATGGCAACAGATCCCTCATTATTTCTTAATCTACCCAGACAGACTCTGGCTGAGCACAGTCATCATTAATAAAACTGCAATTACATGGCTGTAATTGTGTCTCTAATTAATAAGGACATTCCTCCTTCTTTCTCTCACTCCTGAAAATGTTAAAATCAGGAATATTTAGTTCTCAGTCTCGGCCCAGCTGAAGCTAACTTCATGCTACATCATGATGTCCTTCCATTCTAAAGAGTGCCTCCAATTTCTGGACTTTATTTTAAATCTTTGTACATTTACATTAAAACATCTCAACCCTGAAACATTCAGCTCCTCGAGGCTCTTTTCCTTTCCATTTTACTCTTACTTCATTGCCTTTATCCCCAATCTCTCTCCTACCTGCCATAAGGCACATCTGTCCTTAACCGCCCTCCCCCCACAGTCCATTGTTCAGGCACTTAGCTCTTCCCCTATATGCTCGATAATTTGTTGCTCCACCTTTACTAGTTTAATTCTTTCTGCATGTTTTTTTTTGCTTCTGTGTTCTCGATTTCTTTCGAAGATTGAGCAAAGCATGTACTACCTGAATCTGACTAACTTTGCAGTTATCTGAAAGTTAGAGCCTGCTATCTAGTATGCTGTCACAATTGTTATGTATGAAGAAAGAGTCAGACTGAATACTGTGAGCTCAAAGTAAAGTGTGACCTTAGTCTTTAATTGTAGGTCTCCAGAGTGCCTTTCCAACCTGAGAGGCCTCCTTAAATACCTATGTTCCCAAGGGATTATGGGATCCCTTGGGACTCCAGTGGATGAGCCCTTTGGTGGCTGTACATGCTTACATATATAACAACACTCCCCCCCCAAAGTTAACAGTGTAACTATTTACAAGGTGAGTCAATCTGGGGCCCTTCTTGCCCTGGTTGATCGTCTCGGGGCAAATGCTGATATTGGTGAATCGTCTGTTGGCCCCTCACTGGGCTGCTGTGCAGCTGGCCTTGCTGGGCTGCCTGGTGTGGTGAGTCCTGCTGGGCCGCTGTGGATGATGGGTTCTGCTTTGTGGTCAACTGCTGTGTCGGTTGCCACTGGTGTGTATGTTGGGGGGTCAGAGAAGGTAGGTTCCAAAGTGGGTTGTTCAGGATAGTCCGTGAATCTGAGTTTGATTTGGTCCAAGCGTTTCCGGTGAATGAGTCCATTTGAAAGTTTGACCCGAAACACCCTGCTCCCCTCTTTGGCCACAATGGTGCCGGGAAGCCACTTGGGACCTTGTCCATAATTCAATACAAATACAGGACCATTGACTTCAACCTCGCGTGACACATTTGCGCTATCATGGTATGTACTTTGTTGAAGCCGCCTATTCTCTACCTGATCATGTAGATCAGGGTGAACTAACGAGAGCCTTGTCTTAAGTGTCCTTTTCATGAGCAGTTCAGCAGGTGGGATCCCAGTGAGCGAGTGGGGTCTGGTGTGGTAGCTAAGCAGGACTCGGGATAGGCGTGTCTGCATTGAGCCTTCCGTTACCCTCTTTAAGCCCTGCTTGATGGTTTGCACTGCTCTCTCTGCCTGACCAGTGAATGCTGGTTTAAATGGCAGATGTGACATGCTTGATCCCATTACGGGTCATGAATTCTTTGAACTTGGCACTGGTAAAACATGGCCCGTTGTCGCTCACCAGGACATCGGATAAGCCGTGTGTGGCAAACATGGCCCGCAGGCTTTCAATGGTGGCAGCGGACGTGCTTGCTGACATTATCTCACATTCAATCCATTTGGATTACGCATCTACAACCACAAGGAACATTTTACCCAAGAACGGGCTTGCACAGTCGACATGGACCCTGGACCATGGTTTGGAGGGCCAAGACCATAAACTTAGTGGTGCCTCCCTGGTTGCATTACTTAACTGCGAGCATGTGTTACATCTGTGCATGCAGGACTCTAAGTCCGCATCGATACCGGGCCACCACACGTGGGATCTGGCTGTCGCTTTCATCATTACGATGCCTGGGTGGGTACTGTGGAGCTCATTGATGAAGGTGACCCGCCAGCTTTGCAAAGAGGTCGTTGACTTTTGGTAGTGGGTATTGGTCCTGCAGGGAGAAACGATTGATAGTTACTTTGTAATCGCCACAGATTCTGACGGTGCCATCTCCCTTGAGGACTGGGACAATTGGACTGGCCCACTCGTTGAATTCGATCGGTGAAATGATGGCCTCTCTTTGCAGCCGGCCTAGCTCAATCTCTACCCTTTCTCTCATCATGTATGGTACTGCTCTCGCCTTGCGATGAATGGGTCGCGCCCCCGGAATCAGGTGCATCTGCACTTTTGCTTCTTGGAATTTCCTGATGCCTGGTTCGAACCACGAAGGGAACTTGTTTAAGACCTGGGCACACGAAGTGTCATCAGCAGGCGATAGCGATCGGACGTAGTCCCAGTTTCAGCGTATCTTTCCCAGCCAGCTCCTGCCGAGCAGCGTGGGACCATCGCCCGGTACAACCCAGAGTGGTAATTTGTGCACCGCTTCATCGTAGGAGACCTTTACGGTAGCACTGCCGATTACGGGAATCAGTTTCTTGTGTAAGTTCTTAGTTTCGTGCGAATTGGAGTTAAGATTGGCCTTGAGGCCTTGCTGCACCACTGGCTCGCGCCCGTGTCCAGCTCCATTGACACCAGGAGTCCATTTAGTTCCACATTCAGCATTATCGGGGGACACTTTGTGGTGAATGTGTGCACCCCATATACCTCTGCCTCCTCGGTCTGAGGCTCTGGTTCATCGTGATCTGCTGTGGATCTGTCCTCCTCTGCAACATGGTGGTTTGCAGGATTAACAGGATTTGCAGCTCGCCTGCACATACGTTGGAGGTATCCCATTGTTCCACAGCCCTTGCAAACGTACCCTTTGAATCGGCATAAATGGAAACGATGATCACCCCCGCAGCGCCAACAAGATGTTAACGGCCTTGCATTCATCACCCTTGATGGTGGACTCTGAGACATCTGCGGACCTGCAGCTGCAGGCATGTGTGACCTGCCATGTACATTGCGATTTGAAAACAACATCACTTTGTTCACAGTACTTGTAGCAGCACTTGTGTGCTGAGAGATTTGCTTAGTATTGTCACAGGTGGCAGTGAATGCCTGGGCTGTCGCTATGGCCTTACTCAAGGTTGGGGTCTCTACAGTCAAAAGTTTGCGAAGTATGGTTTTGTGGCCAATGCCAAATATGAAAAAGTCTCTGAGCATGTGCTCCAAATGTCCTGCAAGGCGTCTTAACTCGGCGACATAACTCGCCACTTCCTGGCCTTCAGACCTTTTGTAGGTGTAGAACCGATACCTCGCCATCAGAACGCTTTCCTTCGGGTTCAAATGCTCCCGGACCAGTGTGCACAAATCATCGTATGATTTTTCTGTGGGTTTCGCTGGATTAAGCAGATTTTTCATGAGGCCATATGTTGGTGCCCCGCAGACGGTGAGGAGAATCGCCCTTCGTTTGGCAGCATTCTCTTCTCGTTCCAGCTTGTTGGCCACGAAGTATTGGTTGAGTCGCTCCACAAAGGTTTCCCAATCATCACCCTCTGAGAATTTCTCCAGGATGCCCACTGTTAGCTGTATCTTTGGGTTCGCTCTCTGTGTCTCTTCGCCAGTTGTCACGTATGAAGAAAGAGTCAGACTGAACACTATGAGCTCAAAGTAAAGTGTGACCTTAGTCTTTTATTGCAGATCTCCAGAGTGCCTCTCCAACCTGTGAGGCCTCCTTAAATACCTGTGCTCCCAAGGGATTATGGGATCCCTTGGGACTCCAGTGGATGAGCCCTCTGGTGGCTGTACAGAGTATATACAAGTTTACATATATAACAAATTTCGATCAAGATAACCCAGCTGGAATGTGCTTTTAGCTGGAGATGAGCACATGAGGGAGATAGGAACAGAAGGATATGCTGATAGAGCTATATGAAGTAGGGTGGGAGAAAGCTTGTGTGGAGACCTAGACCAGTTGGGCCAAATGGCCTGTTTCTCTGCTCGATGTAAATTGTTTATAATTCCAATTCATGGTTATAAAATTGAGAACCCTTCTAGTATCATTAGAACTAAAATAGCTTACAGGTAGAATAATAAACACTTTACTGATACGTTACAGGGACAAGAATTCCACTAATCCCCAAAGCCCAGAAAAAATACTGTCTGTCTGCCTGTCTATTCCTAGCAATGCCCCTGCCAGTTGCTATCTTCACTATATCCCTCACTGCAGGAAAGTCACAGGAGCATTGATTAACCATTTGCACCTACCTGGTGAGAATTTCCTGCGACACAGCTATCTTCCACTTTTAAACCAAGAAGCACAGTATCTAGTTGAAACAGAATCAGTGCAGCTGTTTGCATTTAAATCCCCAATGGATGGAAACTTGCAGCTGGGGTGCAAATGAGTCTTATAGAAGAGCTTCTTTATTTAAATCTAAACTGTGTTAATGAGGATGTCTGTTTTTTTTTTAAAGCTCTAGAGCAGAGGATCTTTATACAGCAATAAATGTAATTCTATAGCCTTAAAGATACTGTTGCTGTTACAATGAAGATCTGTGTTATTGCCATGTTAGACAGCAGTAATATCAGGAAAGTGGAATAGCACACAGTTCATGTCTAGTTTTCACACACTGCAAAGATTTAGAGGAAGTGGCTCAGCACCGTGAGCTCTATAGTGCTAAAAACACCTTAACGAAATTTCTTTGCTACCTTAATAAACATTTAAATCTAAATATTGGCCTCCTTTGAGCCTCCGGCGGGGCGATAACGGGGCATTACCGGCTCTGCGACCGGGCACGCGAGAGTACTGATGCCCACGAATGTGCCTTGCAGGTGAGTGGTGGCGGTAACCTCTAGCACCACGATCTCCTGTGCCCCGGAGATTGTGATGTCATCGGGTTGCGCAGGGCCCCAGTAGCACCCTGGATCCAAACTTTGGTTTGAGTGTTTGGGGCTGATCGTGGTGGATCACAGTTGCCGTCGGCGAGGAGGGACATCGTTTCCATGCAGAGTCTGCCCATTTAAGGGAGGGGAGGAGCCTCGGCTCCCGGCAGTGCTACACTCAACATTGTGCAGCGCTGCACCACTACTGCCCCTCTTGCCGACTTTAGCGCTCCAAGGGAAGTGGTAAGACTTGATTTAGCGCTCCACTTCCTTCCTGGAGCGCTAATCGGAAGTTCGGGTCAGCTTCACTTGTGTAGCGCCGGCGATACCTTAGCGCTACTGTAAAAATTATCGCCTCAGACGGGGCGCTATGCAATTTCTCCCCCAAAGTGTCCCATTTTCTAAGGCTCATCCAAGTACATGCAGTGTGGTGTGTTGCCAACCTTTTATGAAACCAGAATTGTAACAGAAACTGCAAACCATTTGCCCGTACTGACATGAATTGCTACATAGCTGAGCTACAACCCGCATTAATTTGTTCCAATATGGGAAGTGGATTTAGTGCTCCACCAGCACTGCAGTGGACTTAGGAGGACCAGCAAGAGCACGAGAGAGCTATCTGTGATGTCTACTATAATGTTCCAATCCCACTGAAATGCCATTTTTTGGGTCCACGGAACCAGGCACAGATAGCTGGGTATAACTGAAAAGCAGTGCCTTAAACAGACTGAAACTAAGCAGGACATCTGTGTCAGAGCTTTGCCATCTCCTTGATGCATTATCTTCAGAAACTCAATAATCTATAGGGCACGACCAATAACCATCAAAGTCACCTCAACTCACAATTCTTATGCATCATGTTCCTTCTAGGCTAGCATATGTGTCTCTGCCATTTTGATGTCCATAGAAGAATTTTGGAGCTCATTCACCCATTCTGAAAGATCCTTGTGCACTCGGAGAAGCTTCCCTCACTTCTAAAGCCCTGGTCAGCTTACGGTTTCAAGTCCGCGTTTTTATGTGTCAGCAATCGCCCAGTCGGTAGCACTCTCACCTCTGAGTCAGAAGGTTGTGGTTCAAGTCACACTCCAGAGACTTGAGCACATGATCCAGGCTGACGTTCCAGTGCAGTACTAAGGAAATAATGCACTGTCAGAGATGACATTTTTTGGATGAGACATTAAACTGAGGCCCCATCTGCCCTCTCAGCTTGATGTTAAAGATCTCATAGCATTTTTCGAAGAAGAGCAGAATGTTCTCCCCGATGTCCTGGCCAATATTTATCCCTCAACCTAGCATCACTAAAGCAGATTATCTGGTCATTAATCTCATCATTGTTTGTGGGACCCTGCTGCTGCGTGTACAGTTAGTACCAGATCTGTGTCATTTATTAAACCTGCAATTCATATGTGCAAATTAATCTTTCCCAGACTGTCTTCATCTACACTAGTGCAGTTCCTTAAATGCAACCTATTCTCACCTTTAACTGCACTCCTGCTTAATTTGAACCAATGGCACATAAATGCTTGGCATAATGTTAAAAGTGCAGTGTATTTATTGGATGCTTTGGTTTTAAAAATCCATCACCATTTTGCCAGAAGCCCCACCGTGAGAATCGGCTGAGATCTTGATATGCTAGGTCACAGCCTTGCACCCAAATTTCTAGAATAGTGTTATGGAGAAGAAGTCACCACCCATCCCTTATAAGGCCATTGACGTGGATTGTGAACAAGAATTCTGAAAGTCCTGGTATACGGTTAATCCAGTTACGCCTGGTCAGAGCAGGTGTACCAGATGCCAAAGCGGTGGATGTAGGTCCAGGTTTAGATTTCCAAAGATTTGGTCAATCAGTCTTTCCCATGTTTCAACTGGGGAGAAGGTAGGGAGGAGGCACCTATCACCTGACTAACCCCCCCCCCCACCCCCCGACCGTCCCAGGACTTCAGTCAAACGTTTTTATCCAGTTTCTTGGGAGAGGCACCTCATATCTACTCCTCGCCTACCAGAAAATTCCACAAAATCTCTCTTACCTCTCTTACCATGCTGCACTGTTCTTTGGATTTTTGAGGTCATTATGTGGTGTGTGATTGCTGTTAGTTTGTACTCTGTCAGTGCTTCTCCTTTGTGCTGGTGTGCGATATGCAACACCTAAACTAATACATCTAAGTGATTGCATTATGCAAGGAATAAGTGTGTTGATTGGTTGCAGTTTCACTGCTAGATTTCTGGGATTCTGGTGGCCATAGCCCTCCTAGTAGTCTGTACTGCAGCGGCCCTGTATCCGTTGCTGCTGTGACTCCTTGGTCCTGCTGGCCTTCTGGTATCTCTCTTCTTAGCCTGCCCCTCGTATCGAGGATGACTTGCTTCCACACCAAAAAGGGATGAGTTCACAGGTGTTTCAATGAAGGATCTGATATTCCACGTCCCAAACTACATGTTGAAGGGTGGAAGATGCCTGGGCGTGGATTTTTTTAACATGTGGTGGCCGTTGCACACCAGCCACCACACGGGCTTGACAGAGCTAGCTAGGTCTTGGTCCAGTGGCAAAGATTAACCAAGACGACTGGAGACCAACTCTGCTGCACGGACTAAGTGCGCACACATATCGCAGTGTGGACTGGCCCGTGTTGCCCCAGGGCCCTCGCCTCTGCTGGGCCCCGAACTCACACCTCTACTGGGCCCCGATCACATCGCTCCACGATCACTCGCTGCTCTTTTGCCCCGACCTCGCTGCTCTTGCTGTACCTGCCCACGCTCCGATCAGCGACTTGGATCTTGGTGACGTCCAATTCCAGTCGCCCTCTTCACTGCCGTCGCTCTCTTGCGCCAAGCTCACGTTGCTCCCTGGAGTGGTACGCTGCCCATGCTGTCCAGGGGCCGCTCTCCTTTTATGGCCTTGACCTGCCGCTGGTGTTTCCTCGCATGTCAGGGCCACCATGCTGTCCAGGGGCCACGCGCCTTTCTCTACGGCCATTTGCATAGCACTAATGTGATGTCGTCTTGAATACCAGCCTCCTCATCTATGACTACTAAAGGCATGCCAGTGCTGCCAGGCACTCCCTCAACATGTCCACTGATATGTCAGAGAACAGAACTTTGGGCAAAAGCTGCTGCTGCTCACTTTGTTCACATTTCTTGTGAGGCCCATGGCTCAAAGCTAAATTGGGAACATCTACTCCTTTTGGAAGATACAAGTTAAAGCATTGTACACAATCACTGGCCTTTTGGCCACACTTTTTCATTATGACTAAGCTACATTGCAAACTTTTCTTGTAGGTGAAGATGGCAGCCAAGGAACGACAAACAGATATTGATGCATTCAGGATGAGGTGCCCCTCTGCTATTAGAGGAAAGTGCTTTGAGAAATAAAAAATAGTTGACATTTAATTCATAGTTTTGAAACTGATCCATTTATTTATCCCTTATTGGAGCTGAAATGAAACTGGCATCCTCATTGGGTTAAATGAGATCTTCTTTTTCGGCAGTCCCTCGGAGTCGAGGATGACTTGCTTCCACACTAGAAATGAGTTCTCAGGTGATTGAAGAGTCCAATGCGGGACCTACAGTCTCTGTCACAGGTGGGACAAACGGTGGTTGAAGGAACGGTTGGAAGGGGTGCCAGGGTTGCCGCGCACTGCTTCTGCTTTCAACGCTTGGCTTCAGCTTCCTCTCGACAATGAGACTCGAGGTGTTCAGCGCCTTCCCGGATGCTTTTCCTCCACTTTGTGCAGTCTTGTGCCAGGGATTCCCAGGTGTCGATGGGGATGTTGCACTTTTTCATGGAGGCTTTCAGGGTGTCCTTGAAGCGTTTCCTCTGCCCACCTGGGGCTTGCTTACTGTGTCGAAGATCCGAGTATAGTGTTTGCTTTGGAAGTCTTCTGTCAGGCATACGGCGATGTGACCATCCATCGGAGCTGATCAAGTGTGGTCAGTGCTTCGAAACTGGGGATGTTGGCCTGAGCGAGAAAACTGTCATTGGTGCACCTATCCTGCCAATGGATTTGCAGGATCTTGCGGAGGCAGTGCTGGTGGTACTTCTCCAGCATTATGAAGTGCTTGCTGTACATGGTCCATGTCACTGAGCCATATAGGAGGGCAGGTATCACTACTGCTCTGCAGACCATGAGCTTGGTGCCGGGTTTGAGGTCCTGGTCTTCAAGCACTCTCTTGCTCAGGCAACGAAAGGCTGCACTGGCACACTGAAGGTGGTGTTGGACCTTGTCGTCGATCAGAACAGATAATGAACACAATCATAAAAGAGAATTAACTCCGAAGTTTTTGTTTTGTGGATGGTAATTGTTATGTCTTGAATAAAGTAATGTGATTGAGTACTGTAGACGTGAGTAAGTGTGACCTTTGTCTCATAACATAAGAATATAAGAATTAGGAACAGGAGTAGGCCATCTAGCCCCTCGAGCCTGCTCCGCCATTCAACAAGATCATGGCTGATCTGGCCGTGGACTCAGTTCCACTGACCCGCCCGCTCCCCGTAACCCTTAATTCCCTTATTGGTTAAAAATCTATCTGTGATTTGAATACATTCAATGAGCTAGCCTCAACTGCTTCCTTGTGCAGAGAATTCCACAGATTCACAACCCTCTGGGAGAAGAAATTCCTTCTCAACTCAGTTTTAAATTGGCTCCTCCGTATTTTGGGGCTGTGCCCCGTAGTTCTAGTCTCCCCGACCAGTGGAAACAACCTCTCTGCCTCTATCTTGTCTATCCCTTTCATTATTTTAAATGTTTCTATACGATCACCCCTCATCCTTCTGAACTCCAATGACGAAAGACCCAGTCTACTCAATCTATCATCATAAGGTAACCCCCTCATCTCCGGAATCAGCCTAGTGAATCGTCTCTGTACCCCCTCCAAAGCTAGTATATCCTTCCTTAAGTAAGGTGACCAAAACTGCATGCAGTACTCCAGTTGCGGCCTCACCAATACCCTGTACAGTTGCAGCAGGACCTCCTTGCTTTTGTACTCCATCCCTCTCGCAATGAAGGCCAACATTCCATTCGCCTTCCTGATTACCTGCTGCACCTGCAAACTAACTTTTTGGAATTCATGCACAGACCCCCAGGTCCCTCTGCACTACAGCATGTTGTAATTTCTTCCCATTCAAATAATATTCCCTTTTACTGTTTTTTTTTCCAAGGTGGATGACCTCACATTTTCCGACATTGTATTCCATTTGCCAAACCTTAGCCCATTCGCTTAACCGATCTAAATCTCTTTGCAGCCTCTCTGTATCCTCTACACAACCCTCTTTCCCACTAATTTTTGTGTCATCTGCAAATTTTGTTACACTACACTCTGTCCCCTCTTCCAGGTCATCTATGTATATTGTAAACAGTTGTGGTCCCAGCACCAATCCCTGTGGCACACCACTAACCACCGATTTCCAACCCGAAAAGGACCCATTTATCCCGACTCTCTGCTTTCTGTTAGCCAGCCAATTCTCTATCCATGCTAATACATTTCCTCTGACTCCGTGTACCTTTATCTTCTGCAGAATCCTTTTGTGTGGCACCTTATCGAATGCCTTTTGGAAATCTAAATACACCCACATCCATCGGTACACCTCCATCCACCATGTTCGTTATATCCTCAAAGAATTCCAGTAAATTAGTTAAACATGATTTCCCCTTCATGAATCCATGTTGCGTCTGCTTGATTGCACTATTCCTATCTAGATGTCCCGCTATTTCTTCCTTAATGATAGCTTCAAGCATTTCCCCACTACAGATGTTAAACTAACCAGCCTATAGTTACCTGCCTTTTGTCTGCCCCCTTTTTTAAACAGAGGCGTTACATTAGCTGCTTTCCAATCCACTGGTACCTCCCCAGAGTCCAGAGAATTTTGGTAGATTATAACGAATGCATTTGCTATAACTTCCACCATCTCTTTTAATACCCTATGCTGCATTTCATCAGGACCAGGGAACTTGTCTACCTTGAGTCCCATTAGCCTGTCCAGCACTACCCCACCTAGTGATAGTGATTATCTCAAGGTCCTCCCTTCCCACATTCCCGTGACCAGCAATTTTTGGCATGGTTTTTGTGTCTTCCACTGTGAAGACCGAAGCAAAATAATTGTTTAAGGTCTCAGCCATTTCCACATTTCCCATTATTAAATCCCCCTTCTCATCTTCTAAGGGACCAACATTTACTTTAGTCACTCTTTTCCGTTTTATATCTCTGTAAAAGCTTTTACTATCTGTTTTTATGTTTTGCGCAAGTTTATTTTTGTAATCTATCTTTCCTTTCTTTATTGCTTTCTTAGTCATTCTTTGCTGTTGTTTAAAATTTTCCCAATCTTCTAGTTTCCCACTAACTTTGGCCACCTTATACGCATTGGTTTTTAATTTGATACTCTCCTTTATTTCCTTGGTTATCCACGACTGGTTATCCCTTCTCTTACCACCCTTCTTTTTCACTGGAATATATTTTTGTTGAGCACTATGAAAGAGCTCCTTAAAAGTCCTCCACTGTTCCTCAATTGTGCCAACGGTTAGTCTATGTTTCCAGTCTACTTCAGCCAACTCTGCCCTCATCCCACTGTCGTCCCCTTTGTTTAAGCATAGTACGCTCATTTGAGATGCTACTTCCTCACCCTCAATCTGTGTTACAAATTCAACCATACTGTGATCACTCATTCCGAGAGGATCTTTTATTAGGAGATCGTTTGTTATTCCTGTCTCATTACACAGGACCAGATCTAAGATAGCTTGTTCCCTTGTAGGTTCTGTAACATACTGTTCTAAGAAACAATACCGTATGCATTCTATGAATTCCTCCTCAAGGCTACCCCGTGCGATTTGATTTGACCAATCGATATGTAGGTTAAAATCCTCCATGAGTACTGCCGTTCCTTTTTCACATGCCTCCATTATTCCCTTGATTATTGCCCGCCCCACCATGAAGTTATTATTTGGGGGTCTATAAACTACGCCCACCAGTGACTTTTTCCCCTTACTATCTCTAATCTCCACCCACAATGATTCAACATTTTGTTCATTAGAGCCAATATCGTCTCTCACAACTGCCTTGATATCATCCTTTATTAACAGAGCTACCCCACCTCCTTTCCTTTCTTGTCTATCTTTCCGAATTATTAGATACCCCTGTATGTTTAATTCCCAGTCTTGGCCACCCTGCAATCACGTTTCTGTAATGGCCACCAAATCATACTCATTTGTAATGATTTGTGCCGTCAACTCATTTACTTTATTTCGAATGCTGCGTGCATTTCGGTAGAGTGTTTTAATACTAGTTTTTAAACCATGATTTTTAGTTTTGACCCCTCCTGCAGCCCCTTTATATTCATACATATTGTCCCTTCCTATCACCTTGTAGTTTACACTTACTCCAGTGCTACGCTGCTCTGTTGCCTCCTGCCTTTTGCATTCTTTCTTGGGGTCCTGTTCATCTGAGCTCTCACCCACTCTAACTAGCTCAGAGCCCTCTCCTGGGTTCCAAATACTCCTCGTATTGAGGCACAGAGCTTTCAGGCTTGCCTTTTTATTACACTTTGACCCTTTAGAATTTTGCTGTACAGTGGCCCTTTTTGTTTTTTGCCTTGGGTTTCTCTGCCCTCCACGTTTACTCATCTCCTTTCTGTCTTTTGCTTCTGTCTCCATTTTATTTCCCTCTGTCTCCCTGCATTGGTTCCCATCCCCCTGCCATATTAGTTTAACTCCTCCCCAAAAGCACTAGCAAACACTCCCCCTAGGACATTGGTTCCGGTCCTGCCCAGGTGCAGACCGTCCAGTTTGTACTGGTCCCACCTCCCCCAGAACCGGTTCCAATGCCCCAGGAATGTGAATCCCGCCCTGCTGCACCACTGCTCAAGCCACGTAATCATCTGAGCTCTCCTGCGATTCCTACTCTAACTAGCACGTGGCACTGGTAGCAATCCCGAGATTACTACTTTTGAGGTTCTACGTTTTAATTCAGCTCCTCGCTCCTTAAATTCGTCTCGTAGGACCTCATCCCTTTTTTTACCTATATCGTTCGTACCAATGTGCACCACGACAACTGGCTGTTCACCCTCCCTTTTCAGAATGTCCTGTACCCGCTCCGAGACATCCTTGACCCTTGCACCAGGGAGGCAACATAGCATCCTGGAGTCTCGGTTGCGGCCACAGAAACGCCTGTCTATTCCCCTTACAATTGAATCCCCTATCACTATCGCTCTCCCACTCTTTTTCCTGCCCTCCTGTGCAGTAGAGCCAGCCACGGTGCCATGAACTTGGCTGCTGCTGCCCTTCCCTGATGAGTCATCCCCCTCAACAGTACTCAAAGTGGTGTATCTGTTTTGCAGGGTGATGACCGCAGGAGACCCCTGCACTACCTTCCTTGCACTGCTCTTCCTGCTGGTCTTCCATTCCCTATCTGACTGTGGACCCTTCACCTGCGGTAAGACCAACTCGTCACATGTGCTACTCACATCATTCTCAGCATCGTGGATGCTCCAGAGTAAATCCACCCTCAGCTCCAATTCTGCAACGCGGACCGTCAGGAGCTGGAGGCGGATACACTTTCCGCACATGTAATCGTCAGGGACACCGGAAGTGTCCCTGAGTTCCCACATGGTACAGGAGGAGCATATCACGTGACCGAGCTCTCCTGCCATGACTGAACCCTAAGATACACTTAAATTGGAAACAACAGTGCTAAAGTTTACGCACTGTTATAGAAGAGAAAAAAGAAAAACTACTCACCAATCACCAGCCAATCACTTATCCCCTTGGCTGTGACGTCACCTTTCTGTTTCTTTCTACTTCTTTTTTGCCTTCTCCCTGTAGCTGCACAAGCCTCCTCCTCCTCGACGCTGCCCGAACTCCTTGTCTCGTGGCCTTTTTATAGGCCTCCGACCCCGGACTGCCGCCTCCTCCTCGACGCTGCCCGAACTCCTGAACTCGCGGCCTTTTTATAGGCCTCTGATCCCTTATGTTCTTATGTTCTCCCTCCCAAAGTCAATCGTACATTTATTTACAGGGTGAGATGATCTGGGGCTTTTCGCTCCCTGGTCGATCGTCTCGGTATAAATGCAGGTGCAGGTGAGTTGGTTGGGCCTTCGCTGGGCTGCTGCACAGCTGGCCTTGCTGGGCTGCTGGGGATGATGAGTTCAGCTTCGTGGTCAACTGTGATGTCGGTTGCCACTTGTGTGTGTGTCAGAGGGTCGAAGTTGGTGGTGTCCTCTTCAGGTTGCGCGTGGCTGTGAATCGCAGTTTGGTTTGGTCCAAATGTTTTCTGCAAGTTAGTCCATTTGCGAGTTTGACCTGAAACACCCTACTCCCTTCTTTGGCTATGACAGTGTCAGCAAGCCATTTGGGACCATGTCCATAGTTGAGTACAAATACAGGGTCATTTACTTCAATATCGCGTGACAAATTTGCACGATCATGGTACATACTTTGTTGATGCCGCTTGCCTTCGACCTGATCATGGAGATCAGGGTGGACGAGAGAGAGCCTTGTTTTGAGCGTCCTTTTCAAGAGCAGCTTGGCTGGGGGAACCCCAAGAGCGAGTGGGGTCTGGTGCGGTAGCTGAGCAGGACTCGGGACAGGCGGGTCTGCCGGGAACTTTCCGATACGCATTTCAAGCTTTGCTTGATGGTTTGGACTGCCCGTTTTGCCTGGCCATTGGATGTGGGCTTGAACGGGGCAGATGTGACGTGCTTGATCCCATTGTGGGTCATGAATTCCTTGAATTCAGCACTGGTGAAGCTGACAAAGACATCAGGCAGGCCGTGCATGGCAAACATGGCTTGTAGGTTTTCAATGGTGGCAGTGGACATGTTTACAAACATTATTACACATTCAATCCACTTTGAATAAGCATCCACAACAACCAAGAACATTTTGCCTAGAAACAGGCCAGCGAAGTCAACGTGGACCTTAGACCACGGTTTGGAGGGCCATGACCACAAACTTAGCGGTGCCTCCCTGGGTGCATTGCTCAGTTGAGAGCAAATGTTGCATTGGTGCACGCATGACTCCAAATCTGAGTTGATGCCGGGCCACCACACATGGGATCTGGCTATAGCTTTCATCATTACTATGTCTGGGTGGGTACTGTGTAGGTCTTGTATGAACGTTTCCCTGCCTTTTTTTGGCAAAACCACACGATTACCCCACAAAAGACAGTCCACCTGTATGGACATTTTGTCTTTACGTCACTAGAACGGCTTGATCTCTTCATGCATCTCCGCTGGGACGCTGGACCAGCTCTTATGGAGGACACAGTTTTTTTACAAGGGACAGTAAAGGATCCTGGCTGGTCCAGGCCCTGATCTGGCGGACCATAGCGGGTGACTTTTCATTTTCAAATGCATCCATCATCAAGAGCAAGTTTGCAGGCTGTGCCATTTCCACCCCAGCGGTGGGCAATGGTAGCCGACTGAGAGCATCAGCGCAGTTCTCTGTGCCTGGCCTGTGGCGAATTACATAGTTATATGCAGACAGCATGAGCGCCCATCTTTGGATGCGAGCAGAGGCATTGGTATTGATACCTTTGCTCTCTGAGAATTGCGATATGAGCAACTTATGGTCAGTTTCTAACTCGAACTTAAGCCCAAACAAATACTGATGCATTTTTTTTTACCCTGTAAATGCATGCTAGAGCTTCTTTTTCAATCATGCTGTAAGCCTTTTCGGCCTTGGACAAGCTGCTGGACGCATAAGCGACCGGTTGCAATGTTCCCGATTCGTTTGCTTGTTGTAACACACACCCAACCCCGTATGAAGACGCATCGCAAGCTAGCACTAAACCTTTACAAGGATCATACAGAACAAGCAGTTTGTTGGAACATAACAGATTTTGGGCTTTCTCAAATGCTATCTCTTGTGATTTCCCCCATACCCAGTCATTTCCTTGTGTAGCAACACTTGTAGAGGTTCTAGCAAGGTGCTTAACCCGGGTAGGAAATTACCAAAATAATTGAGGCATCCCAGGAACGACCGCAGCTCCGTCACGTTCTGTGGTCTTGGCGCTTTCTTGATGGCCTCCGTCTTGGTGTCGGTGGGTCTGATGCCGTCTGCCGTGATTCTTCTCTCTAAGAACTCGACCTCTGGCGCCAGGAAAACACACTTCGAGCGTTTCAACTTGAGTCCCACGCGATCTAGCCAATTTAGAACCTCTTCCAGGCTCTGCAAGTGTTCGATGGTGTTCCGACCTGTGACCAGTATGTCGTCCTGGATAAGCACGGTGCATGGAACCGACATTAGCAGACTCTCCATGTTCCTTTGAAAAATAGTCACGGCCGATCGAATCCCAAACGGGCATCTATTGTAGATGAACAGAACTTTGTGTGTGTTGATGCAGGTGAGGCCTTTCGAAGATTCCGCCAGCTCCTGTGTCATGTAGGCCAAGGTCAGGTCCAACTTGGTGAACGTCTTTCCTCGAGCCAGAGTCGCAAATAGGTCGTCTGCTTTGGGTAGCAGGTGTTGGTCCTGCAACGAAAAACGGTTAATCGTTACTTTATCTAATCGGGACTTTGAGCGAGGACGTCGAGGAGGCAGCCTATAAAAGGCCCAGCATCGGAGAGGCAGCGGGACTTCGAGCGGGACGTCGAGGAGGCAGCCTATAAAAGGCCCAGCATCGGAGAGGCAGCGGGACTTCGAGCGGGACGTCGAGGAGGCAGCCTATAAAAAGCAGAGCATCAGCTGCAAGAGGGAGGCAAAAAAGAAGTAGAAAGAAATCGAAAGGTGACGTCACAGCCAAGGGGGTAAGTGATTGGCTGCTGATTGGTGAGTAGTTTTCCTTTTACTTTTTCTTTATTAGTAAGTAACCTTCTGGCATTGTTGTTGCCAAATTAAGTTAATCTTGGGGTTAAGTCATGGCAGGAGAGCTCGGAAATGTATTATGCTCCTCCTGTACTATGTGGGAAGTCAGAGAAGCTTCCAGTGTCCCTGATGACTAAATGCGGGAAGTGTATCCGCCTGCAGCTCCTGACGGACCGCATTGTGGCACTGGAGCTGTGGGTGGAGTCACTCTGAAGCATCCACAATGCTGAGAATGACATGAATAGCACATTTAGCGAGTTGGTCTTACTGCAGGTAAAGGGTACACAGCCAGATAGGGAATGGGTGACCAACAGGAAGAGCAGTGGAAGGAAAGTAGTGCAGGAGTCCCCTGTGGTCATCCCCTGCAAAACAGATACACCGCTTTGGGTACTGTTGAGGGGGGATGACTCATCAGGGGGGAGCAGCAGCAGCCAAGTTCATGGCACCATGTGTGACTCTGCTGCACAGGAGGGCAGGAAAAAGAGTGGAAGAGCTATAGTGATAGGGGATTCGATTGTAAGGGGAACAGATAGGCGTTTCTGCGGCCGCAACCGAGACTCTAGGATGTTATGTTGCCTCCCTGGTGCAAGGGTCAAGGATGTCTCAGAGCAGGTACAGGAGATTTTGAAAGGGGAGGGTGAACAGCCAGTTGTCGTGGCGCATATAGGTACCAACGATATAGGTAAAAAACGGAATGACATCCGACGAGACGAATTTAGGGAGCTAGGAGCTAAATTAAAAAGTAGGACCTCAAAAGTAATAATCTCAGGATTGCTACCAGTGTCACGTGCTTGTCAGAGTAGGAATCGCAGGATAGCTCAGATGAATACGTGGCTTGAGGAGTGGTGCAGAAGGGAGGGATTCAAATTCCTGGGACATTGGAACCGGTTCTGGGGGAGGTGGGACCAGTACAAACCGGACGGTCTGCAACTGGGCAGGACCGGAACCAATATCCTAGGGGGAGTGTTTGCTAGTGCTGTTGGGGAGGAGTTAAACTAATATGGCAGGGGGATGGGAACCTATGCAGGGAGACAGAGGGAAATAAAATGGAGGCAGAAGCAAAAGATAGAAAGGAGAATAGTAAAAGTGGAGGGCAGGGAAACCCAAGGCAAACAACAAAAAGGGTCACATTACAGCAAAATTCTAAAGGGGCAAAGTGTGTTAAAAAGGCAAGCCTGAAGGTTTTGTGCCTCAATGCGAGGAATATTCAGAATAAGGTGGACGAATTAACTGTGCAGATAGCAGTTAACGGATATGATGTAATTGGCATCATGGAAACATGGCTTCAGGGTGACCAAGGCTGGGACATCCAGGGGTATTCAACATTTAGGAAGGATAGACAGAAAGGAAAAGGAGGCAGGGTGGCCTTGCTGGTTAAAGAGGAAATTAAGAGGGACATTAAATTAAAGAGGGACATTAGCTTGGATGATGTGGAATCGGTATGGGTGCAGCTGCGAAATACCAAAGGGCAGAAAATGCTAGTGGGAGTTGTGTACAGACCACTAAACAGTAGTAGTGAAGTTGGGGACAGCATCAAACAGTTACTGCAGAAGATAAAGGTACACGGAGTCAGAGGAAATGTACTAGCACGGATAGAGAATTGGCTGGCTGACAGAAAGCAGAGAGTCGGGATAAATGGGTCCTTTTTGGGTTGGAAATCGGTGGTTAGTGGTGTGCCACAGGGATCGGTGCTGGGACCACAACTGTTTACAATATACATAGATGACCTGGAAGAGGGGACAGAGTGTAGTGTAACAAAATTTGCAGATGACACAAAGATTAGTGGGAAAACAGGTTGTGTAGAGGATGCAAAGAGATTTAGATAGGTTAAGCGAATGTGCTAAGGTTTGGCAGATGGAATACAATGTCGGAAAATGTGAAGTCATCCACCTTGGAAAAAAAAACAGTAAAAGGGAATATTATTTGAATGGGGAGAAATTACAACATGCTGCGGTGCAGAGGGACCTGGAGGTCCTTGTACATGAAATCCCAAAAAGTTAGTTTGCAGTTGCAGCAGGTATTCAGGAAGGCAAATGGAATGTTGGCCTTCATTGCGAGAGGGCTGGAGTACAAAAGCAGGGAGGTCCTGCTGCAACTGTATAGGGTATTGGTGAGGCCGCACCTGGAGCACTGCGTGCAGTTTTGGTCACCTTACTTAAGGAAGGATATACTAGCTTTGGAGCGGGTACAGAGATGATTCACTAGGCTGATTCCGGAGATGAGGGGGTTACCTTATGATGATAGATTGATTAGACTGGGTCTTTACTCGTTGGAGTTCAGAAGGATGAGGGGTGATCTTATAGAAACATTTAAAATAATGAAAGGAATAGACAAGATAGAGGCAGAGAGGTTGTTTCCACTGGTCGGGAAGACTAGAACTAGGGGGCACAGCCTCAAAATATGGGGGAGCCAATTTAAAACCGAGTTGAGAAGGAATTTCTTCTCCCAGAGGGTTGTGAATCTGTGGAATTCTCTGCCCAGGAAAGCAGTTGAGGCTAGCTCATTGAATGTATTCAAATCACAGATAGATAGATTTTTAACCAATAAGGGAATTAAGGGTTACGGGGAGCGGGCGGGTAAGTGGAGCTGAGTCCACGGTCAGATCAGCCATGATCTTGTTGAGTGGCGGAGCAGGCTCGAGGGGCTAGATGGCCTATTCCTGTTCCTAATTCTTATGTTCTTATGTTCTTATGAAATTAGGGATGTGTGCATTAAAGGTACAGCAGTTATCATGGGCGACTTTAATCTACATATTGATTGGGCTAACCAAACTGGTAGCAATGCGGTGGAGAAGGATTTCCTGGAGTGTATTAGGGATGGTTTTCTAGACCAATATGTCGAGGAACCAACTAGAGAGCTGGCCATCCTAGACTGCGTGATGTGTAATGGTAGAAGGGACTAATTAGCAATCTTGTTGTGGGAGGCTCCTTGGGGAAGAGTGACCATAACATGGTAGAATTCTTTATTAAGATGGGGAGTGACACAGTTAATTCGGATAATAGGGTCTTGAACTTAAGGAAAGGTAACTTCAACGGTATGAGGCATGAATTGGCTAGAATAGACTGGCAAATGATACTTAAAGGGTTGACGGCAGATAGGCAATGGCAAACATTTAAAGATTACATGGATGAACTTCAACAATTGTACTTCAACAACTGGAGTCAAAATAAAACGGGGAAGGTGGCTCAACCGTGGCTAACAAGGGAAATTAAGGATAGTGTTAAATTCAAGGAAGAGGCATATAAATTGGCCAGAAAAAGCGGCAAACCTGAGGACTGGGAGAAATTTAGAATTCAGCAGAGGAGGACTAACAGTTTAATTAATAGGGGGAAAATAGAGTACGAGAGGAAGCTTGCGGGGAACATAAAAACTGACTGCAAAAGCTTCTATAGATAAGTGAAGAGAAAAAGATTAGTGAAGACAAACGTCTTGTAGTCGGATTCAGGTGAATTTATAATGGGGAACAAAGAAATGGCAGACCAATTGAACAGATACTTTGGTTCTGTCTTCACGAAGGAAGACACAAATAAACTTTTGGAAGTCCTAGGAGACCGAGAGTCTTGAGAGAAGGAGGAACTGAAGGATATCCTTATTAGACGGGAAATTGTGTTCGGCGATTGATGGGATTGAAGGCCGATAAATCCCAGGGGCCTGATACTCTGCATCCCAGAGGACTTAAGGTAGTGGCCCTAGAAATAGTGGATGCATTGGTGATCATTTTCCAACAGTCTATCAACTCTGGATCAGTTCACATGGACTGAAGGGTAGCTAATGTAAAACCACTTTTTAAAAAAGGAGGGAGAGAGAAAACGGGTAATTAGAGACTGGTTAGCCTGACATCAGTAGTGGGGAAAATGTTGGAATCAATCATTAAGGATGAAATAGCAGCGCATTTGGAAAGCAGTGACAGGATCGGACCAAGTCAGCATGGATTTATGAAAGGGAATTCATGATTAACGAATCTTCTGAAATTTTTTGAGGATGTAACTAGCAGAGTGGACAAGGGAGAACCAGTGGATGTCATGTATTTGGACTTTCAAAAGGCTTTTGACAAGGTCCCAGACACGAGATTGGTGTGCAAAATCAAAGCACATGGTATTGGGGGTAATGTACTGATGTGGATAGAGAGCTGTTTGGCAGACAGGAAGCAGAGAGTCTGGATAAATGGGTCCTTTTCAGAATGACAGGCAGTGACTAGTGGAGTGCCACAGGGCTTAGTGCTGGGACCCTAGCTCTTTACAGTATACATTAATGATTTAGATGAAGGAATTGAGTGTAATATCTCCAAGTTTGCGGATGACACTAAGCTGGGTGGTGGTGTGAGCCGTGAGGAGGACGCTAAGAGGCTGCAGGGTGACTTGGACAAGTTAGGTGAGTGGGCAAATATATGGCAGATGCAGTATAATGTGGATAAATGTGAGGTTATCCACTTTGGGTGCAAAAACACGAAGGCAGAATATTATCTGAATGGCGGCAGATTAGGAAAAGGGGGAGGTGCAATGAGACCTGGGTGTCATGGTTCATCAGTCATTGAAAGTTGGCATGCAGGTGCAGCAGGCGATGAAGAAGGCAAATGGTATGTTTGCCTTCATAGCTAGGGGATTTGAGTATAGGAGCAGGGAGGTCTTACTGCAGTTGTACAGGGCCTTGGTGAGACCTCACCTGGAATATTGTGTTCAGTTTTGGTCTCCTAATCTGAGGAAGGATGTTCATGCTATTGAGGAAGTGCAGCGAAGGTTCACCAGACTGATTCCAGGGATGGCTGGACTGACATATGAGGAGAGACTGGATCAACTGGTCGTTTATATATTGGAGTTTAGAAGGATGAGAGGGGATCTCATAGAAACGTATAAGATTCTGACGGGACTGGACAGGTTAGATGCGGGAAGAATGTTCCCGATGTTGGGAAAGTCCAGAACCAGGGGACACAGTCTTAGGATAAGGGGTCGGCCATTTAGGACTGAGATGAGGAGAAACCTCTTCACTCAGAGAGTTGTTAACCTGTGGAATTCCCTGCCGCAGAGTGTTGTTGATGCCAGTTCATTGGATATATTCAAGAGGGAGTTAGATATGGCCCTTACGGCTAAAGGGATCAATGGGGTATGGAGAGAAAGCAGGAAAGGGGTACTGAGGGAATGATCATTCATGATCATATTGAATGGTGGTGCAGGCTCAAAGGGCCAAATGGCCTACTCCTGCACCTATTTTCTATGTTTCTATGTTTTTTTGGACCGCACAAATCCTGACTGTGCCATCGCCTTTGCGAACCGGAACAATCGGACTGGCCCACTTGTTGAACTCCACTGGCGTGATGATGCCCTCTCGTTGCAGTCTGTCTAACTCGATCTCCACTTTCTCTCGCATCATATATGGCACTGCCCGTGCCTTGTGGTGGATGGGTCGTGTACCAGGAGACAAGTGGATCTGCACCTTCGCCCCCAAGAAACCTCCGATGCCTGGCTCAAACAATGACAGAAACTTGCTCAGAACTTGTGCACATTAGGCATCGTCGACGGACGAAAGTATTCGGATATCGTCCCAGTTCCAGCAGATCTTTCCCAGCCAAATTCTGCTGAACGGTGTGGGGCCATCTCCTGGTACTATCCATAGTGGTAATTCATGCACTGCTCCATCATAGGAGACTTTTACTGTTGTGCTGCTAATTACAGGGACCAGCTCTTTAGTGTAAGTTCTCAGCTTGGTGTGAATAGGGCTCAGCTAGAGCCATTGTGCCTTGTTGCACCGCAGCCTGTCAAAGGCCTTTTTGCTCATGATGGACTGACTCGCACCCGTGTCTAATTCCATAGATATTGGAATTCCGTTCAGTTCAACTTTTAACATGATCGGTGGACATTTCGTGGTGAAGGTGTGTACCCCGTACATTTCTGCCTCCTCGGTTCGAGTCTCTAGTTCAGTTTGATCCGCCATGGATCGGTCTTCCTCTGCAACGTGGTGGTTTTCAGGGTTTGCAGCGCGTCTGCACATTCACTGGAGGTGTCCCATTGTTCCACAGCCTTTGCACGCATAGTGTTTGAAGCGGCACTGATGGGCTCGATGATCACCTCCACAGCACCAACAAGGTATCAATTGCCTCGCATTCACACTTGATGGCGGACACTGAGTCATCTGAGGTTGTGCAGCTGCAGGCGTGTACGTTCTGCCATATGCATTCCTGCCTGAAAATGACGTTACTTTGTGTACAGTACTTGCCGAAACCTCTTTATGCTGCGAAATTTGTTTGGTGTTATCGCTGGTGGACATAAATGCCTGGGCTATAGTTATGGCTTTGCTCAGGTTCAATGTTTCAACAGTCAATAGTTTGCGAAGGAGAACCCAATGGCCAATGTCAAGCACAAAAAGTCTCTTAGCATTTGCTCCAGGAATCCATCGAATTCGCAATGTTCTGCAAGGCGCCTTAGTTTGGCAACGTAGCTCGCCACTTCCTGGCCTTCACACCGTTGACATGTGTAAAATCGATACCTTGCCATCAGAATGCTCTCTTTCGGATTTAGGTGCTCCCGGACCAGCGTACACAGCTCTTCATACAATTTGGTTGTTGGTTTCACCGGAGCAAGACAATTCTTCATGAGGCCATAGGTTGTTGCCCTGCAGACAGTGAGGAGGATCACCCTTCATTTGGCAGCGTTCGCACTCCCTTGCAGCTCATTGGCCACGAAGTATTGCTTGAATCGTACCACGAAGGCCTCCCAATTGTCCCCTTCTGAGAATTTCTCCAGGATACCAACAGTTCTCTGCATTCTCTGCATAGTTCGTTATCTCGTCGCCAGTCTTGAATAAAGTAATGTGATTGAGTACTGTAGACGTGAGTAAGTATGACCTTAGTCTCTTTATTCTAACTCCAGAGTGCTGGTACAGCGTGGGAGGCCTATTTATATACAGTGCTCCCAAGGGATGCGGGGATTCCTTGGGACTCCAACAGATACACCCTCTTGTGGCGGTAGGATGCTGGTTACATGGGTTGCATACATAACAGTAATAGTAGCTGGGATCCCAACGATTTACAATCTATATTAACGACTTGGAAGAAAGGACTGAGTGTAACGTAGCCAAGTTTGCTAACAATACAAAGATGGAAGGAAAAGCAATGTGTGAGGTGGACACAAAAAATCTGCAAAAGGACATAGACAAGCTAAGTGAGTGGGCAAAAATTTGGCAGATGGAGTGTAATGTTGGAAAATGTGAGGTCATGCACTTTGGCAGAAAAAAATCAAAGAGTAAGTTATTATTTAAATGGAGAAAGATTGCAAAGTGCCGCAGTACAGCGGGACCTGGGGGTACTTGTACATGAAACACAAAAGGATAGTATGCAGGTACAGCAAGTGATCAGGAAGGCCAAAGGAATCTTGGCCTTTATTGCAAAGGGGATGGAGTATAAAAGCAGGGAAGTCTTGCCACAGCTATATAATGTATTGTGAGACTACACCTGGAATACTGTATGCAGTTTTGGTTTCCATATTGCAAGGATATACTTGCTTTGGAGGCAGTTCGGAGAAGGTTCACTAGGTTGATTCTGGGGATGAGGGGGTTGACTTATGAGGAAAGGTTGAGTAGGTTGGGCCTCTACTCATTCGAATTCAGAAGAATGAGAGGTAATCTTATCGAAATGTATAAGATTATGAGGGGGCTTGACAAGGTGAATGCAGAGAGGATGTTTCCACTGATGGGGGAGACCAGAACTAGGGGGCATAATCTTAGAATAAGGGGCCGCCCATTTAAAACAGAGATGAGGAGAAATTTCTTCTCTGAGGGTTGTAAATCTGTGGAATTCGCTGCCTCAGAGAGCTGTGGAAGTTGGGACATTGAATAAATTTAAGACAGAAATAGACAGTTTCTTAAATAATAAGGGGTAAGGGGTTATGGGGAGTGGGTGGGAAAGTGGAGCTGAGTCCATGATCAGATCAGCCATGATCTTATTGAATGGCGGAGCAGTGTCGAGAGGCCGTATGGCCTACTCCTGTTCCTATTTCTTATATTCTTATGTTCTTATTTAATCTGGAGAGTCCGAATGCTCTTTGAATCTATTAAATGAATATATCTATATCTAGCAAAGATTCATGAGACATTTGAAGAATGTGTAGAAGAGCTCAAAAGACATGCAAAAAGATCTGTGCACAGCTAATTCAATTTAGGTTTTGACATAAACTAGAGAGTCCTCATTCTTGGGGAGTGACGGTTGTTGGAGATGTAGCATGGTAGAGAATGCCTCTACATATTTTACACCCTTTCTCAAAATTGAGGGGCTGAAATTGCCCCTCCTGATAAGGTCTCTGGCCACCTGAAAGTAGCGGCCACAGGGCGGCGCAGAATGGCCGCCGACGCTCCATGGAAAGGCCGCCATTTCTAAATTGCCCTACCTCAGTTTGGGAGCGATGCACACGCCGACCCCTTACCCACCAGTCGGGACCTCCTTGCAAAATGTCCCCTTGGGAAATGGCCCCTTTCCCGGTAATGCCGATCGGTGCCCCTCACAGCTTTTGCTGTCGGTACACTCTCCGTGGCATGGCAGCCTGGCCTCCTGAAAAGGGAGGGGGCACTGCCACGCCCGCCATGTTATTTTTATTTGTCAGCCGACTGCCAGGTTGGCCCGACAATTATGCCCCTGGGTTCGGCCGGGCCACCAACAGCAACCTCTTGGGTGCCAGGCCACTGGCCCAGCTGAAACCCTCCCTGGTGACCCAGTGGATCTAACTTAAAAGTATTTAGAGCTCGCAGCGGCTCTCCCCTTTAACTGAAAGGGAGAGACGATGTGACACGTCAGCGTGGCGCTGATGATTGGTCGGGTTGCGGCGGAGAAAAACTTTAAAAAAACAGAGGGTGCGACCCATTACAGGCGGAGGTCAATTTCTACCCCTGAAGCTTTTTGGGTTCTAATTATGAAAACAGAGCTAAAATCTGGAATATATTGTTTGAGGCCGATTTTCCTCTACTTTGCCCCAGGGGACAAACACAAGTCTCCACACTGTTGCCATTGGTCCAGGATTTCCTGGGCTTCCTCTGGGGAGGTGGGGGTGAAGTTCTTGCACCTACTATCAGTAGGGAGTAAAGGCAGTCATGTGAATGAGGTGGGAGGGGGTGTTCCAGGCCCTACTTCCTCATTTTCCTCTTTGCTGGATAAGCACCCATTTCGACAGGCTCCCTGTAGATGTGTACCCCAAGGACCTGCGCCCATCCCCTCTCTGATTAGAGAATTGCAGAGGGACAGGCAGCCCACTCATGGAGGTAGCAAAAGTAGGTGATGGCAAAATGATCATCAGAGCTCAATCCCTCTGACTCCTGTTTATGAACACTAAATGGTAACATTTTGAAGGCATTGAAGAGAAGAGACACTTAGGTGTTCAGGTACATAGGGGTCGAAATTTGGTGCTGCCGTTTTGAGGCATTGTCACCGCCCGAGTGCTGATTATAGCGCGGATTTAGCGCAGCCTCAAAGTCCTAAATTCAGTTTTTACGGCCAAAGATGAGAGAGCAGCGCTAAAAAGTGACATCGCACACTCATCCTCGGGCGGGAGCTCAGGAGGCTGACTGAATTTCCCGACCGGAGGCCGCCGCCATGCTGGAAAAAAAACAGGAAGAAAAAAAAATAACTAAAACTTCTCTGATCTACACACACACACTTCCTTACTCTTAAAACTAATGAAAACGTGCAGAAATAAATAAAGAGTAAAACTTACCTTCCTTTCTAGGCGATTTCCCACGAGATCCGCTCAGTTACGACAGCTTTTTCCTGGCTGTACTGCTGGTCTGTTTGTATGGCAGCCGCACAAAGCAAATGTCACAACAGAGGCATCAAAGAGGCGTTGTATGTGGGAGGCATTAGTAGGGGCAGCGTTGCCTCTTGGAGCCTCTGCCAAAGAATCTAGGGTGAAGCATTGACGTCGCTTACCGACAACGGTAGGCATTTACCACCCGTTAGCCGCCTTCCACGCGTGGTAACAGGCGACGTACAAAATCCAATTTTGACCCCATAAATCTTTAAAAGTGGGAGGACATGTTGATAGAAATGTAAAAAAAATTGTAATCCATGTTTTATAAATAGGGGAATAGAGAACACAAGCAATGGTTAGGCTTCAGTTAGAATGTTGTGTCCAGTTTTGAGTATTCTACATTTGGAAACATGCCAAGGCCACAAAGAGTACAGAAGAGATTTACGAAGATTATGCTAAGGATATGGGGCCTTATGAAGAGAGACAAGCAAACTGGTGCCTTATTTTGCTAAAACAGTGAAGGCTAGGAGGAGATCTCATTTGGGGGTGTTCAAAATTACAAGGGGTTTTAATAAGAGCAAATGGACAAAAATTATTTCCACTGGTTAGTGATTTAGTGAGTAAAGAGTATAAATATGAGATCATCACCAAATGAACATATGGTGAGATTAGGAGAATATTTTATGCAGAGGGTTATTGGAACATCAGGATACACAATTACTTTTAAAAAGAAAGTGTTTGAAAAGAAAAGAAAGAAAGGGTGTGGTGAAAGAACAAGGACACTGATATTAAGTTCATAGCTCTTTCAGAGACCTGGTGCAGAACAATGTGCTGAATTGCCTCCTTCTGTTAAATTCTATTTTTCTATGATTCACATGATTAGATAACAAAGCAATTTCTGACAAATCAGCACTTAGTAAGTATAGATTTTTTTGTTGCCTGTTGCATTATGCACAATAGGGTAGCACTACATGGTAGTACCGTCAATCTGTTTGAAGTCATCAATGACTGACAGATGGCGGAGGAAGATGACAAGACATGCAGCAGCAAGATCATTTGGCCATCGGGCATATTTGCAATAATATCATCTGTAATTATAGGTAATAGTAACAAAAGCCTGAAATGCAGTGAATAGCAAAAATGGGGATGTTGATACACGTGAATGTTTGAGTTTTTTATATGCACCCTGAGGAGGCAAGTGCTATCCACATGAGCAAATTGAGCATGCCACAGAAATGGAATGTCAGAAATATAATAACAAAAATGTTAAAACCTTTTCACATATGCTTTCAAAAATTATATGGTTTTGCTTACAATAAATATGTCATTGTACATGCATTATCCTGAAAATCGTCACAGCCTCTTTAGCACCATGCTCTAGTTCTAGCAGACGGACAACGGCCAGAATTTTCCCGACCAAGTCGGGTCGGGTGCGTGCAAGCCGATGGTGGGTTGGTACCATAATATGTCCATCAGCCCGCTCTTCAAAGTGACTTTAGCGAATTGGCCCCTATTAAGGCAGACATTCGTGATGATGTTATCAATGACTCATTTCCAGCGGGGATATTTAAAGCAACCTTGACCACCGCATTTGAAGGCTCATGTAGGAGTGTGGGGAGAGTATTGGAGAGGAGTGTGTTGTTGCAGAGAGATAGAAACACGGCATCCCAGAGACAGGGCTGCACCAATGATTCCCTATATATACTTGTGGAGGGAGTCAGAGCACACAAGGAGGTCCTCTTCCCTGCTGATGGGCAGAAGGGACTTCCCCAGGAGACTAAAAGAGCCTGGCTCCAAATTGCTGAGGAGGTCAACAGCAGGGATGTGGTGAGGAGGACCTGGGTACAGTGCCGGAAGCGCTTTGATGATCTGATGAGATCAGGAAAGGTGAGTGCAAAGCCACACTCACCTTCATCCTGCTGTGTCAGTCATCACATCCCCAATCACTCTGCTTTCCCAAGCCTACTCCTGCACATCCTTACTCACACCAACATATCTTGCACATCCACCCTGTC
The DNA here is from genome assembly GCF_044704955.1 of Pristiophorus japonicus. NCBI lineage: Eukaryota > Metazoa > Chordata > Chondrichthyes > Pristiophoridae > Pristiophorus > Pristiophorus japonicus. The sequence continues at coordinate 286,050,885 of NC_091979.1, forward strand.
ATGTATGCAACCTTCATTTAACTAACCTTCATGCAACAACACTGCATACTGTATACACCTAAGAAATGCATACCTTGACCACAGGGGGTGAACTTGTGGGGTACACTCTTCATCTAGTCACCCAGGTATATAAAGGGAGGTCCCACGCAGGGTCTTGGTCCTGTGAATAAAGGTTCGGGTCACAGAATGATCTTGTCTGCAGAATGTGCCTCATGTGAATTTGTAGTAGTGTGTAAGGACATTACATTTGGCGACGAGAAACGGGAATCAACGACTCACGAGAATGGCCACCGGTAGCACAGAGGAACGGTACTGTGTTGGTGAGGACTGGGACGATTTCGTTGAGAGGCTCCAGCAGAGCTTTGCCACGAAGGACTGGCTGGGAGATGCAGCGGCTGACAAGCGAAGGGCGCATCTACTGACCAGCTGTGGACCTAAGACGTATGCGCTGATGAAAGACCTGCTCGCACCCGAGAAGCCGGCGGACAAAACATTTGAAGAGCTCAGCAAACTGATCAGTGAGCACCTCAAACCGGCAAGCAGTATACACATGGCCCGACACCGATTCTAGACACACCGACGTCGGGAAGGACAGAGCATACCGGACTTTGTTGCGGCGCTTGGCCAGCCTCTGTAAATTCACTGACGCCTGCAGGGGGGAGATGTTAAGGGATTTCTTTATTGTGGGCATTGGTCATGCCGGGATTTTCATAAAGCTAATTGAGACCAAGAACTTGACCTTGGAAGCGGCAGCGTTGATGGCTCAGACCTTCATGGCAGGGGAGGAGGAAACCAAGATAATATACGCGCGCAACTCTGCTTCCAACGTGGCGATGGATCAGGAAGTTAACATTGTAAACGCGACTCAGAACCCTGCAGGCAGGCAAGGGCAATTCGACACCACCCAGGCAGCAACAGACTCGAGAGTGGGTCATCAACAGAGACAATGGCAGGTTGAATGTAAATTTACGCCATCATGGTGGACAATGCGTCCCGGGATGGGGCCATTGTCACTCACTAACAGAGTGCTCAAGAGCAATCAAAGAGACAATCAGAGAGGAATGCCTGGTAACAGTCCTTTTGTTCACAACAATCGCAGCTCATGCTGGAGGTGCGAGGGCAGACATGCTGCAAAAACCTGTAGGTTTTAACAATTTATCTGTAGAAATTGTATCTTCAATGGACATTTAGCCAGAATGTGCAGGAAGCCCGCAGCGAGGCTAATTTACAAGGCAGATGAACCAGAAGAGGGGTCTGCAAGGCAGGTTGATGCTTGGGACAAAGCAATGGATGCTGAAGTTCAACGGGTTCATGTGGCAAACATCCACAGTGAGCACCCAGGCATCGTGCTAATGAAGGCCATTGCCCGGTCACATGTATGGTGGCCTGGAATTGACTCAGACCTGGAACACTGTGTTCGCAGGTGCACGACGTGTGCCCAGCTGGGCAATGCCCCCAGGGAGGCCCCACTCAGCCCGTGGCCCTGGCCCACCAGGCCATGGTCATGTATTCACATAGACTACGCGGGCCCGTTCATGGGAAAAATGTTCCTCATTGTTGTTGATGCGTACTCGAAATGGATCGAGTGCATCATATTGAATTTGTGCATGACATCCACCACTGTGGAGAGTCTGCGTGTGGTCTTTGCGACCCACGGCTTGCCAGACATCCTGTTTAGCGAGAACGGCCAGTGTTTCACTAGCTTTGAATTCCAGGAGTTCATGTCGGGTAATGGCATCAAACATGTCAGGACAGCACCGTTCAAGCCAGCTTCCAATGGCCAGGCGGAACGTGTGGTCCAAATCATAAAACAGGGCATGCTCCGGATTCAAGGACCCTCCCTTCAATGCCGCCTATCGCGCCTCCTGCTGGCCTATAGGTCCCGACCGCATTCGTTCACGGGAGTCATGAAACGAACTCTTAAGACTCGGCTGTCCCTCATTCACCCAGTCCTGTCAGACATTGTTGAGGGCAAGCGCCAGTCCCAAAATGAGTGCCATGACCGTAACTCAAAGGGGAGATGTATAGAAATCGATGACCCTGTATTTGTTCTTAATCACACTTTGGGGCCCAAGTGGCTTGAGGGTACTGTAATTGGCAAAGAGGGTCATAGTGGTCAGACTTAACAGTGGGCAGATATGCTGCAAGCATCTGGACCAAGTAAAAAAAAGGTTCAGCATGGACACTGAGGAACCTGAGGAAGATCATGAGAAGTTGCCCACACCACTGCCAGTGAACGAGCAACAAGAACATTTAGTAGCATGCACAGTCCCTGCGGCCAGCCCAGACAAGCCGGAATCACCACAGGTGACAGAGACGCATGCCAAGGCTCAACAACCAGAGCCCCAACTGCGGCGCTCCACGAGAGAGCGTCGACCGTTTTGACCCCATAAGATATGGGGGGGGGGAGAGGTGATGTCATGTATGTAACCTTCATGTAACTGTAACCTTCATGTAACAACACTGCACACTGTATACACCTAAGAAATGCACACCTTGGCCACAGGGGGTGAACTTATGGGAGACACTCCTCACCTGGTCATCCAGGTATATAAAGGGAGGTCCCACGCAGGGTCATCACTTCTTGGTCCTGTGAATAAAGGTTCGGGTCACAGAATGACCTTGTCTGCAGAATGTGCCTCGTGTGAATTTATAGTAGTGTGTAAGGACATTACATACCATCCCTCTCTCTCTATCTACATACTCACATTCCCTTCACTCTGCCTTCCCAAGCCTACCTCTGCACTTCATTACTCACACCAACATATCTTGCACATCCACACATCCCTCTCTATCTACATCCTCACATCCCCATCTGACTAACCACACCTTACACTCACCTTCATTCTAATGCAATCATACAAATTGACAACACACAAGGAGGCCACTTTGCATCGGCACCACACTCCTCATAGTTACCCTCAACAGACGTAACCCACATATTCCTTGCACTCATGCCATCACTCTCAATTAAATTACCCTCCTTGCAGGAGAAGAGACCGCATAGCATCAGTGAGAGAACCAGACGTGGCCTTCTATCCTTCAGTTCTTTAACTGCAGCAGAGCAGGGGGGACCCTGGAGGTCTCAAGAGTTACAGAGCTGCTGGCGGTGGGAGACAGAGAGGGGGATCTCTCAGCAACCTGGTGACAGAATTACATCTCATACAGCCACATGGCATACAGCAGTCACTCATATGGTGACTGATGTCAGCAGCCGTGAATGTTTATCATGTGCATAATGATATCGTTACCCATTCTTAATATAACATTTCTAAATAATCTCTATGCTCTCCGATGGGTCCATCAGGACCTGCCTACCCACTGTCCAGCTGGAGGAGGACAGCAGCCTCCAGCCTCTGAGAGTGCACCGTCAGCAGACCCAAGCACACCCAGCACCAGCGTATCTACGCACACCTCGGTGGCTCCTGTGCGAGATAGAGTAGTGTTGTCACCTGGTATCTCATACTTCACAAATGAGCAAGAGCAGATTGAGCATGACAGGAACAGCAATGGAGACTCCTCGCCGGGGGCACAGGGTGCTCCAAACTCTGCTCAGCTGCATGTAGAGCCTCAGGGGCCATCGATAAAGAAGGTGATCCTGGAGGGGCAGCAAAAAATTCTGGAGGCTCTGGCAGGTTTTGCAGCTGCAATGTCTGCAAAAGTGCAGAGAATGGAGGAGACCATCTCCAACATGAGCAATATCATGTCACAGGCGATGGAGATGATGTGCTCTTCCATGGAAAGGATGGCCATCTGCATGGAGCAGATAATGCACCACTCACATGAGCACATGCTAGCTATGGAAAAAAGATGACATAGGCTCATAGACGTCCTCTCTAGGAGAGACGTCATTGTAGGCATATGTCCTCATGGCCTAACTGCTCTGCAGCAAGGTGCTCTCAAGCTCATTGCTCGCAGGGAAGTGCAGGTGGCCCATGAGAAGGATGATGGTGAGAGCGGATGAGGAAGTGGGGGCTCCTCTCAAAGCACTCCCACTTCTCCACCATTGCCCCGCTCCCACCTCCCCACTCAGCACAGCCCCAGATGCTTCCTCGGATCGCGATGGCCGAATTTGCCCCTGCACAGAAGCAGGAGGAGCTAACCTTTGCGGAGCCATCACAGACTCCAAAACCCAAAATACCTCCGCCAAAAGTGTCTACTCAGTCACAGCAGGGAAGTGAGTATGCTGCCACTACTTCAACTGAAGTCACAAGGCTAGCACCTTATAGAAGCATGTGTAAAAGAAAAATGAGACAGAAGTAGATTCACAAGGTTAAGCACATCGGTGCATAACAAAGTGTTATTGTTAAGGTTTCATTACTGCTATGATAAAAAAAGTATTTAGTTTCACCACTTTCCAGTCATGCCCAATTTTGTCTGCTACTTTGGATGTGGCATTGTGAGTTGGAGTGAATAGTGAGACATAAAGTTACCTCCAGCAATGGGGTGAAAGGAATGGCTTGCAGGGCTGCTTTATGGCGTAATAAGGTGGACGAATTAACTGCACAGGCAGCAATTAATGAATATGATATAATTGGCATCATGGAGACATGGCTCCAGGGTGACCAAGGCTGGGAACTCAACATTCAGGGGTATTCAACATTCAGGAAGGATAGACAGAAAAGAAAAGGAGGTGGGGTAGGGTTGCTGGTTAAAGAGGAAATTAACGCAATAGTAAGGAAGGACATTAGCTTGGATGATGTGAAATCTGTATGGGTGCAGCTGCAGAATACCAAAGGGCAGAAAACGCAAGTGGGAGTTGTGCACAGACCACCAAACAGTAGTAGTGAGGTTGGGAACAGCATCAAATAAGAAAATAGGGATGCGTGCAATAAAGGTACAGCAGTTATCATGGGCGACTTTAATCTACATATAGATTGGGCTAAGCAAACTGGTAGCAATACAGCGGAGGAGGATTTCCTGGAGTATATTAGGGATGGTTTTCTCGACCAATATGTCGAGGAACCAACGAGAGGACGGGCCATCCTAGACTGGGTGATGTGTAATGAGAAAGGACTAATTAGCAATCTTGTTGTGCGAGGCCCCTTGGGGAAGAATGACCATAGTATGGTAGAATTCTTTATTAAGATGAAGAGTGACACAGTTAATTCAGAGACTAGGGTCCTGAACTTAAGGAAAGGTAACTTCGATGGTATGAGACATGAATTGGCTAGAATAGACAGGCGAATGATACTTAAAGGGTTGACGGCGGATAGGCAATGGCAAACATTTAAAGATCACATAGATGAACTTCAACAATTGTACATCCCTATCTGGAGTAAAAATAAAACAGGGAAGGTGACTCAAACGTGGCAAACAAGGGAAATTAAGGATAGTGTTAAATCCAAGGAAGAGGCATATAAATTGGCCAGAAAAAGCAACAAACCTGAGGACTGGGAGAAATTTAGAATTCAGCAGAGGAGGACAAAGGGTTTAATTAGGAGGGGGGAAATAGAGTATGAGAGGAAGCTTGCTGGCAACATAAAAACTAACTGCAAAAGCTTCTATAGATATGTGAAGAGAAAAAGATTAGTGAAGACAAACGTAGGTCCCTTGCAGTCAGAATCAGGTGAATTTATAATAGGGAACAAAGAAATGGCAGACCAGTTGAACAAATACTTTGGTTCTGTCTTCACAAAAGAAGACACAAATAACCTTCCAGAAATATTAGGGGACTGAGGGTCTAGTGAGAAGGAGAAACTGAAGGAAATCCTAATTAGGTGTGAAACTGTGTTGGGGCAATTGATGGAATTGAAGACTGATAAATCCCCGGGGCCTGATAGTCTGCATCCTAGAGTAATTAAGGAAGCGGCGCTAGAAATAGTGGATGCATTGGTGATCATTTTCGAACAGTCTATCGACTCTGGATCAGTTCCTGTGGACTGAAGGTTAGCTAATGTAATACCACTTTTTAAGAAAGGAGGGAGAGAGAAAACGGGTAATTATAGACTGGTTAGCCTGACATCAGTAGTGGGGAAAATGTTGGAATCAATTATTAAAGATGAAATAGCAGTGCATTTAGAAAGCAGTGATAGGATCAGTCCAAGTCAGCATAGATTTATGAAAGGGAAATCATGCTTGACAAATCTTCTAGAATTTTTTGAGGACGTAACTAGTAAAGTGGACAAGAGAGAACCAGTGGATGTGGTGTATTTGGACTTTCAAAAGGCTTTTGACAAGGTCCCACACAAGCGATTGGTGTGCAAAATTAAAGCACATGGTATTGTGGGTACTGTACTGACGTGGATAGAGAACTGGTTGGCAGACAGGAAGCAGAGAGTCGGGATAAACGGATCCTTTTCAGAATAGCAGGCAGTGATTAGTGGGATGCCGCAGGGCTCAGTGCTGGAACCCCAGCTTTTTACAATATACATTAATGATTTAGATGAAGGAATTGAGTGTAATATCTCCAAATTTGTAGATGACACTAAACTGGGTGGCGGTGTGAGCTGTGAGGAGGATGCTAACAGGCTGCAGGGTGACATGGACAGGTTAGGTGAGTGGGCAAATGCATGGCAGATGCAGTATAATGTGGATAACCTCACACTTATCCACTTTGGTGGCAAAAACACGAAGGCAGAATATTATCTGAATGACGGCAGATTAGGAAAAGGAGAAGTGCAACGAGACCTGGGTGTCATGGTACATCAGTCATTGAAGGTTGGCATGCAGGTACAGCAGGCGGTGAAGAAGGCACATGGCATGTTGACCTTCAGTGCTAGAGGATTTGAGTATAGGAGCAGGGATGTCTTACTGCAGTTGTACAGGGCCTTGATGAGGCCTCACCTGGAATACTGTGTTCAGTTTTGGTCTCCTAATCTGAGGAAAGACGTTCTTGCTATTGAGGGAGTGCAGCGAAGGTTCGCCAGACTGATTCCCGGAATGGCAGGACTGACATATGAGGAGAGATGGATCGATTTGGCCTGTATTCACTGGAGTTTAGAAGGATGAGGGGATCTCATAGAAACATATAAAATTCTGACGGGACTGGACAGGTTAGATGCAGGAAGAATGTTCCCGATGTTGTGGAAGTCCAGAACCAGGGGGCACAGTCTAAGGATAAGGGGTAAGCCATTTAGGACCGAGATGAGGAGAAACTTCTTCACTCAGAGAGTTGTTAACCTGTGGAATTCTCTACCGCAGAGAGTTGTTGATGCCAGTTCATTGGATATATTCAAGAGGACGTTAGATATGGCTCTTACGGCTAAAAGGATCAAGGGGTATGGAGAGAATGCGGGAAAGGGGTACTGAGGTGACGATCAGCCATGATCTTATTGAATGGTGATGCAGGTTCGAAGGGCCGAATAGCACCTATTTTCTATGTTTCTATGTTTCTATGTACACAACTCTGATCATCAGTTACACATTTTGGCTCTAACTTAGAAACATAGAAACATAGAAAATAGGTGCAGGAGTAAGCCATTCGCCCCTTCTAGCCTGCACCGCCATTCAATGAGTTCATGGCTGAACATACAACTTCGGTACCCCATTCCTGCTTTCTCGCCATACCCCTTGATCCCCCTAGTAGTAAGGACTTCATCCAACTCCTTTTTGAATATATTTAGTGAATTGACCTCAACAACTTTCTGTGGTAGAGAATTCCACAGGTTCACCACTCTGGGTGAAGAAGCTTCTCCTCATCTCGGTCCTAAATGGCTTACCCCTTATCCTTAGACTGTGACTCCTGGTTCTGGACTTCTCCAACATTGGGAACATTCTTCCTGCATCTAACCTGTCTGAACCCATCAGAATTTTAAACGTTTCTATGAGGTCCCCTCTCATTCTTCTGAACTCCAGTGAATACAAGTCCAGTTGATCCAGTCTTTCTTGATAGGTCAGTCCCACCATCCCGGGAATCAGTCTGGTGAACCTTCGCTGCACTCCCTCAATAGCAAAAATGTCCTTCCTCAAGTTAGGAGACCAAAACTGTACACAATACTCCAGGGGTGGCCTCACCAAGGCCCTGCACAACTGTAGTAACACCTCCCTGCCCCTGTACTCAAATCCCCTTGCTATGAAGGCCAACATGCCATTTGCTTTCTTAACCACCTGCTGTACCTGCATGCCAACCTTCAATGACTGACGTACCATGACACCCAGGTCTCGTTGCACCTCCCCTTTTCCTAATCTGTCACCATTCAGATAATAGTCTGTCTCTCTGTTTTTACCACCAAAGTGGATAACCTCACATTTATCCACATTATACTTCATCTGCCATGCATTTGCCCACTCACCTAACCTATCCAAGTCACTTTGCAGCCTCATAGCATCCTCCTCGCAGCTCACGCTGCCACCTAACTTAGTGTCATCCGCAAATTTGGAGATACTACATTTAATCCCCTCGTCTAAATCATTAATGTACAATGTAAACAGCTGGGGCCCCAGCACAGAACCTTGCGGCACAGAAACTTACAGTTGCTATTACATTGCTTGAGTGTGTGGAACTGTCCCTTTAATTGTAGTGGGTTGCAGGCCTCCTTTAAGAGAGCCTTGCTTTCTTTACCTCAATCCTCTTCTCCGTTTGGTGCCACGTGTTGCTCCATCAGCGCTGCACCTCGTGGTCTGGCCGCAGCCATCTTTTTCTTCTGCACATCACCTCGTGGTTTAGGCGCCATCTTTCCTCCATCCACGACGTCGACTGCGGTGATCTTCTTCTCCCCAGGTTCTGCCACCGAAGCTGAGAAGTCACCTTTGGATCCGATTTTCTTCCTCCGGTGTCCTGCCACTGGTGCCTGGAAGATGCGTTCAGGTCATCTCAGCTGGATTATTTCCACACAGTCATGCTGAGCGGTCTGTGCCTCGGGTGCTGTGCTGGTCTGCTCTCTGGTGCTGGGTCCACCCTCAAGTGAGGGCTTGCTGTGCCCCCGAATGCGGAGGACGTCGATCGTTGGAGGGGTGAAGCCTTCCCACTTCCAGTGGATCTTCTCCATCCACCTTGGTCCATCATCTGCAACAATCCACAGAGGTAACGTGCACCGCGCCATCATGGAGTACCTTTACATTCGCACTACCAACGACTGGGATAAGTTCATCGGTGTAGGTGCGCAGCTTTGCCTGAACCGGGACCAACTTGGGTCGTTGATTGTCCCATAGCCTCTCAAAGGCTTTTTGATTCATTAATGACTGGCTCGCCCCTGTGTCCACTTCCATGAAAATTGGAACGCCATCTATCTTGACTTCCATCCTCAACGAGGAACACTCGGTGTAGCAGGTAAACATGCTATTTACCTCATCTTGGGCTGAGCTGCCTCTCTGCCTATCATTTCATAATCCGTGCTGGATTCATGGCCATCTGCAGACTCTTCATCGACACAGTGAGTCATATTTCTCTTACACATTCGCTGGAGGTGGCCCTTTGTGCTGCAGCCCTTGCATACATAGTCTTTAAAGCAGCACTGGTGAGCCCTGTGATTCCCTCCACAATGCCAGCATGGAGCTACTCGATTAGCCCCCCTCAGCAGACTCTGAGTTAAGGGACTCGGGTGCCTTTTCTCTCTTCCCTGACAGGGTTCGCGTTCTACAGTCCAGCGTCTAAAAGGAGCCACTCGGTGCACAGTACCTGCCAGGTTTGAGTCCTGAGGGTGAGTCCTCGGCCTAGAACCGCAGGTCGAGGTCATGAATGCCTGGCTCACAGAGATGACCTTCTGCAGAGTGACTGTGTTATCCGCCGACAGTAGCTTATGAAGAAGGCCCTCATGGCCGATTCCAATTACAAAAATGTCCCGCAGCGCTTCGGTGAGGGGCTCACCAAAATCACACGGTGCCGCCAGCCTCCTGAGGTCTGCAGCATATTTCACGATATCCTGGCCTTTGGGCCGTCGGTGGGTGTTAGATCTCTTAATTTCCAATGAAATACGAACTCCGATTGTAGTTTTAACTTTTTAATCTTGGCAGAGCAACAAACTTCTTGGCTTCAAGCCAGATCTTTGTTCTTTCTGAGACACATGGTCAAAATGGCTGTATTTTATACCGGGTTCAATTTACAGAAAAGAACTCGCCTTCTTTGACCTTATTGGCTCACTACCCAAGGGTCCTAAAATGTCAAGTTGATTGATGCCTTAATGCAACATGCTGAAATGCATGTAGCATCTCTGACTTGTTGTCTGTGAATTTTCACAGCCTGTCTAAATGCAGCCTGTTTGAATTCTCTATCAATCCCCCCTTTGATTCTTTCACAAACTGAATCATAAAACTTCAGGTATCACTGGTTAAACATTCTACAAAATAATTTCATACATGTTAATAGAGTTTCCTTCTAAAATTTGTTGATGTGTTTTGCCACATGTCCGGACTAGTAGCTTCCACACAAATTTACACCAACCCGAGTTCCATCGTGGCCACAATGGAAGTCTGGTTTTAGTAGGTTAATTAACCTTATTCCAATTTAATCCAAATCAATATCTTAATTCAACCAGTAAACAACCTTTCCTTAAGCATAACATACCCCTGTGCCATGTACAGACGGTCTGCTGGCACCTGCAAGGTGTCTCACCTGTGGGACAGCCGCTACAGCCGCCTGGTCGCAACAACATTTAATCAACATAAACAAACAATATAAAAGTAAAAGGTATTTACATGTAATTCCCTTGCTACCCTACTATTTCCCTTTGGTGCAGAGGGTCGGCTAGTAAGAAGTAGGCCTATGCCTAGAATACCTACAATCAATAATACAGTAAATTTATACATTTTCACGAAAAGTAATTGTCCTTATTAGATTTCAGCTTCAGTTACGGGTGCTCGTTTAATGTGTGAAGCGTGGATCCAGGCTTTCTTTCCTTGGACTTTAACAGCTGCCTGGGTGGTCAATAACACTTGACAAGGTCCCTCCCACTTGGCACCCAAAGGTTCTTTATGCAACTTTTTCACATACACCCAGATTCCCGGGATGATGTCGTGTCCTCCTTCGGGTGGATTACCCCAAGCTGCCGATACCTGTCGGGAAACAGAACTAATAGCATTGGTTAAGTTCTGACAGTATGATAACAGAGTGTCACTCATTAAGTGAACATCAGCTTTCCGTAAATCGATAGTTCCTGGCAGCGACATGGGTCTTCCTGTTATAATTTCAAATGGGCTTAGACCTGTATTTCTGTTCGGGGTTGCCCTAATGATACATAGCACTATTGGTAGTGCCTGGGGCCATGATGTTCCTTCTTGGTGATATTTGGCAAGCCGTTGTTTCAGAGTTAGATTCATTCGCTCTACTTGTCCTGATGATTGTGGATGATAAGGAGTGTAAATCCCACATAATGTTCAGTAACCTACAGACTTCTTGGCAGACAGCACCTGTGAAGTGTGTTCCCTGATCTGAGTCAATGCTACTCGGGACTCCCCATCGGGGAATGTAATCCTTACACGAGACCTTTGCAGTGTGATTGGCTGTGGCTCTTTTAGTTGGGACAGCTTCTACCCATCTAGAGAATCTGTCGACCATGACAAGAATGTTAGTGTATCCTTGGCATGAAGGAAGAGATATATAATCAACCTGCAGATGCTGGAATGGTCCGACAGGGGCAGGGGGCCTCAGTTGGGGCATTACCGTGATGGGTCCAGAATTATTTTTCTGGCAGACCACACAGCGGCCTGTTATCAGCTGGGCATGTTTTTTAAATCCCCGACCCCACCAGCTTTTCTGGAACCGTGCTGTCATCTGTTGTGAGGCCAAGTGTCCCCACGAGTGGATCTGTTGGGCTAAAAAAGGCATAAGCGCTTGTGGCGCGACTGGCTTGTCGGTAACTCTTTGTCTCCAGACACCATCTTCGCATAGCTTAATTCCTGCATCGATCCATGTCCATTTTTCCTCTCGGGAGCACTCGCCTTGCATTGTTTGAAGGTCTCGTGTCAGAGTCCTGAGTGCTTTCAATCTGCACATCTGTGTTGGTTCTTCTGGAGGAACGCCCTGTGAGGCGGCATCTTTAGCTGCCTGGTCGGCTAGGGCATTTCCCTGTGCTTCTGTGGTATTTTCCTTGGTATGGGCCTTACACTTCAGGGTGGACACTTCCTGAGGTAATTGTATGGCCTCCAGTAAGTCTCGGACTTCTTTTCCATTTCGGATAGGTGTACCAGCAGCAGTGAGGAATCCTCTTTTCCGCCATAACATACCAAAGTCGTGAGCAACTCCAAAAGCATAACGCGAATCTGCGTACACATTAGCTGTCTGTCCTTCTGCTATTCGACATGCTTCTGACAGGGCCCGTAACTCGGCCTGTTGTGCTGACATTCCTGAGGGTAAACGTCCTTTTGCCACTACCTCATATAAGGTTGTAACTGCCCATCCTGCTTTTCTGGTACCATTGTCAACAAAGGAGGAACCATCTGTAACAGGATGAGGTCTGGGTTGTGCAGAGGCTCCTCTGCTGCTAAGGCTGCTTCTTCTGTTTCTTTTAAAATCTCCACGCAGTCATGCTCTTCACATTCTCCCCCCTCTTGCTCCCTCGATTCTGACATCGGGAGCATAGTTGCGGGATTAACTGGGCTGGCCCGGACGATATGGAGATTAGGAGCTTCCAAAACTGCTGTCCAGCAGGTCCATCTTGCTGCTGTCACCTGAGACATTCTATTCATAGACAGCAAAGCATGTACGGTGTGGGGACACTTGACAATCAGCTTTTGGTCGAGGACTAGACCCGCAGTGGTCATTACCGCTTGACATGTAGCTTCCATGGCCCTTAGGCAACTTCCCCATCCGAGGGCTACCACATCCAGTTTTGCCGAATAATAGCCAATAGCTCTTTGCCGATCCCCATGTTCTTGTGTCAGTATAGCTGTCATATATCCTTCTTTCTCATGGACAAACAGGGTAAATGGCTTACCACTGTCGGGGATTCCCAGAGCCGGTGCCGAATACAAAGCCTTTTTCAAACTCAGGAAGGCCTCTTGCTGTTCTTTAGTGAGGGTGATGGCTTCTTTAGAGGCACATTTCCTCTTAAAATATCATTCAGTGGCTGAGCAAGCTGTGTGAAGGAGTCAATCCAATTTCTGTTAAAGTTACACAATCCCAAAAAAGACCTTAGTTCCTGAATAGTGGTGGGTTTTTTAGCAGCCCAAATGGCTGCAGTTCTATCCTGGGTAAGTTCTCTCTTTCCTTGTGAAATCTTTTGTCCCAGGTATACAACCTCTTCTTGGGATATTTGTGCTTTGTCGATGTTGGCTTTATGTCCTTTCAGCCGAAGGTGATCCAGCAAAGCTCGTAAATCTTGTTCATGCTGTTCTGCCGTGTTTGAAGCTAGCAGGATATCGTCTACATATTGGATGACTGTGGATGACAGGGGAGGTAATTCTCGCAAATGGCTTTGTAAAGCCATGTGGAATACCGTAGGACTGTTGTGGAAACCCTGCGGTAACCGGGTCCAAGTATACTGTTGTCCTTGGACCGTGAAAGCAAACCACTGTCGAACCTCCGGTGCCAGAGGCACCGACCAAAATCCGTTGGCCATATCTATAACCGATAAATATTTATGTTCCGGTTTGAGGGCATTAAAAATGATGGAGGGATCTGTGACCAAAGGAGCTTTTTGATCAATACACTGGTTAGCTTTCCTATAATCGACAGTCAAACGCCAAGTCTCATTAGATTTCTGTACCGGCCACATGGGGCTATTGGAGGAGCTATGCGTTTTAATAAGCACCCCTTGTTTCTCCAATTGCTGAATAACCGGTAAGATTCCCGCGATGGCAGTTGGACTGATGGGATACTGTTTAGTGCATGGAGGCTTGGTCCCTGTAAATGATGCAGGCTCCATCTGGAGTAGGCCACAATCGTTCTTATCTTTAGCCCATATCGGGTGTTCCTTCAATTCTTCTTTCTTCAAAGTTTTAATTGACCATGTCACCCGACCATCCTCGAAATGCAACGATGAATCTATTTGGATTAGAACGTCCATTCCCAAAAGGGGTTGATCTACTGGGCCTATCCAGACTGGCGTGGTTAGTTCATGTGGACCCAGCCCTATAAGTACCGGTGTTGTCCTTTTAATTTCCATTTTATGGCCCCCAACTCCATAGGCTGTACGTGCTCTACCATCCAACGGCAAAAGTCTCCATATTGTAGGGGTAAGCATGTTAATTCCGCCCCTGTGTCTAAAAGACAGTCCACATCCTTATCGCCCACCCTCACAGTTATATATCGCCCATCTCCCCTTTGTTGTATTAGTGCGAGGAGGGGGGCCAGGGTGGGCTCTAATCGTTTTTTGCTATCCCAAATAACTCCTTCTGTTGTTGTATTGTCAGTCACTTCTATGAGGTCGTTATCTTGTGACAAGCCTGGCTTGTTGGCTGAATTGTATCCCTGGCTGCGTCCTCTTCCCCGGCCATGACCTTTCTGTTTTGCCCTGCACGTCTTGGCCCAGTGACCTTCTTTCCCACAATAATGACATTTTCCGGGTAATTTTCCTAATAACTGTTTATCGGAATCCTGGGATTTCCATCCCATAGCCTGTACAGCTCGGACATTAGCTCCCATATCCCTGTCTAATTGGTTACATCGATCCACCAATGCTGCAAAGGTAGTTCCTCTACCTTCCCAGTCCGGTAACACTACCTTAAGCATTTTGGACAGTTCTGGCTTTAGACCTGCCATGAAAGCTGCTTTCAGGGGTCCAAACGCTTGTTCATCCATTTCCTCATCCGTATTATTCATACCCGAATGTTCTAGCCATGTGCATGTAAACCGCTCATCATACTCCAGGACCTCCTCTGTTCCTTTCTGTTGGCAAGCTGCAATTTTTCCCCAATCTGTCTTAGCTGGACTGAAGGCTTGTAGCCAGTGTTTATACGCCTCCCATCCTGCGTTTAATTCTTGCTCATTCTGCCCCAAAGCTTCATCTACCTTGTCGTGCAATTTTCTTCCCTGTGTTTTTGGCACCATTATGGTCAAAATTTGCACTCCATCCCAGGGATGAAGTTGATATATATTTCTTAAGCGATCCAATTGGTCCCACGTTTTTACTCCTCCTTTCTTTGGATTGGGTAATTCCTTGGACCATTTATCAATTTTCTCTGGGTCTGCCGGAGCATGAACTAAGTATTCTGCATACACCCTTCTCTTTGTTTTTTTGGTTCCGCCCTCATCCGCAGTCTCTTCTGGTTTGACTACAACTCATCTTTTTTTAAACGGGGCAAAGCGCAACCCTAATTCTTCATCATTCTCCGACACTGTATTGTCGGAGGATTCAGAAACCGTATCTATTCCTCGGTCGTGTCTTCGGGTTTACGCTTTTAATTTATCCAAACATGGGTATCCTGGGAATTGATCAATACATTTTCCTTTTCCTATTACTGTCTCTTGACCTAATGGTTTTGTCCATTCTTTAATTTCATCTTTAAGATCTTTAACTTCCGCTTCCAGCTTTTCAGGTTCAAGCTTTTTCTGTCGCAGCTGAGCACAAACATCTTGCAATTGATCCTTTGTACTGGTCAGTTCTCGATCATGTTGGGAACGCATTATAATTTCATTCCGCTTTCGGATCTGGCCCATAACCACTAGGGACCATCTAGTTCGCTCTTTATTTTTCATACGGGTCGTTTTTCCCCAGACCCTTTTAATCTCGTCCAAGGACCATTGTCCTTTGGATGTTCTATACTTTTGTTCGATCTTAATACAGGTTTTAGATAAGTTGAATTGTTGCTCTATGTATTCTTTCAACTGTTCGAGAATTAAATCTAGCGAAACTTCAGGTGGTGCCTGCCCACCTTTAACAGTTGTAGGCAATTCTTTGCTCTTATCTCCTGCTGCCATAATACTGAGTTCTTTACTGGGGTCTCGAGTCGTAGGCTTTCTAGCCGATCAATAGGTCGGTGATTAATTAACTAACACACCGCCGAAGTTTAGTCGTCTATGGGACCTCGAGCCGACTACCAACCGGAGGGTTCGCAAACCGGAGGCTTTCGGAATCGCGTAGAAG
Source organism: Pristiophorus japonicus (assembly GCF_044704955.1). Lineage (NCBI taxonomy): Eukaryota > Metazoa > Chordata > Chondrichthyes > Pristiophoridae > Pristiophorus > Pristiophorus japonicus. The sequence continues at coordinate 286,066,787 of NC_091979.1, forward strand.
GAGAGGCGAATTTAGACTTTTGACCGAGGACTTTTTTTAAAAAGAGAAGTCCTTACCTCAGTATGTAGGTCCGATGTCCAAAATTCAGTTTCCTTCCTCAGCGACCCTGCTCGCAGCGCCAAAATTGTTAGATCTCTTAATTTCCAATGAAATACGAACTCCGATTGTAGTTTTAACTTTTTAATCTTGGCAGAGAGCAACAAACTTCTTGGCTTCAAGCCAGGTCTTTGTTCTTTCTGAGACACATGGTCAAAATGGCTGTATTTTATACCGGGTTCAATTTACAGAAAAGAACTCGCCTTCTTTGACCTTATTGGCTCACTATCCAAGGGTCCTAAAATGTCAAGTTGATTGATGCCTTAATGCAACATGCTGAAATGCATGTAGCATCTCTGACTTGTTGTCTGTGAATTTTCACAGCCTGTCTAAATGCAGCCTGTTTGAATTCTCTATCAGTGGGTGTAGAACCTGTGTCTGGCTGTGAAGATGCCAGGCATACCTGTACAGGTAACCTACAAGTCTCCCACTGCTATGCCCTCTGGTGGCACACCTTGTGATAGTACAAACAGTAGCCATGTAGGATACATGACAAGGTTATCCACTTTGGCAGAAAAAATAGAAAAGCAAATTATAATTTAAATGGAGAAAAATTGCAAAGTGCTGCAGTACAGAGGGATCTGGGGGTGCTTGTGCATGAAACACAAAAGTTAGTATGCAGGTACAGCAAGTAGTCAGGAAGACAAATGGAATGTTGGCCTTTATTGCAAGGGGGATAGAGTACAGAAGCAGAGAAGTCCTGCTACAATTGTACAGGGTATTGGTGAGGCCACACCTGGAGTACTGTGTACAGTTTTGGTCTCTGTATTTAAGGAAGGATATACTTGCATTGGAGGCTGTTCAGAGAAGGTTCACTAGGTTCACTCTGGAGATGAGGGGGTTGACTTATGAAAATAGGTTGAGTTGGTTGGGCCTATACTCATTGGAGTTCAGAAGAATGATAGGTGATCTTATCGAAACATATAAGATAATGAGCAGGCTCGACAAGGTGGATGCAGAGAGGATATTTCCACTCATAGAGGAAACTAAAACTCGGAGACATGGGGCTCAAAATTGGCCAGGAGTTGCTCCGCTTTTTTTTGGAGCAATTTGATTTTCCTGGAGTATCTTAAAAATCCCCATTTTGCACATTCAATTTGCGCCAATGTAAGTGAGTTAGTTGCAATTTTTTTAGTTTTGTTTAGTTTTTCTCAAAAGAGGGCATTACAAGCCACCTATGCCAGTTTTGACCATTTAGACCACTTTGACCAGCTAATAGTTACTCGAAATCTATTTAGGCCAGCGTATGTGGCCACTTCAGAAAACCCTTGCGGAGAGTTAAGAAATCAGCGCAGGTAAGTACATCGGAGGCCAGCACAACTTAATGACGACTAAAGAATGTGAATAGGATCAAACAGCTATACAGGACATCATATGACAAACTTCGCAAAGTTAATTTACTATACAACAGAAACATTCTTGGAAACAAAAATAAAAGAAGTAAAAGATAGTTGAATTAAATTGCCCTAATCTCACAACTAATTTAAACAACTATTTGTTTGCAATGATTTTACTGGGTCAAAATTGAGCCCATAGTATCTAAATAAAGTCTACTTCAATAAAAAAGATATTCTCTCAGTGTTTCTCTGTCACTTATGTTCTTCTTTCACAATAGCACCAGGTGACTAGGCTTGACAAATGGTTGCGACTATTCACAAGAGACAAAACATATTTACATAATTTTTTTAAAATATCCAAAAGTCCAGGAAAATGACAAGCCATTAAGAAAGTTCAAAAATAGCAACAGTGCATAAAATTTCAAACCTGAGGTCGTTGCACCGAGACGCCACTCGGCCAGGGATAGGGGCGAGCATCGGGTCCCACACACACAGCGGCAGCAGCACGCACACAGAGAAGCTGGGGGCGAGGAGCTACTGCACATGCACGGACACTGCACTGCACATGTGCAGACATCACGGCACGGTTTTCAGTGCAGGACGCTGGCTCTGTCCCCGATACAATTGGCCACACTGCGCGAAGACCGAGAGGCTGGACAGCGGCCAAAGTGGGGAGCGATTTTTTTCGGCGCACTTATCAACGGAAAAAAGCGGCGCATCTCTGGTAAGTGCGCCGAAAAAAGGAGTGGGCCAAATTTGAGCCTATAGTCTCAGAATAAGGGGCCACCCATTTAAAACTGAGATGAGGAGGAATTTCTTCTCTCAGAGGGTTGTAAATCTATGGAATTCTCTGCCCCAGAGAGCTGTGGAGGCTGGGTCATTGAATATATTTAAGGCAGAGATAGATAGATTTTTGAGAGAAAGGGAATAAGGGTTATGGGGAGTGGGCAGGGAAGTGGAGCTGAGTCCATGATCAGATCAGCCATGATTTTAGTAAATGGTGGAGCAGGCTCGAAGGGCCAAATGGCCTACACCTGCTCCTATTTCTTAGGTTCTTATGTTAAAAGGTCAGATTGCAATCCATGTTAAGGGTCTCACGACAAGAATTTAATGAGCCCAAGTAGGTCGCCCGCCTCTGCCGTTTAGGTCGGTGGCGTGCTGGCAAACGCGCCTGAGTTAAAGGTACGAGGAGGCGGGATGACAGCAGGTTCCCAACGCACCCGCATTTTCTGCACCTCCAAACCCTCATGCACGGCTGTGGGAAAATTATGGCCATCTACTTTTCATATTTGGATATCATGTTAGATTCTTGTGGTTGCATCAGGATAGCCACAGTAGCATCTCTACTGTATTGATTGTAGTGGAACAATAGAAAAAGGGACTGAGTTTTGTAGTAAGTTAGAACACTTTGCATTCAGCATTGAGGCCTATTAAATTTTAGCCCCAAGTGTTGTGATGAAATTCACCCCTTTCTGCTGGCTGTGGTGGTCCAAAATGAAATAAGTTGAAACAGTCCCAATTCAGTTTCTAGTCAATAGTGGAAATGTGCCCATAATTCAGCATTAATTAGTGCCAAATTGTCAGTCTTACTGAATGATGCTGCTGGCAGTGGTTGAGAAGCTGACCCCATTGAAAGCACCATGCAGTGCTTTCTCACACTCGTTACCTGGTTCAGAAGCAGTGAAGTGAGGTGGCAGTGATAGGATCCTGCTGTTTCTGGATCTGTCAATGTGTCTGCTTCTGCTCTCCCTCAGGTTCCTCAGACATAAACAAAAAGGCATCAACAAATAAGCATAGGCAAGAAGAAGTTTGCCCAAATGTTATTACCTCCCTGCTTCAGGTCATTCATTCAGCATCATCTTCACTCCTTTCCCTCTTGACTTTCAGAGTGTCCATTTACATGATAGGAAATCTTAGCCCAGGTTCCCAAGGCATATTCTATTTTGAACACCGTGTACCAGTCTCTTATGATTTCAGACACAAGCAGCTCTGAGTTTTGCTCAAGGAAGCAAACTTTACTTGTCCCTCAGCTTTGTGCTGTGAAAACTACTGCTGCCACCTTCTGTTCCATTTATTTTACTGCTTTTTTTCTTTTTTAATGTGACTTAAACAGTGCAGGTCTCAGTGAGGTTAATTGTTTTAAAAAATCGACCAAAAGAAATCACAGCAAAACACCAGTAAAATGATTGCTTCATGCTGCGCCTATATTTCAGGGCTTAATTTTACACCCTGTTTTGAACTAGTGTAATAATATCTGGGGGTAGAGCCAATATAATGAACCAAAATGTATTCGGGCGCTGGGATCAATAGAAAGGTGTAAAAGAGCGAGTGAACTCGGGCGTATTTACATTCCTAACACATGTGCTCGAGTTTCTTCAATCTTTTTTGCTGGGTATCTGCTTTATGCCCCAATTACACATGTCTCTGGACACAAAAATTTGAGAAATTCCACCCTAATTGTTGTTTTGTCTGAGAACTTTAGAGATTAGAATGTGTCTGTCAGTTACAAGTTTCAGCTAAGAAGCACCCAGCATTTTAGTGTTGTTTTGCACCTGTAACTAACTATGACGTCTGGTGTGGTGCCAGAGGACTGGAGGACTGCTAATGTGGTACCTTTGTTTAAGATGGGAGAAAGGGATAGACCGGGTAATTACAGGCCAGTCAGCCTAACTTCAGTGGTGGGAAAATTATTGGAAAAAATCCTGAAGGATAGGATAAATCTTCATTTAGAAAGACACGGATTAATCAAGGACAGTCTGCATGGATTTGTTAAGGGAAGTTCGTGACTGACTAACTGAATTGAATTTTTCAAAAAGGTAACCAAGAGGGTCGATGAAGGCATGATGTAGTGTATATGGATTTTAACAAAGCTCTTAATAAGGTCCCACATGGCAGATTGGTCACAAAAGTAAAAGCCCATGGAATCCAGGGAAAAGTGGCAAGTTGAATCCAAAATTGGCTCAAAGACAGGAAGCAAAGGGTAATGGTTGATGGGTGTTTTTGCGACTGGAAGGCTGTTTCCAGTGGGGTTCCGCAGGACTCAGTACTAGGTCCCTTGCTTTTTGTAATAAACATCAATGAACTAAACTTGAATATAGGGGGTATGATTAAGAAGTTTGCAGATTATACTAAAATCAGGTGTGTGGTTGATAATGAAGACGAAAGCTGCGGACTGCAGGAAGATATCAATGAACTGGTCAGGTGGGCAGAACAGTGGCAAATGGAATTTAATTCAGAGAAGTGTGAGGTAATACATTTTGGGAGGGCGAACAAGGAAAGGGAATACACATTAAGTGGTTGGATACTGAGAAGTGTAGAGGAACAAAAGGACCTTGCAGTGCATGTCCACAGATCCCTGAAGGTAGCAGGCCAGGTAGATAAGGTGGTTAAGAAGGTATACGTAATGCTTGCCTTTATTAGCCGAGGCATAGAATACAAGAGCAAGGAGGTTATGCTTGAACTGTATAAAACAATGGTTAGGCCACAGCTGGAGTACTGCGTGCAGTTCTGGTCACCGCATTACAGGAAGGATGTGATAGCACTGGAGAGGGTGCAGAGGAGATTTACGAGGATGTTGCCGGGAGTGGATAATCTAAGCTCGGAGGACATAAAAATATAGAAAATAGGTGCAGGAGTAGGCCATTCGGCCCTTCAAGCCTGTACCACCATTCAATATGATCATGGCTGATCTTGCAACTTCAGTACCCCATTCCTGCTTTCTCTCATACCCCTTGATCCCTTTAGCCGTAAGGGCCACATCTAACTCCCTTTTGAATATATCTAATGAACTGGCCTCATCCACTTTTTGTGGTAGTGAATTCCACAGGTTCACAATTCTCTGAGTGAAGAAGTTTCTCCTCATTTCGGTCCTAAATGGCTTACCCCTTATCCTTAGACTGTGACCCCTGGTTCTGGAATTCCCCAACATTGGGAACATTCTTCCGCATCTAACCTATCCAATCCCATCAGAATTTTATATGTTTCTATGAGATCCCCTCTCATTCTTCTAAATTCTAGTGACTATAAGCCTAGTCGATCCAATCTTTCTTCGTATGTCAGTTCTGCCATTCCAGGAATCAGTCTGGTGAACCTTCGCTGCACTCCGTCAATGGCAAGAATGCGCTTTCTCAGATTAAGAGACCAAAACTGTACACAATTTTCAAGGTGTGGCCTTATCAAGGCCCTGTACAACTGCAGTAAGACCTCCCTGCTCCTATACTCAAATCCTCTTGCTATGCAGACCAACATGCCATTTGTCTTCTTCACCGCCTGCTGTACCTGCATGCCAACTTTCAATGACTGATCTACCATGACACCCAGGTCTCGTTGCATTCCTCTTTTCCTAATCTTTCACCATTCAGATAATATTCTGCCTTTCTGTTTTTGCCACCAAAGTGGATAACCTCACATTTGTCTACATTATACTGCATCTGCCATACATTTTCCCACTCACCTAACCTGTCAAAGTCACCCTGCAGCCTCTTAGCATCCTCCTCACAGCTCACACTGCCACCCAGCTTAGTGTCATCTGCAAACTTGGAGATATTACATTCAATTCCTTTGTCTAAATCATTAATGTATATTGTAAATAGCTGGGGTCCCAGCACTGAATCTTGCCCCACTAGTCATTCCCTGCCATTCTGAAAAGGAACCGTTTATTCCCACTCTTTGTTCCTGTCTGCCAACCAGTTCTCTATCCACATCAATACATTACCCCCAATACCATGTGCTTTAATTTTGCACACTAATCTCTTGTGTGGTACCTTTTCAAAAGCCTTTTGAAAGTCCAAATACACCACATCCACTGGTTCGCCTTTGTCCACTCTACTAGTTACATCCTCAAAAAATTCTAGAAGACATGATTTCCCTTTATTAAATCCATGCTGACTTGGACTGATCCTGTCACTGCTTTCCAAATGCGCTGCTATTAAATCTTTAATGATTAATTCCAACATTTTCCCCACTACCGATGTCAGGCTAACCAGTCTATAATTCCCTGTTTTCTCTCTCCCTACTTTTTAAAAAAGTGTGGTTACATTAGCTAATCCATAGGAACTGATCCAGAGTCTACAGAATGTTGGAAAATGACCATCAATGCATCCACTATTTCTAGGGCCACTTCTTTAAGTACTCTGTGATGCAGACTATCAGGCCCTGGGGATTTATCGGCCACCAATCCCATCAATTTCCCCAACACAGTTTCACACCTAATAAGGATTTCCTTCAGTTCCTCCTTCTCACTAGACCCTCGGTCCCCTAGTATTTCCGGAAGGTTATTTGTGTCTTCCTTAGTGAAGACAGAACCAAAGTATTTGCTCAATTGGTCTGCCATTTCTTTGCTCCCCATTATAAATTCACCTGATTCTGACTGCAAGGGACCTACATTTGTCTTCACTAATTTTTTTCTCTTCACCTATCTACAGAAGCTTTTGCAGTCAGTTTTTATGTTCCCTGCAAGCTTACTCTCATACTCTAGTTTCCCCCCTCCTAATTAAACCCTTTGTCCTCCTCTGCTAATTGGTAGAAGGTTTAAAGGGGATTTGAGGAGAAATTTTTTCACGCAGAGGGTTGTGGGTGTCTGGAACTCACTGCCTGAAAGGGTGGTAGATGCAGAAACCCTCACTACATTTAAAAAGTACTTGGATGTGCACCTGAACTGTTGTAACCTACAGGGCTATGGACCAAGAGCTGTAAAGTGGGATTAGGCTGGATAGCCTCTTGTTCGCTGGCATGGACACAATGGGCCGAAATGGCCTCCTTTCATGCTGTGATTCTATGATTCTGTGATTGAGTGTGATGTCTGCACATGCTGCATGCTTTTTAATATATAACTAGTTTATCCTGGAGGAAAGTAGGAGGATATGATGTCTTTTTAGGAAGTGAACCTTTTGCAGTAATGCGCATTAAGTGAAAGGAAGAAAGAAAGAAAGAAAGAAAGAAAGAAAGAAAGAAAGAAAGAAAGAAGGAAAAAGACTTGCATTGATATAGTGCCTTTCATGACCACCTGACACCTCAAAGCTCTTTACAACCAATGAAGTACTTTTGGAGTGTAGTCACTGTTGTAATGTAGGAAACACAGCAGCCAATTTGATTGAGAGCTAAATATTGGCCAGGACACTGGGGATAACTCCCTTGCTCTTCTTCAAAATAGTACCATGGGATCTTTTACGTCCACCTGAGAGAGCAGTTGGGGCCTTGGTTTAACATCTCATCCGAAAGACGGCACCTTCAACAGTGCAGCTCTCCCTGAGTACTACACTGGAATGTCAGCCTAGATTTTTGTGCTCAAGTCCCTGGTGTGGGCACTTGAATCCACAACCCTCTGACTCAGAGGTGAGAGTGCTACCCACTGAGCCACAGCTGAAAGTATATATTGTTTCGGAGAGGGAATGTTAGGCTTGCAAGCAATTGAGAAGCGGTGTGGGAGCAGTTAAGGGGACTGGGGAAGTGACTAGTTATAGAATGGTGAATAGTTTAGGGAGAGATTTGTGAGTAAATGGAGGGGAAAACTAGGAAAGATTTGAGTGGTAGTGAGTAATTGGGATAAAGTAGTAAGTAAAGAAGGGTCAAGTTAGGGCATGAAGTAGTCAAGGAGGAAGTGAGCATTGGGGGAAGCTTGGATTGGGGGCAGAAGCAAAAGATAGAAAGAAGAAAACTAAAAGTGGAAGGCAGAGAAACCCAAGGCAAAAAGCAAAAAGGGCCACATTACAGCAAAATCCTAAAGGAGCAACGGGTGTTAAAAAGACAAGCCTGAAGGCTCTGTGCCTCAATGCGAGGAGTATTCAGAATAAGTTGGATGAATTAACTGCGCAGATAGCAGTTAACGGATATGATGTAATTGGCATCATGGAGACATGGCTTCAGGGTGACCAAGGCTGGGAACTCAACATCCAGGAATATTCAACATTTAGGAAGGATAGACAGAAAGGAAAAGGAGCTGGGGTGGCGTTGCTGGTTAAAGAGGAAATTAATGCAATAGTAAGGAAGGACATTAGCTTGGATGATGTGGAATCTGTATGGGTGGAGCTACGGAATACCAAAGGGCAGAAAACGCTAGTGGGAGTTGTGTACAGACCACGAAACAGTAGTAATGAGGATGGGGACAGCATCAAATGCATTTGTTATAATCTACCAAAATTCTCTGGACTCTGGGGAGGTACCAGCGGATTGGAAAGCAGCTAATGTAACGCCTCTGTTTAAAAAAGGGGGCAGACAAAAGGCAGGTAACTATAGGCCGGTTAGTTTAACATCTGTAGTGGGGAAAATGCTTGAAGCTATCATTAAGGAAGAAATAGCGGGACATCTAGATAGGAATAGTGCAATCAAGCAGACGCAACATGGATTCATGAAGGGGAAATCATGATTAACTAATTTACTGGAATTCTTTGAGGATATAACGAGCATGTTGGATAGAGGTGTACCAATGGATGTGGTGTATTTAGATTTCCAAAAGGCATTCGATAAGGTGCCACACAAAAGGTTACTGCAGAAGATAAAGGTACGCGGAGTCAGAGGAAATGTATTAGCATGGATCGAGAATTGGCTGGCTAACAGAAAGCAGAGAGTCGGGATAAATGGGTCCTTTTCGGGTTGGAAATCGGTGGTTAGTGGTGTGCCACAGGGATCGGTGCTGGGACCACAACTGTTTACAATATACATAGATGACCTGGAAGAGGGGATAGAGTGTACTGTAACAAAATTTGCAGATGACACAAAGATTAGTGGGAAAGCGGGTTGTGTAGAGGACACAGAGAGGTTGCAAAGAGATTTAGATAGGTTAAGCGAATGGGCTAAGGTTTGGCAGATGGAATACAATGTCGGAAAGTGTGAGGTCATCCACCTTGGAAAAAAAAACAGTAAAAGGGAATATTATTTGAATGGGGAGAAATTACAACATGCTGCGGTGCAGAGGGACTTGGGAGTCCTTGTGCATGAATCCCAAAAAGTTAGTTTGCAGGTGCAGCAGGTAATGAGGAAGGCGAATGGATTGTTGGCCTTCATTGTGAGAGGGATGGAGTACAAAAGCAGGGAGGTCCTGCTGCAACTGTATAGGATATTGGTGAGGCCGCACCTGGAGTACTGCGTGCAGTTTTGGTCACCTTACTTAAGGAAGGATATACTAGCTGTGGAGGGGGTACAGAGACGATTCACTCGGCTGATTCCGGAGATGAGGGGGTTGCCTTATGATGATAGATTGAGTAGACTGGGTCTTTACTCGTTGGAGTTCAGAAGGATGAGGGGTGATCTTATCGAAACATTTAAGATAATGAAAGGGATAGACAAGATAGAGGCAGAGAGGTTGTTTCCACTGGTTGGGGAGACTAGAACTAGGGGGCACAGCCTCAAAATACGGGGGAGCCAATGAAAAACCGAGTTGAGAGGGAATTTCTTCTCCCAGAGGGTTGTGAATCTGTGGAATTCTCTGCCCAAGGAAGCAGTTGAGGCTAGCTCATTGAATGTATTCAAATCACAGATCGATAGATTTTTAACCAATAAGGGAATTAAGGGTTATGGGGAGCGGGCGGGTAAGTGGAGCTGAGTCCACGGCCAGATCAGCCATGATCTTGTTGAATGGCGGAGCAGGCTCAAGGGGCTAGATGGCCTACTCCCGTTCCTAATTCTTATGTTCTTATGTTCCAAACAAGAAATTAGGGATGTGTGCAATAAAGGTACTGCAGTTATCATGGGCGATTTTAATCTACATATTGACTGGGCTAACCAAACTGGTAGCAATGTGGTGGAGGAGGATTTCCTGGAGTGTATTAGGGATGGTTTTCGAGACCAATATGTCGAGGAACCAACTAGAGGGCTGGCCATCCTAGACTGGGTGACGTGTAATGAGAAAGAACTAATTAACAATCTTGTTGTGCCAGGCCCCTTGGGGAAGAGTGACCATAATATGGTAAAATTCTTTATTAAGATTGAGAGTGACACAGTTAATTTAGGGACTAGGGTCCTGAATTTGGGGAAAGGTAACTTCGATGGTATGAGACGTGACTTGGCTAGAATAGACTGGCGAGTGATACTTAAAGGGTTGACGGTGGATAGGCAATGGCAAACATTTAAAGATCACATGGATGAACTTCAACAATTGTACATCCCTGTCTGGAGTTAAAAAAAAGGGGAAAGGTGGCTCAACCGTGGCTAACAAGGGAAATTTAGGATCGTGTTAAATCCAAGGAAGAGGTATATAAATTGGCCAGAAAAAGCAGCAAACCTGAGGACTGGGAGAATTTTGTAATATAGCAGAGGAGGTCAAAGTGTTGATTTAGGAGAGGGAAAATAGAGTATGAGAAGAAGCTCGCTGGGAACATAAAAACTGACTGCAAAAGCTTCTATAGATATGTAAAGAGAAAAAGATTAGTGAAAACAAACATAGTTCCCTTGCAGTCAGAATCAGGTGAATTTATAATGGGGAACAAAGAAATGGCGGACCAGTTCTTTGGTTCTGTTTTCACGAAGGAAGACACAAATAACCTTCCGGAAAAACTAGCGGACCGAGGGTCTAGTGAGAAGGAGGAACTGAAGGATATCCTTATAAAGCAGGAAATTGTGTTAGGGAAATTGATGGGATTGAAGGCCGATAAATCCCTGGGGCCTGATAGTCTGCATCCCAGAGTACTTAAGGAAGTGGCCATAGAAATAGTGGATGCATTGGTGATCATTTTCCAACAGTCTGTCGACTGTGGATCAGTTCCTATGCACTGGAGGGTAGCGAATGTAACACCACTTTTTAAAAAAGGAGGGAGAGAGGAAACGGGTAATTATAGACTGGTTAGCTTGACATCAGTAGTGGGGAAAATGTTGGAATCGATCATGAAGGATGAAATAGCAGCGTATTTGGAAAGCGGTGACAGGATCGGATCAAGTCTGCATGGATTTATGAAAGGGAAATCATGCTTGACGAATCTTCTGGAATTTTTTAAGGATGTAACTAGCAGAGTGGACAAGGGAGAACCAGTGGATGTGGTGTATTTGGACTTTCAGAAGGCTTTTGACAGGGTCCCGCAGAAGAGATTGTTGTGCAAAATCAAAGCACATGGTATTGGGGGTAATATACTGACGTGGATGGGGAACTGGTTGGCAGACAGGAAGCAGAGAGTCGGGATAAACAGATCCTTTTCAGAATAGCAGGCAGTGACTAGTGGAGTGCCGCAGGGCTCAGTGCTGGGACCCCAGCTCTTTGCAATATTCATTAACGATTTGGATGAAGGAATAGAGTGTAATATCTCCAAGTTTGCAGATGACACTAAACTGGGTGGCGGTGTGAGCTGTGAGGAGGATACTAAGAGGCTGCAGGGTGAGTTGGACAGGTTAGGTGAGTGGGCAAATGCATGGCAGATGCAGTATAATGTGGATAAATGTGAGGTTGTCCATTTTGGGGGCAAAAACACGAAGGCAGAATATTATCTGAATGGCAGCAGACTAGGAAAAGGGGAGGTGCAACGAGACCTGGGTGTCATGATTCATCAGTCACTGAAAGTTGGCACGCAGGTACAGCAGGCGGTGAAGAAGGCAAATGGTATGTTGGCCTTCATAGCTAGAGGATTTGAATATAGGAGCAGGGAGGTCTTAGTGCAGTTGTACAGGGCCTAGTGAGGCCTCACCTGGAATATTGTGTTCAGTTTTGGTCTCCTAGTCTGAGGAAGGACATTCTTGCTATTGAGGGAGTGCAGCAAACGTTCACCAGACTGATTCCAGGGATGGCTGGACTGTCATATGAGGAGAAACTGGATCAACTGGGCCTTTATTCACTGTAGTTTAGAAGGATGAGAGGGGATCTCATAGAAACATATAAGATTCTGACGGGACTGGACAGATGTTGAGGAAGTCCAGAACCAGGGGACATAGTCTTAAGATAAGGGGTAGGCCATTTATGACTGAGATGAGGAGAAACTTCTTCACTCAGAGAGTTGTTAACCTGTGGAATTCCCTGCCGCAGGGAGTTGTTGATGCCAGTTCACTGGACATATTCAAGAGGGAGTTAGATATGGCTCTTAAGGTTAAGGGAATCAAGGGGTATGCAGAGAAAGCAGGAAAGGGGTACTGAAGGAATGATCAGCCATGATCTTATTGAATGGTGGTGCAGGCTCGAACGGCCGAATGGCCTACTCCTGCACCTATTTTTCTATGTTTCTATGTTTCTAATTAGGAGGGGGAAAATAGAGTATGTGAGGAAGCATGCTGGGAACATAAAAACTGACTGCAAAAGCTTCTATAGATATGTGAAGAGAAAAAGATTAGTGAAAACACACATAGGTCCCTTGCAGTAAGATTCTGGTGAATTTATAATGGGGAACAAAGAAATGGCGGACCAGTTGAACAAATACTTTGGTTCTGTTTTCACGAAGGAAGATACAAATAACCTTCCGGAAATACTAGCGGACCGAGGGTCTAGTGAGAAGGAGGAACTGAAGGATATCCTTATAAAGCAGGAAATTGTGTTAGGGAAATTGATGGGATTGAAGGCTGATAAATCCCCGGGGCCTGATAGTTTGCATCCCAGAGTACTTAAGGAATTGGCCATAGAAATAGTGATCATTTTCCAACAGTCTGTCGACTGTGGATCAGTTCCTATGGGCTGGAGGGTAGCGAATGTAACACCACTGTTTAAAAAAGGAGGGAGAGAAAAAACGGGTAATTATAGACCGGTTAGCCTGACATCAGCAGTGGGAAAAATGTTGGAATCAATTATTAAAGATGCAATAGCAGCGCATTTGGAAAGCAGCGACAGGATCGGTCCAAGTCAGCATGGATTTATGAAAGGGAAATCATGCTTGACAAATCTGGAATTTTTTGAGGATGTAACTAGTAGAGTGGACAAGGGAGAACCAGTGGATGTGGTGTATTTGGACTTTCAAAAGGCTTTTGACAAGGTCCCACACAAGAGATTGGTGTGCAAAATCAAAGCACATGGTATTGGGGTAACATTCTGACGTGGATAGAGAACTGGTTGGCAGACTGGAAGCAGAGAGTCGGGATAAACGGGTCCTTTTCAGAATGGCAGGCAGTGACTAGTGGAGTGCTGCAGGGCTCAGTGCTGTGACCCCAGCTCTTTACAATATACCTTAATGATTTAGATGAAGCAATTGAGTGTAATATCTCCAATTTTGCAGAGGACACTAAACTGGTGTGAGCAGTGAGGAGGACGCTAATTGGCTGCAGGGTAACTTGGACAGGTTTGGTGAGTGGTCAAATATATGGCAGATGCAGTATAATGTGGATAAATGTGAGGTTATCCACTTTGGGGACAAAAACACGAAGGCAGAATATTATCCGAATGGCGGCAGATTAGGAAAGGGGGAGGTGCAACGAGACCTGGATGTCATGGTTCATCAGTCATTGAAAGTTGGCATGCAGGTACAGCAGGCGGTGAAGAAGGCAAATGGTATGTTGGCCTTCATAGCTAGGGGATTTGATTATAGGAGCAGGGAGGTCTTACTGCAGTTGTACAGGGCCTTGGTGAGGACTCACCTATTATATTATGTTCAGTTTTGGTCTCCTAATCTGAGGAAAGACGTTCTTGCTATTGAGGGAGTGCAGCGAAGGTTCACTAGACTGATTCCCGGGATGGTGGGACTGACATATGAGGAGAGACTCGATCAACTGGGCCTTTATACACTGGAGTTTAGAAGGATGAGAGGGGATTTCATAGAAATTTACAAGATTCTGATGGGACTGGACAGGTTAGATGCAGGAAGAATGTTCCCGATGATGGGGAAGTCCAGAACCAGAGGACACAGTCTTAAGATAAGGGGTAGGCCATTTAGGACTGAGATGAGGAGAAACTTCTTCACTCAGAGAGTTGTTAACCTGTGGAATTCCCTACCGCAGAGAGTTGTTGATGCCAGTTCATTGGATATATTCAAAAAGGAGTTAGATATGGCCCTTACGGCTAAAGGGATTGAGGGGTATGTAGAGAAAGCAGGAAAGGTGAACTGAGGTGAATGATCAGCCATGATCTTAATGAATAGTGGTGCAGGCTCAAAGGGCCAAATTGCCTACTCCTGCACCTATTTTCTATGTTTCTATGTCTCTATGTTTCTGACGGGATTGGACAGCTTCGATGCAGGAAGAATGTTCCCGATGTTGGGGAAGTCCAGAACCAGGGGGTCACAGTCTAAGGATAAGGGGTAAGCCATTTGGGACCGAGATGAGGAGAAACTTCTTCACTGAGAGAATCGTGAACCTGTGGAATTCTCTGCCACAGAAAGTTGTTGGGGCCAGTTTGTTAATATATTCAGAAGGGAGTTTGATGTGGCCCTTGTGGCTAAAGAGATCAAAGGGTATGGAGAGATGGCAGGAATGGGGTGCTGAGGTTGCAGGATCAGCCATGATCATATTGAATGGTGGTGCAGGTTCGAAGGGCCGAATGGCCCACTTCTGCACCTATTTTCTATGTTTCTATGTTTCTATGTATTTGTGGAGGTGTTGGAGCAGATAGTACCTGGAGTGGGGTGGTTGAGTTCTGAGAATTCAAATTGGTAGCAAGAGCAGTTCAACTTTTGGGGGCAGTGCTTAATTAAGGAGGGAGTATTTAGTATTGGAGAGGGTAAGAAGTGTAGGATTATTGTGAATCGAGGGAGTAGATACTATGTAAGGGGTTAGAGAGCTGCTGAGGAGTGAGTGAGCAATGGGGAAAGTGGACAATGAGTACTTAGGGGAAGAATCATAGAAATTTATGGCACAGAAGGAGGCCATTCGGTCCATCGTGTCTGTGCCAGAAAAAGAGTACTGTGGATCAGTGGGAAACAGTGGTCATTGGGAAGATCTGAGTGCTGTGCATTGGGAAGGAATCACGAGCTCCCCTACTTCTGCTCAGATTTTTGCGCAATTGGAAAATCTAGGCTACAAAGTCAAACTCTGTGAGAAGGTATTCATGGGTGTATTGCTACGGTGACTTTACTGTCTTGAAAAATAAGTTTTGATGCTATCACAAACATGTTCAGCCATGAACTCATTGAATGGCGATGCAGGCTCGAAGGGCCGAATGGCCTACTCCTGCACCTATTTTCTATGTTTCTATGTACTCCTTTTAATAATGTTAGACAATCTTATGCTGGTATTATAAATTCCCAAAACAGCTTTTACATGCTCCAAACCTTTGCCAACTATTGTGCTGCTTTGTATTGGTCTTGAAATAATTTGGATTAAAGGAGACTTCAGAACTCCAATGAATATAGACCCAACCTGCTCACCTTTCTTCATTCCAGAATACAACTGTACAGGGTATTGGTGAGGCCACACCTGGAGTACTGCGTACAGTTTTGGTCTCCGTATTTAAGGAAGGATATACTTGCATTGGAGGCTGTTCAGAGAAGGTTCACTATGTTGATTCCGGGGATGAGGGGATTGACTTATGAAGATAGGTTGAGTAGGTTGGGCCTATACTCATTGGAGTTCAGAAGAATAAGAGGTGATCTTATTGAAACATGTAAGATAATGAGGGGACTCGACAAGGTGGATGCAGAGAGGATATTTCCACTCATAGGGGAAACTAAAACTCGGAGACATAGGGCTCAGAATAAGGGGTCACCCATTTAAAACTGAGATGAGGAGGAATTTCTTCTCTCAGAGGGTTGTAAATCTATGGAATTCTCGGCCCCAGAGAGCTGTGGAGGCTGGGTCATTGAATATATTTAAGGTGGAGTTAGACAGATTTGAGAGATAAGGGAATAAAGGGTAATGGGGAGCGGGCAGGGAAGTGGAGCTGAGTCCATGATCAGATCAGCCATAATCTTATTAAATGGCAAAGCAGGCTCGAGGGGCCTATTGGCCTAATCCTGCTCCTGTTTCTTATGTTCTTATGTAAACATGCAAAAACTAGTCTACAATCTCCCCTTCTTGTTGAATTTAACAATATACATGGCAGGAGTCAGCTCATGGATGCCAGTCACCTAGAATACAAACTAAAACAATGCCAAAATAAAAGCAGCATTCATTAGCTGCCCTATGAGGGTGGCTCAATATAGTTTTACTTTAATTCATGTTGCAGGTATCTGGCACCAAAAGTAGTGATGAGATAAGATCAAAAGCTCTCTCTCTCTTTCTCTCTCTCTCTCGGGGACCAAGAATGGGACCGGACTGTGTATGTGAACCGGGGACTGAGAATGGGACCGGACTGCGTGTGTGAACCGGGGACTGAGAATGGGACCGGCCAGCCTTCGGGCGGGGTTGGAGGTAAGTTGCTGCTGTGTGTTTTTCAATTCTGTCACTGTGTCCGGGCATCTGCTGCGCTGCTTTCCTTACCTCTGGGGAAAGTTTTTCTGGAGAGGCCACATACGCTGGCCTAATCAGAACTGGAGTAACTTTCAGCTGGCCAAATTTCCATAAATGGCCAGAAGTGTCGTAGGTGGCTGGTTACGCCCCCTTCGACTGAAAAAAAAACTGACTTAAAAAAATCGTAACTGAGTTACACTGGTGCAAATCGATTGGGAAAACTGTGGTTTTTCAACTTAGGCCAAAAAGAGCAGCCTGCTCCAAAAAAACAGCGCAAATCACTGGGGAAAATTGAGCCCAATGAATGCAGTTCCGGATAGGTTCCAGAGAAATATTGAAAACTACCTTATGTAGATAAAAAAATTCAATGGCCATTCTCACAAACCTCCAAACCACCCATTCAAAAATGGTATTGCTGAAAGGATGAGACCACAACACTTACCCACCATTCAGTCACTGAATTTTGAATAGAGTGATGAAAACAAGGGCAAGAAAGAAAATAAGAATACAAAACAACAAATAACATTTTATCAGCCCATTGTTAATAAATGAAGGTTACAGGCAGTGTTCTCTTTTACTTTATACCTACCCTGTCATTAATTTAAAGTATTTGGACACTTAAAGATTATAATAGGATTCAAGCTGATAAAATATATTTCAGCATTCAAATAATATATTAAACTTCAAGACAACTTTAATTAATTTAAAAGCAGCATTAATATATTCCTTCCATTGGCTAATTCAAATTACAGAGTAAACTGAATGCATACTGCTCCTTTGACAAAGTATATTGTTCATAATCTCTTTTTCTAAAAATGTAATTAAAGGAATTTCAGTTATCCAGGAATATGATACAGAGGACATGGAGCTGAATACATTGATTCAAATAGCCCAAGCCAACTTTTGACGCAGAGTTTGAATCAATGAGTCAGGACGGCAGCTATATAAATTAGTGTTTGATTTTCAGTGCGGGTATTCTTTTGACTCAGAAGCCAAGATGAAGGTCCAAGGCCCAAAGTGCAGAACAACACCATGGGTAAAAACACTAAAAGAGATGAGGTAAATCATGAAGTGGTAATTACATAATGGTAAGCTTGGATTTTAAAGATCAACGTTGTATGAGGTAAGAAAGACTGAAAGAGGTAACTAATTCCACATCTATAAGGTCCTGTGAAGGAACGATTTACAACAGTTTGTATGATGTATCTTGATTTTGATACAGTGAAGATAAGGGAGAAAAGCGTATGTAGAATGGTATATTTGAAGATTACTGGGAATGACAGAGGAACATCAAGAGAGACCAATAAAATATCAATATCAGTATCAAGAAAGTAGAGAGAAATAAAGATAATGGGGTAGAATTTGCAGTCAGTATGATGGCGTCCTCTCAGAGTACTTTTATAATTTGCTATACTAAAGGCGCTTGACAAATGTAAGTTGTTGTTATAATGTAAGCGCTTGTTGCTGACACTGGGCACCAGAAATGGAAATGTTCCATTGCCCAAAATGTCATTCAGGGAATTTCAGGAGTGATTAGCATGGGGCTGGGAGATGACAACATGCTCAGGGACCTTATTAAAATATTTTCGGTTGCAATTTCAATTGTCGTATAGTAAAAATGTAATGCATTGGCTTGTTTGGCCTAATGGCCTTTTCCTATTCCAAAAAATGTAGACATTCTTTAAAACATCTATATGCAAAGTTGCAAAGTCCATTCAACAAAATAAAATGCCTTATTCTTGATGATGTACAGTATTTTACTGTGATCCAGTTACGGCCTACCCATATGTAGTGGTACCTGTCTTATACACTGAAAACATACAATTACATATTTCCTTTAATATGCATTATCTACCACTTACATTACTCCGAAATTCTCACCCAAACCTTTCATTCCTTCCCTGTCAAGAGTGTTAGCTCATCACCTGTTCCCAAGCCTCAGTGATTGGTGTTTTTAAACCAGCCAGACAGGAATTAATAGGAATGGTGTTGATTAATTCACTAACTTTGCTTTTTCTTCCTCTGGATAGTACCCTGCCATCCAAATAGAACTTCCTCCTGATTGGCATGGCCGAGCTTAGGAACTCACTGTACGGAGAGTCACTGGGGCAAATGGTCTACCCTATCACCACATGTCTCATTGTAACTTGAACCATTTTTCACAAATTTCAAAAGAACAATTTTATTAACAAAATATTCTTGGAGTTGTTAATGCTATTTATCGCTTTTAGTATGTTTAAAATTTGCACTGTACAAAATCTTAATAGTGGTTTCTGAAGGCACTTCAGTACTGCAGTCTATTTAATCACAGCTTTCAGTAGCTGATGATTCTGTCAAACATTTTTTGGTGGAGCTTTCTATGAAGTAACTGTGTAATTACAAAGGCCAGCAGCGTTAGAGAGCTGTAATCAGCGTATGACGGCCTCAGTGAATATGCAACGCTAGAATCTTCATTAACATTGGAAAAGCCTTTCTTCCATTTAAATCGCCTTCACAGCTGCTGCATTGGAGACTACATCATTTTTATTGATACAGAATTGATTGCTCCCATCTGCCAGCAGTTCTCAATATCCTTCATGCTCTGACTTTTAAAAGAACATTCCCTCCAGCCCTGTTAAAAGTACACAGTGGCTTAATAAATACTGCATGTAATTTCCAGATAGTGTACACCACATCAATACTGCACAATATTTACGAACCGACAGTCTTGTGAAGGACCCACAAGATTTGCATTTATTAATTCCCTCCCTCAATTAAAAATAAATCTATTCCAAGGTAACATAGCCTTTATTAATAATTCATAAATGCATCATTCTGTAACTTTTTTTTGTAGCTTGCCCCAAACAGGAAGTGACTGTTGCAGCTGAATCTGCAGACTCAGAATATATAATGTCTTCACAATCTTGGGACAAGGACCTCACCCAACCATATAAGGAGAGGAGCTCTTAATGTGTAAACTTAATGATGAATGCACCAGTCACTGCAGTAAGAACAACAATGCTTGATATTTGCTTCTAAATAACAATAGCAACACTCGTATCAGTGAGGGAGTGATTTTTACTGTTCAATGTGAAATTTTATAGCTGATCTACTTTGGTTGCTATGGAGTGAATTTTCAGGTCTCCTGTCCAACAGAAATGGGATGGTAGCTCTCCCAAAATGGTGGGCAATGACCGACCGCCCCATTGCCGCTATCACTGTTTGCTGCTGGATGGCCAGAGTGGCCCCTTGAGTCAGGTGATAGGCCCATTTAAAATGCTAATCAGGGTCATGTGACATACACAGGACCCTGTTTGCCATTTTTGGACTGAGCTGGGCGGAGTGTGTGCTGTGTATGCTCCGACCAGGATCAGCTAGCAGCCCCACCAAAGACGATTCCAAAGATAAGTTACTCTTTATTTTTGTGGCTGCAGCCAGTCCAACTCCACCTCCTTCAGACATTGTGGCCCGCTCCCATGGACCTACTTAACATCCAGCTCTGAGGCCATTCGAGCCGTTTGATATTGTGTGAATAGCCAGAGATTACACGGTGCACATTCAATCCTAATATGGCAGTCAGGGTCCTATGTATGTTAGATGGCCCTGATTTGCATATTTAAAAGGGCCCACCTCCTGAAACAGGCTGGTGCTCCTCTGAAAGTGGCAGCGGGTCAATGGTTGGTTTTAACGGGGTGGTAAGTTAGGGTGACCATATTTTCTAAGCTGAATTCGGAGACTCATAAGGTGGAAATACAGCAAAGTAGCCAGGACATGTTTTGAGAAAACCAGCATGACGACTTTGTTGCTTCTGCTCGTGGAATACGCGTAGAGACGACGCCATTTTAACTTTACGCCGAATCTCAAATCTTGCGTGTGGTCTGGTAATAGGGCTGTACCATCTAAACTCATCCCCGAATACCCAAATTTTTAATTTCTCACTTTTAAATCTGTTCCAAACAGACTGAGATCTTCCATGTAAGATGTGAAGCACCTTCTGACTCAGAAGTTTTCAGAAACCTCATCCTGGTGGGAGACTTTAGACCTTCCCTTCTTCAGTACAAAAAACACGATGCAGCATACAGTTCTGAGGTAAAGTAAATCCACAGACCCACCAGCTCTCACTGCGCCTTTGGCTTCTCCCACATATTTTAAACGTTCCGCCCTCCAAACAGTCATTATTGGCCGAAAGGCAGGGTCAGGTGACTCAAACCCCCAGAGTGCAGTGTGGCCTGGGCTATCTGCTACGCTGCATTGTGGGAAAGCGGGCCTGCCACCGTCACCTCCATTCAACCGGCTCCTGGAATCCAGTCCTGAGCTCAAACCAGACCGGAATCTCCCTACCCTGAGTTTTCTGTACATTTGCATTTAAAAAAACAAAGCGGGCGAAATTCACCTGTTAGCGCCTCCAGTGCAGACTGTTTTTGTCGGCGGGGGGGTGGGGGGGGGGGGGCGTGCTACCGGCTCCCCCGAAATTGTGCGGGGGTTAGCGGAGGTGCGAATGCAGAAGCGCCGTGCCCCCGCTGGTAGCACCCCGGGCTGCTGTGCCTCTGGCGGTGAAGTCTTCACCGTGCACAGTGACCCCTTTTTGCCCCATGGCAAAAATTGGCCACCACCCCGTGAGGTCGCCGCGAGCAATGCACGCATCGCAATTCTCGAACCAGGCCGGCCACCCCATCGCGGGGCAAAAATTAAAGGGAAAGTGCGTTCGGCCGTGCGCCGCCATTTTACTTTTGCCCCTTACCGTGCGGGACGCTGCTCAACGTTGCCAAAGGGTCCGGGCCGTGATCATGCAGCTCGGCACTCCAGTTGATGCTGGGCCGTGGCCACGGCACCCCTTAGCCCTGGTGGCCCAGTCGAGGCCATGAAAGGGTCGTGCAGAGCTTGCAACGTCCGTCCCCTTTAACGGAATGCGCCCGGGTAGCGCCCCTGATCCCACCCCAAAAGGAGTGTGCAACATTGCACTCCACTTCGTGTGAGGCGTAGTAACCGGAATTTCGCTTCCGGGGCGGGACTTCTGCGCCAGGTGCAGAATGCCCGACCCAGAGATGCTTACTGCCGCCAAGCAGGATGATCGGGAATTTCGGCCCCAAAGACTCTATATGGGGACAAATTTTCTGAACCGGGGACATTTTTTTTTTCAGGGACATAGGCCCAATTTTGGCCATTGGTTTTTCTGGCGTAAGTTGAAAAACGCCATTTTCCCCAATAAACTTGCTGCAGAGTAACTTAGTTAGGTACGATTTTTTTCAGTTCCGTTTTTTTTTCAAAAAGGGCTGTTCCCAGACACTTATGCCAGTTTTGGCCATTTATGCCACTTTGGCCAGCTAAAACTTACTCCAAATCGGTCAGCGTATGTGGCCAGCTCCGAAAAACATTGCGGGCAGTGAAGAAAGCAGCGGACATTAGGGCAGGGATAGGGGAGGGAAGGGAACCGGAGAGGACCTGAAACAATACAACCAAGCATCAAACATTGCTGGGAAAAGCACAAACAAGTAACATGCTTATAGAAATCAAGTAAATTCTACCTTAATCTTTAAAGCCGACCTGGGAAGGCAGCAGTGGGGGCGGGGGTGGGTGGGGGGTTCGGGATGCTGGCCTCGATATCTCTGGTTGGGAGGGCGGCCGCGAAACAAAGCAGTACATTTGCACCAAGCACAAAAAGTAATAAGCAATTAATTAACAAATAAAAAATAAAAGGAACCCTGCACCTAAAGCACCAAGACTAAAGTAATAAGCAATCAATAAAGAACAAATAAAAAAACAGAAGGAACCCTGCACCTAAAGCACCAAAATCAATCAGTAAATAACAAATAAAAAATAGAACTCCTACCTTAGGGAACGCAGTGGTCCGCCGATGAGGGAGCCCATTCGGCCAGGGCTAGGGACGGCGTGCTTCGGGCCCCTCCCACACGGCCTGCAGCGCGCATTTGCAGAAGCGGCGTGCCAGGAGCTTCTGCACATGTGCGCAAACTCTGTTTTCAGCGTGGGATCTTGCTCCGCCCCCAATCCATTGGGCCACGCTGCGCCACGACCGAGGAGAGGCTGGGGAGCGGCCAGAATACGGACGTCTTCTTTCGGCGCGCTTGGAGGGGGACAAAAGCGGTGCACCTCGGATGAGGGCGCCAGAAAAAGGGGTTGGGGAAATTTGAGTACCCACAGTACCTAATCCGGAGACCCTCCCCGGAAAACAGGAACATATGGTCAGCCTATGGTAAACCTGCCGAGCCCATTTTGAAGCCCCATTACCACCGATTTCAGCAAGTTAGAATGAGCGGCAATATATCAGAAAGTCTTTTGTCTAGTATATTTAAAAAAGGCTAATGGCTCTCCCATGGCACCATTGGTGTACGTCAGAAGGTGCACTGTTTTATAAAGACAGGATAATTAAACCATGTACACACAGTTTATTATCTTGGTCCTAAAGAATGATTCTTTAAGGCTACCAAGTGGAGTTACTCAGCAATTTTTAAATGACTGCTTCAATCATTACAGGTCAGACTGAGACGCTTCCTTCTAATTGTTATTTACTAAACACAGGCCCAAAGCTCACTCATTTATTGTAGGGATTGTAGACATTGGACTAGTTTCAGTTTGCAGAAAGAAGCAAACAGCATCTAAGTCTGGACATACCGGGGTCGAAATTCAGGTGCACCAGAAAGCTGGCGCACCTAAGATTTTTAGGGTGGTATTTACCGCTGGAATTCCTGGTACGGTAAGTAGATCCATTCCCAGGACTTTGAAATTTTTTCAAAGTCCTATAGGAAATGGACCATAATGGGGGCGGGCCTTAGACTCAAAGCAAGGCTGACTGGCTGAAAATGAGTCGGTCGGGGCCTCCACTGCTGTCAATCAGCGGTGGAATCCGTTAAAGGGGAGAGATTCAAACATTTTTTTATCTTTGGCCACTGGGCCACCAGGGAGGGCTTTGGCCGGGCCAGTGGCCTGGCACCCAAGAGGGGGTGCCATGCTGCCCATTGGTGGCCCGGCCGAACCCAAAGGGCAGTATTTTGCCAGCTGATCGGCAAGTCAGCCAGCAACATTTTTTCCATTGCAGCCGTGGCAGTGGGCCCTCCCCTTTAAGGGCGGCCGCGCTTAAGTACAGGGATGGTGCACCGACAGAAAAACCTGCCGGGGTCACTGCGTGGCGGGGGATCGATCTATTCTGTTGAATATGGTTCGATAAGTATTATTATTGTTTTAAATGGGTGATGCAACCACTCGGCCAAACAATCCCTGACCTGAATTTAGGTCGGGTCGGGTCAGCCAGTTCACCCCAAAGCGGCGGCCATTCAATTTTTAGGAATGACCGCTGCAAACGGGCATTAACGGCTCTCTTTGAGACTCTGAATTTCAGCCCCCACCGTTTTTTAATACAGACAGATTTTTTTTTAAATACAGGCATTTACTAGAATAAAGAAAAACATGATTGGCATCCTATTGTGCAATATTTATCCAACAATTATATACTATGCTTTAACATACTTTTAATTTATTGTGTGATTTTAAAGTTAATGTATTCAATTAATAAACATTAGGATTTTGACATGTATGCTCTATCATTTCACTTTATGCTGTATTTTTATTGTTTTAATATCAAAGATTTAGTGTAGCCCTCAAATATGAATTCTAAAATGTTTTTTGGACTACTTTGGTGGATTTGAGCATTATGCACTGTTGCTCACTGACTGGTGTAGGGACTGTTCTGCACAGCTCCCAATCTGAGTTGCATTGAGCATGGAGATGCCGAGCGAAACTGCAGAGTCTCAAGCAAAGAGGCAAAATCCAAGGGGAAAGTCAACAAATCCCCTGTTGATGATGGCCTGGTAGAAAGCTAGGTGCCCACTTGCCGCATGTATAGGACTAGATGGACGAAGAAATGTAATATAAAAAAGGGAATTTACTCAAAGATTTTGCATAAAAATAGAGGAAAATGTTTTTCTACCCCCTGGTATGTATTGCAATAACAATCCTTGTCTAACATTTGCTGAAAATTGCTTTTACCATCAAACCTAAATGAGCTATGCCACTTTTTTCTTCTTGCACATTTTATTAGCATCCTGTGCCACTAATGGAGCTAGTGCAATAATATATTTATTGTTTAAGGGATGAGAGAACGCAATCATTTATCATGAGGTGTTCATCTTCGACTGAACGTTTAGTGTAGTTTTTTAAATATTCATTACACTGAGGCCTTGTAACTGGATCGGAACTGGATACACAAACCGAGGCGGCTGACAGCCCCCTCAGGAGAGGTCAGTGCTGTCTTTAAAGCTTACATATCCCTTTTAAAAAGTGGCATTTCCTGTCCTATCCATATGCTGTCTAAATAATCAATCAAATCTAATCTCAGCATTGCTACCATTACATTTGCAGTCACTTAATTGGACTCTTTTTGGATAAGCATGATAGAGTGAGCAATAACATTGGAATAGATTTCTCGCATCGTAGCCCGTTATTTTTCAGGGTGTTTTTGCTCTATCCAGTCCAGTTAACTGTCTAAATGTTCCATTAAGCACCTTTCATTTAAATCAGAAGGTAGGATGAACATAAACGTTCACGCTTGATTTATCCTATTTAATAGCACATCCTAAGTTCAGCTCATTTCCTTTTTGTTGTATTACGAGGGGAATTATGTCTGTCATTCAGAGACTACAGGAATTAGAAAACAGCAATAAAATCAAAGAGTTCAGAGCATATCACATAGAAACATAGAAAATAGGTGCAGGAGTAGGCCATTCGGCCCTTCGAGCCTGCACCGCCATTCAATGAGTTCATGGCTGAACATGCAACTTCAGTACCCCATTCCTGCTTTCTCGCCATACCCCTTGATCCCCCTAGTAGTAAGGACTACATCTAACTCCTTTTTGAATATATTTAGTAAATTGGCCTCAACAACTTTCTGTGGTAGAGAATTCCACAGGTTCACCACTCTCTGGGTGAAGAAGTTTCTCCTCATCTCGGTCCTAAATGGCTTACCCCTTATCCTTAGACTGTGTTCCCTGGTTCTGGACTTCCCCAACATTGGGAACATTCTTCCTGCATCTAACCTGTCTAACCCCGTCAGAATTTTAAATGTTTCTATGAGGTCCCCTCTCATTCTTCTGAACTCCAGTGAATACAAGCCCAGTTGATCCAGTCTTTCTTGATATGTCAGTCCCGCCATCCCGGGAATCAGTCTGTGAACCTTCGCTGCACTCCCTCAATAGCAAGAATGTCCTTCCTCAAGTTAGGAGACCAAAACTGTACACAATACTCCAGGTGTGGCGTCACCAAGGCCCTGTACAACTGTAGTAACACCTCCCTGCCCCTGTACTCAAATCCCCTTGCTATGAAGGCCAACATGCCATTTGCTTTCTTAACCGCCTGCTGTATCTGCATGCCAACCTTCAATGATCGATGTACCATGACACCCAGGTCTCGTTGCACCTCCCCTTTTCCTACTCTGTCACCATTCAGATAATAGTCTGTCTCTCTGTTTTTACCACCAAAGTGGATAACCTCACATTTATCCACATTATACTTCATCTGCCATGCATTTGTCCACTCACCTAACGTATCCAAGTCACTCTGCAGCCTCATAGCATCCTCCTCGCAGCTCACACTGCCACCCAACTTAGTGTCATCCGCAAATTTGGAGATACTACATTTAATCCCCTCGTCTAAATCATTAATGTACAATGTAAACAGCTGGGGCCCCAGCACAGAACCTTGTGGTACCCCACTAGTCACTGCCTGCCATTCTGAAAAGTACCCATTTACTCCTACTCTTTGCTTCCTGTCTGCCAACCAGTTCTCAATCCACGTCAGCACACTACCCCAATCCCATGTGCTTTAACTTTGCACATTAATCTCTTGTGTGGGACCTTGTCGAAAGCCTTCTGAAAGTCCAAATACACCACAACAACTGGTTCTCCCTTGTCCACTCTACTGGAAACATCCTCAAAAAATTCCAGAAGATTTGTCAAGCATGATTTTTCTTTCACAAATCCATGCTGACTTGGACCTATCATGTCACCTCTTTCCAAATGCGCTGCTATGACATCCTTAATAATTGATTCCATCATTTTACGCACTACCGTTGTCAGGCTGACCGGTCTATAATTCCCTGTTTTCTCTCTCCCTCCTTTTTTAAAAAGTGGGGTTACATTGGCTACCCTCCACTCCATAGGAACTGATCCAGAGTCTATGGAATATTGGAAAATGACTGTCAATGCACCTGCTATTTCCAAGGCCACCTCCTTAAGTACTCTGAGATGCAGTCCATCGGACCCTGGGGATTTATCGGCCTTCAATCCCATCAATTTCCCCAACACAATTTCCCGACTAATAAGGATTTCTCTCAGTTCCTCCTTCTTACTAGACCCTCTGACCCCTTTTATATCCGGAAGGGGTATTTGTTCAATTAGTCTGCCATTTCTTTGTTCCCCGTTATGACTTCCACTGATTCTGACTGCAGAGGATCTACGTTTGCCTTTACTAACCTTTTTCTCTTTACATATCTATAGAAACTTTTGCAGTCCGTCTTAATGTTCCCTGCAAGCTTCCTCTCGTACTCTATTTTCCCTGCCCTAATCAAACCCTTTGTCTTCCTCTGCTGAGTTCTAAATTTCTCCCAGTCCCCAGGTTCGCTGCTATTTCTGGCCAATTTGTATGCCACTTCCTTGGCTTTAATACTATCCATGATTTCCCTTGATAACCACGGTTGAGCCACCTTCCCTTTTTTATTTTTACGCCAGACAGGGATGTACAATTGTTGTAGTTCATCCATGCGGTCTCTAAATGTCTGCCATTGCCCATCCACAGTTAACCCCTTAAGTATCATTCGCCAATCTATCCTAGCCAATTCACGCCTCATACCTTCAAAGTTACCCTTCTTTAAGTTCTGGACCATGGTCTCTGAATTAACTGTTTCATTTTCCATCCTAATGTAGAATTCCACCATATTATGGTCACTCTTTCCCAAGGGGCCTCGTACAACGAGATTGCTAATTAATCCTCTCTCATTACACAACACGCAGTCTAAGATGGTCTCCCCCCTAGTTGGTTCCTCGACATATTGGTCTAGAAAACCATCCCTTATGCACTCCAGGAAATCCTCCTCCGCCGTATTGCTTCCAGTTTGGTTAGCCCAATCTATATGCATATTAAAGTCACCCATGATAACTGCTGCACCTTTATTGCATGCACCCCTAATTTCCTGTTTGATGCCCTCCCCAACATCACTACTACTGTCTGCATGACTAAAGATTGAATAGCTTATGATTGAACCTTGAGACTGGGTTACCTCTACAATCTGCAAAGACCATACCAGTTATTATTTATAATTCTGAAAATTTGTAAAGTATATATTTTGTGGACATAATAAAGAATTTTTACCATTGAACAAACAGTTAAACACAGGAAAATAATTTGTGCAATGCTGCTGTTTGTTCTCGTTGTGAAAAATTGGCACCATGTGACTTAGGACAAATAGAATCAATTTTGTGACACAGGATCTTAAAAATGTAATTTTGTATCATAGGCTCTTATAGACCTGATTTTAACCCTGGTTAAAATGGCGGCTGCATGCTCCCATTGTGCTGCTGATACATTTGCGGGCATCGCCATTTTAACCACACTGTTTCTGGTTGCAGGAAGATGCCCGCCACAGACAGGCAGGGACCTCACTAATATTTAAAAGTCATGCTCTAATGACGTCATTCAGATCCCAATGTGATTTTAACCATGGGTTGCGCCAGTGAAACCTGGCATCAGGCAGGATCGTGGCCAGAAGAGGCGGAGGTAAGTTTCAATTTTTTATTTCTTTAAGTTTTTTTGTGGGCCAGAAGATGCAGGAGAGCTGCTCCGGGCCCCACCGGGAAACCTTGCACCTTCCCTGCCCCAGACATCCCGCTCCTGACTGCTCCTGCCTGCCAGCCATCTTCTCATTCCTGCAAGGTTCAGGCGGGAGTCCAGAAACACTGTAAGGATGCCAGAGAATTAAAATGCCCCAGGTCTCACAGTGGCGCTGTAATGGCGCCTCCCACCCACCAGGGCCCTCTGCACGCTGCAGCCACGGCCCCAGTTACAATCGGGGTTATGAATTTTAATGAAATATTACCTTAATGTATAACTTTTGTGCATTTTTACCAGGTTATTTTGGCAAATTAATTATACTAACTGTACAATTCATTTATATAAAAGGGCAATTTTGAAAATTCAATTTTTTTTTTACCATCTAAAGTTTTTCTCCAGCTGAAGCCAAGCTGATCTGATTTGATCTAACCTGCGCGTGGCATAAATTTATTTTCATTCTTCTCTCCCCTGAACCATATTATCTAGCAGTAAATGATCAATTTCTAGTGTATACATTCATGTGGTTGCCCTCATGGTCAGAGAATGAATGGAGATTTGAAAGAGACTGATATCAGTCTGACTTGCAAATTCAGTCAATTCTAAACTTACAACAGCTTCAAATTTCCATTCCAAGCTCAGATCCATCAAAAATCTTTGTGATTTTTAAATGTGTAATAATAATGACAGTAGTTTTTTTTATATAACTTTTAATTCCCTTACCCACAAATGAAAAAAGTTTTACTATTAATGAGAGCTTGTATAACCTTGGCCCTGATATTATTGATGACTTTCTCATGTCACATGGGGTGAAGGCACTTTTACTTTCTGCTACAGAACTAGTTGTCTCCACATGCCTGTTCCACTGGATCCTGAAGCTGTTTTTGTTATGTATGTAACTATGTAATACTTGCCACCAGAGGGCGCGACTATTGGAGTCCTAATAATCACCTGCACACACGTGCATAGCCAGTATCAAAGATTGGCTGCCATGTTGTTTAGGCACTCTGGAATTGTAATAAAGAAGACTAAGGTCACACTAAGTTTAGCTCACAGTACTCAGTTCTTCTATACATAATAATTGGCGATGAGTGACAGAACACGAACCTTCATGCAACCATGGCTGCCATTGGAATATTAGAGAGATTCATAGAGGGTGATGATTGGGAAGCCTTTGTCGAGCGTCTCGACCAGTACTTCGTGGCCAACGAGCTGGAAGGAGACATTAACGCAGTCAAGTGCAGGGCGGTTCTCCTCACCGTCTGTGGGCCTAAAATATAAGGCCTCATCAAGAATCTGCTCGCACCGACAAAACCAACGGAGAAGGAATATACTGAATTGTGCACGCTGGTTCGGGACCACCTCAAGCCAAAGGAGAATATCCTCATGGCCAGGTATCGTTTTTACACACACCATCGCTCCAGGGCCAGGACGTGGCGGATTATGTCGCCGACCTGAGACACCTCGCGGGACCTTGTGATTTTGGAGCTGCGTTGGGGCAAATGCTGTGGGACTTTTTCGTGCTGGGTATCAGCCCGAAGTCATTCTTTGGCAGCTGCTAGCTGCCGAAACCCGAGACCTGAGCAGGGCCATCACGATCGCCCAGGCATGCATGGCCATAGATGATAACACCAAACAGATATATTCTCAACATCAAAGCTCACCGGAAAGTAATGTGCATAAAATGACGTCGCTAGCAGACCGAACTGCATATGGCAGGGCCTATACGTCTGCGGCTGCAATATCTGTGATGACTCAGAGTCTGCCATCGGGGGTGAATGTGAATCTATTAGCACCGTGTTGGTGCTGCGGGGGTAAGCATTGGGCCCATCAATATCAATTCAAAGCACTGCACAATGATGGGGCACCTCCAGCGAATGTGCAAACGTGCTGCGACATACCACGTTGCAGAGGATGATCGATCCGGCGCGGATCACGCAACACAGGCATCTCAACCCAAGGAAGAAGTGTATAGGGAACATACCTTCACCACTAAGAGCCCTCCTATAATGCTGAAAGTCAAATTAAATGGAGTTCCAGTATCCATGGAGTTGGACAAGGGTGCGAGTAAGTCAATAATGAGCCAGAAGGCTTTCGAGAAACTGTGGGGCAATAAAGCACAAAGGCCCAAACTGAGCCCGATTAATGCAAAGCTGCGTACCTACACCAAAGAGCTCATACCAGTCATTGGAAGTGCGGCAGTGAAGATATCATATGATGGAGCGGTGCATGACCTAACATTGTGGATTGTTCCAGGCAATGGCCCAACGCTTTTTGGCAGAAGCTGGCTAGAAAAGATAAAATGGAATTGGAACGACATCAAAGCACTATCTTCAGTAGATGACGCCTCGTGTGCTCAAGTGCTGAGCAAGTTTCCTTCGCTATTCGAACCAGGCATTGGCAACATCACAGGCGTCAAGGTACAGAACCATCTAGGCCCCGATGCACAGCCCATCCATCATAAGGCTCGGGCGGTTCCCTACATGATGAGGGAGAAAGTCGAGATTGAACTGGACAGACTCCAATGCGAAGGAATTATATCGCCAGTCGAGTTCAACAAGTGGGCCAATCCAATTGTTCCGGTGTTGAAAAGCGATGGCACAGTCAGAATCTGCGGAGTCTACAAGGTAACGATTAACCGAGTCTCACTACAGGACCAGTACTCGCTGCCTAAGGCGGATGACCTGTTCACAACGTTAGCGGGGGAGAAGTCATTCACCAAGTTGGACCTACCTCTGCCTACATGACACAGGAGCTGGCTGAATCTTCAAAAAGACTGACGTGCATCAACACACACAAAGGGCTGTTTATGTACCACAGGTGCCCTTTCGGGATTCGCTCGGCTATAGCCATTTTCCAGAGAAACATGGAGAGTTTGCTGAAATCTGTTCCGCACACCGTTGTGTTACAAGACGACATCCTGATCACCGGTCGTGACACCATCGAACATCTACACAACCTGGAAGAGGGTCTAAGTCGCCTAGACAGAGTGGGACTCAGGCTGAAACACTCCAAGTGTGTTTTCCTGGTGCCAGAAGTCGAATTTTTGGAGAGAAAGATTGCAGCAGACGGCATCAGGCCCACGGACTCAAAGACAGAGGCCACCCAGAATGCAACCAGACCACAGAATGTGACGGAGCTGCGTTCGTTCCTGGGACTCCTCAACTATTTCGGTAACTTTCTACCTGGGTTGAGCACTTTGTTAGAGCCTTTGCACATGTTGCTACGTAAGGGTGACGACTGGGTTTGGGGCAAATCTCAAGACACAGCCTTTGAGAAGGCCAGGAACCTGCTATGTTCAAATAAGTTACTTATACACTGACCCATGTAAATGTTTAGTACTAGCTTGTAACGCCTCATCGTACGGGGTCGGCTGTGTGTTACAGCAAGCCAATGTATCAGGCAACCTCCAACCGGTTGCATACGCATCTAGAAGTCTGTCTAAGGCTGAGAGAGCCTATAGTATGGTCGAGAAAGAGGTGTTAGCATGTGTATATGGGGTTAAGAAAGTGCACCAATACATATTTGGACTTCGATTTGAGCTTGAAACTAACCACAAGCCGCTCATTTCACTGTTTTCAGAGACCAAAGGTATAAATACCAATGCTTCGTCCCGCATCCAAAGATGGGCACTAATATTATCCACTTATGACTATGTTATTCGCCACAGACCAGGCACTGAAAACTGTGCCGATGCTCTCAGCCGGCTACCATTACCCACCACTGGGATTGAAATGGCGCAGCCCGCAGACTTGCTACTGGTCATGGATGCTTTTGAGAGCGAGGGGTCACCCGTCACAGCTCGCCAGATCAGGACCTGGACCAGCCAGGATACTGTGCTATCATTAGTAAAGAGTTGCGTCCTAAATGGGAACTGGTCGGCCGTTCCCAGGGAAATGCAAGATGAAATTAATCCGTTTCACCGACGCAAAGATGAAATGTCCATCCAGTAGGATTGTCTCTTATGGGGTAATCACGTGGTTTTGCCAAAAAAAGCAGGGAAATATTTATACGCGACCTACACAGTACCCACCCAGGCATTGTCATGATGAAGGCAATTGCCAAGTCGCATGTTTGGTGGCCCGGCATTGACTCGGACTTGGAGTCATGCGTGCATCAGTGCAACACTTGCTCGCAACTAGGCAATGCACCAAGGGAGTCTCCATTGAGTCTGTGGTCATGGCCCTCCAAACCGTGGTCCAGGATCCACATAGATTTTGCCGGCCCCTTTCTAGGAAAGATGTTTTTAGTAATTGTGGATGTTTACTCCAAATGGATTGAATGCGTAATCATGTCATCCAGCACATCCACAGCCACCATTGAAAGCCTCCGGGCCATGTTCGCCACCCATGTCTTGCCCGACGTCCTTGTTAGTGACAATGGACCGTGTTTCATCAGCTTGGAATTCAACGAGTTTATGACCCGCAATGGTATCAAGCATGTCAGGTCTGCTCCTTTTAAGTCTGCGTCTAACGGTCAAGCGGAGCGTGCAGTACAAACAATCAAACAGAACATGAAACGCGTGACGGACGGCTCCCTACAGACTCGCTTGTCTCGCATTCTGCTCAGTTACTGGACGTGACCCCACTCACTCACCGGGGTTCCCCCGGCAAAATTGTTAATGAAGAGAGCCCTCAAAAGCAGGCTCTCCCTCGTCCACCCGGATCTTAATGATCATGTGGAAACCCAGTGACACCGGCAGAACATTTACCACGGTCGCGCGGCTGTTTCACGTGACATTGATGTTAACGGCCCTGTGTTTGTCCTGAATTACGCTCATGGCCCCAAGTGGGTTGCTGGCACTGTTTTGGCCAAGGAAGGGAATAGGGTGTTTATAATCAAACTGTTAAATGGCCAAACGTGCAAAAAGCATTTAAATCAGACCAAATTGCGATTTACTGACAACCAGGAACGACTTGAAGAGGACATCACCATCGACGGTCCATCAATGCACACCCAATCATCAATCAACCTCGCTGTCAATCACGAGGATGAACCCACCGTTCCTGACAGTCCAGTCAGATCAATCGCGATGCAATGCAGCAATGGTCTGGCCAACTCACACACGCCAGGGTTTGAACTTAGACGATCAACCAGGGAGCAAAGGGCTCCGGATCGCCTCAATTTGTAAATAACTTGTACCAAAGACTTTGGGGGGGGGGGTGATGTTATGTATGTAACTATGTAATACTTGCCACCAGAGGGCGTGACTGTTGGAGTCCTAATGGTCACCTGCACACATGTGCAGCACCATTATAAAAAGTTGACTGCCATGTTGTTTAGGCACTCTGGAGTTGTAATAAAGAAGATGAAAGTCACACTAAGTTGAACTCAAAGTACTCAGCCTCGTGGAGTTCTTTTATACACAACAGTTTTAATGGCCCGGATTTTGTGTTGATAATAATGGTGAGGCTAACAGCGCTCACCCTTATTGTGGATTAAATTGGACAGCAACTTTTGTAGTCCACACACGTGCAGTTAAAAGGGGAAATCTAGCAATTGCTGTCAGAGTTCCCTGCTCCACCATAGACTGCGCTATAACAGTACCTCGCTGATGGACTCAACATTGAAATCAATGTAAGGGTGCAGTACTTACCTAGCAGTTACCCACTAAACATGGCAGAAAAAGTTTGGGATGGTGCATTCAGGTGTAAGCTAATTTTTAACATCATAATTACTTCCAAACAACCTCACTTGCCCTGAAAATGTAATTTTGCAAGTGTGGCCTTTCAATCCTTAAGAATTTAATTCTTGTTGGAGATCTTGAAAATAATTAAAATATTTTTTTTTGTCTGTCTCTTTTATTTCTTCCTCTTAGTCCCATCTTTCTTTCACCATCTTTAGTTTGCTTTCTATACATGATTTAAATCTAATTTATAATTCCTGGTTTAGACTCTGTGGCGCCATTGTTAACTGGGTGACGCATTGGGAGCGGGGTTGGGGATGGGGGGGTCCGATATCACACAGGAAACCGGGAAATATGTTCAGCATGTCTGCCAGTGGCTTTTTGACTTAGCCATTTTGCTTCCAGATTTGCCATCCAATCCACGGCAGCGGGCGCGATAACGAAACGCATGACACAATCCCAACTCCAATATTTAAAGGAAAATCTAGAGATACAATTTGAAAGGTGTCAGAGTTGAGAAGAGAGGAGCAACTGCAACAATGGATTCGAGACATTCGAAGGATGCACCCCAGTTCACTGATGCTTTCCTTGATGTGTTGCTGGGGGCTGTGAGGAGCTGGAGGGACATACTATTCCCCAGCAAAGTGAGGAGAAAACCTATGGCATAAACAAAGAAGGCAAGTTTCGAGGTTGTCCAGGAGGTGAGCAGTAGGAGCGTCATGCCATGCTCCTGCAGTGCAGGAAGCGGTTTAATGACCTAACCAGGTCAGAAGACGTGAGTACAATTGCACATTCACCTACATCCTGCTGTACACATCACCCCAATCTGCTCACTCTGCCTTCTCAGCCTACTCCATCACATCACTCCTCACACCCATTTACCTTGCAGGTACACCCATCCTTCCCCATCTATCCATCCACCCTAATCCTTATGCAATTTCATGCCTCTCCCTGGTACTCATCCTCACCAAATGCTCTCCATCTATTGGCTGAACACATATCCTTACACTCACTGAGAATTCAGTTTTTTCCTTTGTTGCAGAAGAAGAAAACACAGAACATGAGGGAGAGAGAGAACTAGAGGTGGTCCTCCAAACATCTCGCAACTGACAAGTGCAGAGGATGAGGGGCTAAAAATCAGTGATGTTTCGCCACCCTGGCTGTCGGAGATGGGAAGACGGGGACCTCCCAGCTACTTGCTGATACAATTAAATATTAGCGACCCACATATCATACGGCACTCAGTTATGTTGAGTTGATTTCAATAGCGAGTGAAATATGATCATCTTCATAATGCTAACTTGCAACATATTCCTACTTTTTATCTCCCACAGGACCCTCACACATGTAGCCGAAATTGGTGGAGATCACTGCCGACGCTTCCTCAGAGGAGTTGAGTCCTTCTGAGGGTGCACCATCAGAGGATTCATGCAACCATGCACCAACTCAGATACTCGCACTTCGGTGGGATCATGCAGGCTGATAGTTGGGTTTTCATTGGTGACTCACATTTCACAAGCGAGCAAGAGCGGATGTGGGGACAAGGTCAGCAGTGGAGAGTCCGCGTCAGAAAGTGCACCCTCTTCAAGCTCTACTTAGCTGGACACAGATGCTGTACTCCAGGGCCGTCAGTGAAAAGGAGAATCACTGAGTAGCAGCAGACAATGTGTGATGCACTGACAGGCCTTACAAGCACACTGACCAGGATTACAGAGAGAATGGAGGAGTCCACCTCAAGCATGAGTATGTTGATGTTGCAGGGATTTGCGATGATGTCTTCTTGCATGGATAGTGTTATGTATGTAATAACTCGATAGACTGAATACTGTAAACTAACACAGGTACAAACCTGGCTCTGCTTTATTAGGGCCCAAAGTGATTATATTACATGATGGCTTGCCTTTTATACCTGAGCCACACACATGTGCGGGCAGCCCAATGACCTCTGTCAGTGGCGCCACCTGGTGGCTAGTAACCCCAAGCATACATACATGACAATATCCCCCTTTAAGATATGAGTAACAGTCTTTTTACAAATTGAGAAGGTCCGGGGCTTTCCGCTCCCGAGTTGAACGTCTCAGTTCAACTCCAGCCTTGGGCGAGCATTCTGAGTCTGTTATGACTGGGGGCTGGGTAGCCGATCTGATGGGAGTGGCAATGACCACGTCAGGGATTGAATGTCCAGATTCATTGATGACAGCAGATTCCTCTGATGACTGAGGGTAGGTTGGTTGGTCACTGATTGTGTCTTCCTCAGACTGTTCTAGTTCATCCGTGTGCCGCAGCTTTATCTGATCAACATGTTTCCTGAAAATTTGCCCATTCTTGAGCTTGACGATAAACACTCTGTTACCCTCCTTGGCCGTAACAGTACCGGCGATCCACTTGGGACCTTGACCATAATTTAGTACATACACAGGATCGTTCACAGAAATGTCGCGTGACACAGCAGTGTGATCATGATACCACTGCTGACTTTGACGTCTGTATTCAACATGATCATTCAAGTCACGGTGGACAAGAGAGAGCTTGGTCTTGAGACCTCTTTTCATCAATAGTTCAGCAGGGGGTACCCCGGTAAGCATGTGGCGTCTTGTCCTGTAACTAAGCAATATGCATGACCAGCGAGTCTGCACTGAACCTTGAGTTACACATTTCATACTCTGCTTGATGGTTTGGACAGCACGCTCTGCTTGACCATTAGATGCGGGTTTGAATGGTGCTGACCTCACATGTTTGATACCATTGAGTTTCATGAACTCTTGAAACTCCAGACTACTGAAGTGAGGTCCGTTGTCGCTTACAACGATGTCGGGCAGACCATTAGTGGCAAACATGACATGAAGGTTCTCAATGGTAGCTGTGGATGTACTGGATGACATGATTATACACTCTATCCACTTGGACTATGTATCCACCTCAATTAAAAACATCTTTCCCAGGAAGGGATCTGCAAAGTCGATGTGGATCCTGGACCATGGTTTAGATGGCCACAACCACAGACTCAGCGGCGATTCTGTTGGTGCTTTACTTAGCTGCATGCAAGTGTTGCACTGATGCACACATGGTTCCAGATCAGAGTCAATTCCAGGCCACCATATATGAGACCTGGCAATGGCTTTCATCATGACAATACCGGGATGAGTGCTAGGTAGATCATGTACAAATTTCTCTCTGCCTTTCTTAGACATAACAACACGATTACCCCACAGTAAACAATCTGACTGAATGGATAGTTCGTCTTTGCGACAGTTGTAAGGTTTGGTCTCATCACCCATTTGCTTGGGTATGGCAGACCAATCATCTTTGAGGATGCAACTCTTCACCACCGATAATATCGGATCCTGGCTGGTCCAGGTCTTAACTTGTTGAGCCGTGACAAGGGTTCCTTCACTCTCAAAAGCATCTATAACTAACAGTAGGTCTGCAGGTTGTGGCGTCTCCACCTCCGGTGTGGGCAACGGCAAACGGCTCAGTGCATCGGCACAATTCTCGGTGCCAGTTTTATGGTGAATGGCATAATCATAGGCAGACAATGTCAGCGCTGACCTCTGGATGCAGGACGATGCATTGGTATTGATAGCTTTGTTTTCCGAAAACAATGAAATGAGTGGCTTGTGATCTGTTTCCAGTTCAAACTGAAGACCAAATAGGTACTGATGCATCTTTTTAACCCCATATACACAGGCTAATGCTTCTTTTTCTATCATGCTGTAGGCTCTTTCCGCCTTTTAGAAGCATACACAACAGGTTGTAGTTTACCCGAATCATTAGCTTGTTGGAGCACGCAACCAACTCCATATGACGAAGCATCACAGGCCAATACTAGACACTTACACGGATCATAATGTACCAGAAGTTTGTTAGAGCAAAGCAGATTAGTAGCTTTCTCAAAAGGACTATCTTGAGACGCACCCCAAACCCAGTTGTCACCTTTTCTTAGCAGCATGTGCAGTGGCTCTAATGAAATGCTCAATCTCGGTAGGAAATTACTGAAGTAGTTAAGTAGACCAAGGAACAAACACAGCTCCATCACATTCTGAGGCTTGGGTGCATATTTGATGGCCTTGGTTTTCAAGTCCGTAGGCCTGATGCTGTCAGCAGCAATTTTCCTCTCCAGGAATTCGACTTCCGGTGCCACGAAGATGCACTTCGAATGTTTCAGTCTGTGTCCCACTTTGTCCAGATAATGTTGAACCTCTTCCAACTTGTTCAGATGTTCGGCGGTGTCACAACCTGTGACCAGGATGCCATCTTGGAACACGACGGTTCTAGGGATGGCCTTCAGTAGGTTCTCCATGTTTCTCTGAAATATGGCTGCTGCCAAGCGAATTCTGAAAGGACACCTGTTGTAGATAAACAGTCCTTTATGAGTGTTGATGCACGTAAGTTTCTTCAACGTCTCGACAAGCTCCTGTGTCATGTAGGCCGATATCAGATCCAGTTTAGTGATTGACTTCCTCCTGGCTAGCGTTGCAAAAAGGTCACCAGCCTTCGGTAACGGGTATTGATCCTGTTCGAAACTCAGTTGATCGTAATCTTGTAGTCTCCACAAATCCTGACAGTGCCATCACTCTTCAACACAGGAACAATGGGGCTGGTCCATTCGTTAAATTCGACCGGTGATATGACCCCTTCACGCTGGAGTCTGTCCAGTTCGATTTCGACTTTCTCCCTCATCATGTACGGAACCACCCAAGCTTCACCTTGGTTCCCGTGAAATTGCCGATGCCTGGTTCAAACAGCGAGGGGAACTTGCTCAGCACTTGAGCACATGGAGTATCATCCTCCGACAACAACA
The DNA here is from genome assembly GCF_044704955.1 of Pristiophorus japonicus. Classification (NCBI taxonomy): domain Eukaryota; kingdom Metazoa; phylum Chordata; class Chondrichthyes; family Pristiophoridae; genus Pristiophorus; species Pristiophorus japonicus. Next base: position 286,105,677 of record NC_091979.1, read on the forward strand.
CTTTGATATCGTTCCAATTCCATTTGATTTTTTCTAGCCAATTCCTGCAGAACAGCATTGGACCATTGTCTGGAACAATCCATAACGGTAAATCATGAACCACATCATCATACGACATCTTGACTACTGCACTGCCAATCACCATTATGAGTTCTTTAGTGTACGTACGCACCTTGACATTGACTGGACTCAGCTTAGGCCTTACAGCCTTAGTATCCCATAACTTGTCAAATGTCCTCTGGCTCATTATTGATTGACTCGCACCCGTGTCCAATTCCATCGTTACCAGCACACCGTTAAATTTCACATTAATCATTATCGGTTAGGAACGAATACAGTCCACACACTTCCTTCTTTGGCATCTCTGATTGCATATCCGGATCCACGCTGGTCATCATCCTCCACATGGTATGTCGCAGCACGCTTGCTCAGTTACCGACACATGCGCTGGAGATGCCCCAGTTTCGAACAGCCTTTACAAATGTACTGTTTAAACCGACACTGATGAGGCCGATGATTGCCCCTACAACGCCAGCATGGTGAAATTGGATTCATTCCCATTGGCAGACTTTGGGCAGCCACAGGTTTCGCATACATAGTTGAGTAGGCCCTGCCATATGCAGCCCTGCCAAACGACAATAGAATTTTTTTTACAGCACTTGCCGAGTTGCGATTTTTCGATGATATCTGCTTTAAGTTTTTGTCCATCGTCATGCATGCCTGGGCAACCGTGATGGCCTTGCTCAAATCTAGTGTCTCCGCCGAGAGTAGCTTATGCAGGATCACCTAGTGGTTGATGCCGATTACAAAGAAATCCAGCAGCATGTCTCCCAATGCGTTTTCAAACTTGCACGGTCCAGCTAGACATCTTAGGTCGGCAACGAATTCCAACACATCTTGGCCCTCAAAACGAACGTGCGTGTAGGATCGATATCATGAGATGATGATGCCTTCTTCTGCTTTGAGATGGTCACGTACCAGAGCACACAATTCCTAATAGTCCTTGTCCATTGGACTTGCAGGTGAGAGAAGATTTTTTATGAGTCGATAGATTTTTGGATTGCAAACCATGAGGAAGACCACCCTGCGCCTAACTGCGTCAGTGGGTTCCTCCATTTTGTTGGCCACAAAGTACTGGTCCAGGCGAGCTACAGAATCTGCCCAGTCCTCTCCCTCCACGAATCTCTCCAGAATTCCAATCGTGCTCATTTTTGCATGCAAAGGTTCTTAAGTTACCTCGTCGCCAAATGTTATGTATGTAACAACTCGATAGACTGAATACTGTAACACAGGTACAAACCTGGCTCTGCTTTATTAGGGCCCAAAGTAATTACATTACATGATGGCTTGCCTTTTATACCAGGGCTGCACACTCGTGCGTACAGCCCAATGACCTCCGACTGCGGCGCCATCTGGTGGCTAGTAACCCCAAGCATACATACATGACAGACCGAATGGCCAACTCCATAGAACATCAAATGCGGCAATCACATGAGTCCATGCACATCTTGACCATAGCCATGCAGCCTCTAGATGCCAAAATGTCTGCCACCTCAACTAGAATGACATACTTTAGCCTTGGACTTACAATGCCTCCCTGATCTGCACCAATGTGTTCTCCAGTACAGTGGTAGCAGTAACATGTAGCTGGGCCATGAATGGGATAATGGCAAAAGGGTACATAGAAGTGAGACTCCACTCAAAGTGCTTCCACTTCTCACCCATTCGGCCCCCCGCCCCGTCCCCACGCCTCAGTCAGAGAAAACATGCTGTCTTGTCTCCTGATGGTGAGTCTGCCCCTGGCGGAGCCCTCACAGGTTCTAAAACCCAGAGGACGTTGGCTAAGAGCATCTCAGCAGCCAGAGTAGGGATCTGAGCAGCCTGCCTCTACCTCTGCTCAAGCCACAGGGATTGTACCACATGGGAGTGGTAGGAAAGGAAAAGTAAAGCTCTGTAGTTGCACAAGGCAATGCACATGGGTGCATGAGAAAATGCTGTGTTAAGTTTGCGTTCTTTAGTTAGGTCACATAAATAGTACTATTTTGCACCACTCTCCCGTCTTGTCCATTCCAGGGTGCTGGGTGACAAATCGCTTTTTTCACTTGTTTGATAATGAATGGGAAGACATAAATTCGTGAAGAACAATAGAGGGCCATTGAAGGGGTGGTTGGGTGTTTGCAGGACTGCTTTGTGTCAGTGGCATTATGGGGGGGAGGAGTAGGAGGGGGGCAGAAGAGTGGTCTTTGTATCTTCTTGACATGGGTCCACTGTTGCAACCTAAGTGAACTTTGCATTAATAAGGGCATTCCGGGCAGCAATGTGAACAGCTGGAGCTGCATTGCCCTCAACACTCTCCTCCACCTCACCTTCCTCTTCCAAATGATCCGAGGAGGATTTGAGTTGTTTGCCTTGTTCCTCCTGCATGTCAAGCCCTCTCTGCTGCTCCCCTCGCTCCTGTGCAGCTACAGGTGTGTGACCAGCAGGCTGCTACTGCTGCAGCTCATGTTGCTCATCATCTGAGGTTCAATCTAAGGCAGCCAAAGTACCAGGCATCCTGATATGATAGAACAAACTAACCAAAGTGTAGAAAATAAACTCTCAGCAAAAGTACTGTCAATAAAGCCACGAGCAGATAAGAAAGCACCTGTGAGTACTGAATATTTATTGCCATATTTTCATGAGTTTGATTGACCCCCTCATAAGAATATAAGAAATAGGAGCAGGAGTAGGCCATTTGGCCCTTCGAGCCTGCTCCGCCATTCAATAAGATTCTGAAACTATGCCCTCGAGTTCTAGATTCTCCCATGAGGCGAAACATCTTCTCTGCATCTACCCTGTCAAGCCCCCTCATAATCTTATACGTTTCAATAAGATCAGCTCTCATTCTTCTAAACTCTAATAAGTGTAGGCCCAACCTTTCACCTTTCTTCATTTCAGAATAAGGGGTCGCCCATTTAAAATGGGAATGAGAAGCAATTTCTTCTCTCAGAGGGTCATGAATCTTTGGTATTCTCTTCCCCTGAGAGCTGTGGAAGCTGGGTCATTGAATATATTTATAGTGGAGATAGATAGATTTTGGAATGATAAGAGAGTCAAGGGGAGCGGGCAGTGAAGTGGAGTTGAGGCCAAGATCAGATCAGCCATGATGTTATTGAATGGCAGAGCAGGCTCAAGGGGCCAAATGGCCTACACCTGCTCCTATTTCTTATGTTCTTAAATTCATAAGACAAGCCCTCATCTCAGGAATCAACCTCGTGAACCTTCTCTGAACTGCCTCCAATGCAAGTATATCCCTCCTTAAATAAGGAAACCAAAACTGTACGCAGTACTCCAAGTGTGGTCTCACCAATACCCTGTTCAGTTGTACCAAGACTTCCCTACTTTTACACTCCGTCCCCCTTGCAATAAAGGCCAATACTCTATTTGCTATCCGAATTACTTGCTGTTTCTGCATGTTAGCTTTTTGAATTTCATGTACAATGACCCCCAGATCCCTCTGTACCGCAGCATTTTGTAATCTCCATTTAAATTATAATTTGCTTTTTTATTTTTATTTTTCCTACCAAAGTGGATAACCTCACATTCTCCCATATTATACTCCATCTGCCAAATTTTTGCCTACTCACTTAGCCTATCTATATGCCTTTGTAGATTCTTTCTGTCCTCTTCATAACTTGCTTTCCTACCTATCTTTATATCATCACAAAATTTGGATATGTTACACTCAGTCCCTTCATCCAACTAATTAATATAGATTGTAATCTATATTGTAGATTGTAGATTGATGATCATTTTCCAACAGTCTATCGACTCTGGATCAGTCCCGATGGACTGGAGGGTAGCTAATATAACACCACTTTTTAAAAAAGGAGGGAGAGAGAAAACTGGTAATTATAGACCAGTTAGCCTGACATCAGTAGTGGGGAAAATGTTGGAATCAATTATTAAAGATGAAATAGCAGCGCATTTGGAAAGCAATGACATGATCGGTCCAAGTCAGCATGGATTTATGAAAGGGAAATCATGCTCGACAAATCTTCTAGAATTTTTTGAGGGGCTGTAACTGGTAGAGTGGACAAGGGAGAACCAGTGGATGTGGTGTATTTGGACTTTCAAAAGGCTTTTGACAAGGTCCCACACAAGAGATTAGTGTGCAAAATTAAAGCACATGGTATTGGGGGTAATGTACTGACGTGGATAGAGAACTGGTTGGCAGACAGGAAGCAGAGAGTCGGGATAAACGGGTCCTTTTCAGAATGGCAAGCGGTGACTAGTGGAGTGCCGCAAGGCTCAGTGCTGGAACCCCAGCTCTTTACCACATACATTAACGATTTGAATGAAGGAATTGAGTGTAATATCTCCAAGTTTGCAGATAACATCTAAAGCTCTGATTGGGTCCTCTTGATCACATGACCTGATTACTGATTGGACCCCTCGGAGGATAAGACACACCCAGCAGTTTCTCTGGAATGTGTACTTAGAACTGCCCTGCCTATGTAATCAGTGACTTTGCAAAGTGTAATTCGAACTATTCTGATTGCCGACTCCAGACAGAACAGAGCTCATTCTCATGAGTTAAGACCTTCTCCTGCCCCTCCTCCCAAGTTCCTGTCCGACTCATCCCCAGCCCAAGTTCCTGACCTACTCATCCGCAGCCCAAATTCCTGATTGACTCAACCGCCCCCACCCCGCCCAAATTCCTGACCTACTCACCCCCCAGCCCAAGTTCATGATCTACTGATGCCCCAACCCAAGTTCATGACTTACTCAACCGCCCCCCCCCCCTCCCCTGCCATAGATGGGGCATTCTTTGTGGGTCACAGATTGTTAATAGGTTTATTGGGTTATGAAGTGAATAGTGATAGTGTCGTGACTTCCGGATTTCATCCAGTCTTACCATCTGAATCATGCTCAATGACCACCCCCCCCCACACCCCCCCGCCCCTTTAAACCTGGATCATGTTCATCCACCATCCACTGAGCTCTCTGTACTTTTTACCTGCCCCCCCGATTGATTTCCTGACCTCCTTTCTCCTCCCATCCGATTCCCTTTTTCTCCCTCTGATTCCACTCTCTTTGTCCCTTTGATCCCTTCTCTCTCTGATCCCCCTCTCTCCTTCCCTCCCCCTCTCTCTCCCCACTGTCCCTCCCCCTCTCTCCCTCTGATCTCTCCCACTCTCCCTCTGATCTGCCCCCCTCTCTCTCCCTCCAATGTCTCTCCCTCCTCTCTCTCCCTTACTCTCTCTCTAAGCCCTGTCTCCCACTGATCTCTCTCCCTCTGCCTCTCTCCCTCCCCCGCCTCTCTCCCTCCCACACCTCTCTCTCTCCCTTCTCTTTTCCCACTCCCTCTCTCGCTATTTCCCCGCTCTTTCCCCCTCTCTTTCTCTCCCTCTCTCTCCCCCTCTCTCTCATGCACAAAAGGCATGGCTAGCTGCACGCATGCGCAAAAGGATACAAAAATGCAGATAATCCCTTCGCTCTAATAGACCAATTAACATATGTTGGATGGGAACATATGCAGGGAGACAGAAGCAAATTAAATGGAGGCAGAAGCAAAAGATAAAAAGGAGAATAGTAAAAGTGGAGGTTAGAGAAACCCAAGGCAAAAAACAAAAAGGGCTACATTACAGCAAAATTCTAAAGGGGCAAAGTGTGTTAAAAAGACAAGCCTGAAGGCTCTGTGCCTCAATGCAAGGAGTATTCGGAATAAGGTGGACGAATTAACTGCGCAGATAGCAGTTAACGGATATGATGTAATTGGCATCACGGATACATGGCTCCACGGTGACCAAGGCTGGGAACTCAACATCCAGGGGTATTCAACATTTAGGAAGGATAGGCAAAGAGGAAAAGGAGATGGAGTGGCATTGCTGGTTAAAGAGGAAATTAATGCAATAGTAAGGAGGGACATTAGCCTGGATGATGTGGAATCGGTATGGGTGGAGCTGCGGAATACCAAAGGGCAGAAAACGCTAGTGGGAGTTGTGTACAGATCACCAAATAGTAGTAGTGAGGTTGGGGACAGCATCAAACAAGAAATAAGGGGTGTGTGCAATAAAGGTACAGCAGTTGTCATGGGCGACTTTAATCTACATATTGGGCTAACCAAACTGGTAGCAATGCGGTGGAGGAGGATTTCCTGGAGTGTATTAGGGATGGTTTTCTCGACCAATATGTCGAGGAACCAACTAGAGAGCTGTCCATCCTAGAGTGGGTAATGTGTAATGAGAAGGAACTAATTAGCAATCTTGTTGTGTGAGGCCCCTTGGGGAAGAGTGACCATAATATGGTAGAATTCTTTATTAAGATGGAGAGTGACACAGTTAATTCGGAAACTAGGGTCCTGAACTTAAGGAAAGGTAACTTCGATGGTATGAGACGTGAATTGGCTAGAATAGACTGGCAAAGGATACTTAAAGGGTTGATGGTGGATAAGCAATGGCAAACATTTAAAGATCACATGGATGAACTTCAGCAATGTACATCCCTGTCTGGAGTAAAAATAAAATGGGGAAGGTGACTCAACCGTGGCTAGCAAGGGAAATTAAGGATAGTGTTAAAACCACAGAAGAGGCATATAAATTGGCCAGAAAAAGTAACAAACTTGAGGACTGGGAGAAATTTAGAATTCAACACAGGAGGACTAAGGGTTTAATTAAGAAGGGGAAAATAGCGTACAAGAGGAAGCTTGCAGGGAACATAAAAACTGACTGCAAAAACTTCTATAAATATGTGAAGAGAAAAAGATTAGTGAAGACAAATGTCGGTCCCTTGCAGTTGGATTCAGGTGAATTTATAATGGGGAACAAAGAAATGGCAGACCAATTGAACAAATACTTCGGTTCTGTCTTCACGAAGGAAGACACAAATAACCTCCCGAATGTACTAGGGGACAGTGGGTCTTGTGAGAAGGAGGAACTGAAGAATATCCTTATTAGGTGGAAAATTGTGTTAGGGAAATTGATGGGATTGAAGGCTGATAAATTCCCGGGGCCTACTAGTCTGCATCCCAGAGTACTTAAGGAAGTGGACCTAGAAATAGTGGATGCATTGGTGTTCATTTTCCAACAGTCTATCGACTCTGGATCAGTTTCTTATGGACTTGAGGGTAGCTAATGTAACACCACTTTTTTAAAAAGGAGATAGAGAGAAAGTGGGTAATTATAGATCGGTTAGCCTGACATCAGTAGTGGGGAAAATGTTGGAATTAATCATTAAGGATGAAATAGCAGTGCATTTGGAAAGCAGTGACAGGATCGGTCCAAATCAGCATGGATTTATGAAATGGAAATCATGCTTGACAAATCTTCTGGAATTTTTTGAGGATGTAACTAGTAGAGTGGACAGGGGAGAACCAGTGGATGTGGTGTATTTGGACTTTCAAAAGGCTTTTGACAAGGTCCCGCACAAGAGATTGGTGTGCAAAATCAAAGCGCATGGTATTGGGGGTAATGTTCTGATGTGGATAGAGAACTGGTTGGCAGACAGGAAGCAGAGAGTCGGGATAAACGGGTCCTTTTCAGAATGGCAGGCGGTGACTAGTGGAGTGCCGCAGGGCTCAGTGCTGGGACCCCAGCTCTTTACCATATACATTAATGATTTGAATGAAGGAATTGAGTGTAATATCTCCAAGTTTGCAGATGACACTAAACTGGGTGGCGGTGTGAGCTGTGAGGAGGACGCTAAGATGCTGCAGGGTGACTTGGACAGGTTAGGTGAGTGGGCAAACGCATGGCAGATGCAGTATAATGTGGATAAATGTGAGGTTATCCATTTTGGGGGCAAAAACACGAAGGCAGAATATTATCTGAATGGCGGCAGATTAGAAAAAGGGGAGGTGCAACGAGACCTGGGTGACATGGTTCATCAGTCATTGAAGTTCGGCATGCAGGTACAGCAGGCGGTGAAGAAGGCAAATGGTATGTTGGCCTTCATAGCTAGGGGACTTGAGTATAGGAGCAGGGAGGTCTTACTGCAGTTGTGCAGGGCCTTGGCAAGGCCTCACCTGGAATATTGTGTTCAGTTTTGGTCTCCTAATCTGAGGAAGGACGTTCTTGCTATTGAGGGAGTGCAGCGAAGGTTCACCAGACTAATTCCAGGAATGGCTGGACTGTCATATGAGGAGTGACTGGATCAACTGGGCCTTTATTCACTGGAGTTTAGAAGGATGAGAGGGCATTTCATAGAAACGTATAAGATTCTTGACGGGACGGGACAGGTTAGATGCGGGAAGAATGTTCCCGATGTTGGGAAAGTCCAGAACCAGGGGACATAGTTTTAGGATAAGGGGTAGGCCATTTAGGACTGAGATGAGGAGAAACTTCTTCACTCAGAGAGTTGTTAACCTGTGGAATTCCCTACTGCAGAGAGTTGTTGATGCCAGTTCATTGGATATATTCAAGGAGCTAGTTAGATATGTCCCTTACGCATAAGGGATCAAGGGGTATGGAGAGAAAGCAGGAAATGGGTACTGAGGGAATGATCAGCCATGATCTTATTGAATGGCGGTGCAAACTCAAAGGGCCGAATGGCCTACTCCTGCACCTATTTTATATGTTTCTATATTAATTAACAACCCACCTCTCTCAAGGGGGTTGTGTGCATGCAGCCTAATGTCGTTGAGTGAAATGCAGAAGTTGGTGGGTTGAAGCCGGCTTCCAGACACCCTGTCATTTTCTGTGGATTTAAGCACCCCTCTTTTCCAAACACATGCTAACCATGTTAAAATTCCCCCTCCGTGTCTCAGTGAATATTTCTCAATCTGATTGGTTGAAGAGTCATGCTGTTGCTTGGCCTGCTCACACGCCACAGATCCTCTGTAGAGGGCATCGTACTGGATAAGATGCCCGATGATAGCAAGGTTCCGCTCAAAAGCTCGTGAAAATTATGTAGGTAGCAGTCAGCGCAGTCAGCAGGCCAATATCTTTATTCAGTACACTTTGCGCTCACACCCACTTATCTCTCTCACACACACACACAATTAGACATGGGATTCAACTAGATGTGATTAAAACAACAACTTTTATTCAGAATTGATGTGGTTTCATCAAAGCCAGACCACAAATATAAAATGTACTGACTGTTTAGTAAATAAGCATTATCTGAGCAAACCAAAAATCATAGGTAAGATGTAATATCACATTTTAAATTTACCTGGCCTCTATTACACAAACTAATGCACATGAACCATGTTATAGCCTCATTGGTTCTCAACACAGCTTTACGTAAAGATACTGTAAAGCAAAAGATTATGTTTCTTTCATGTTTAGACATATAAAACACAATAATGGTTCTGTAATTCCATAATGGTTCTCCTGCTTTCCTGCTGTAATTTCAGTGGCAGACTGGCAGAAGCCCCAGGGAAACATTGTAAATGTTTTTTTAATTGCTATCTATTCTGTTGTCCTAAAGGTGCCACCAATCTCCCACTGAAGCTATGGTTCAGGACTAATACTTTGAATGTAAATAATACAAATTGTAATATCTTTCAAATTTCAACAGCAATGGAGATTGAATTTGTCAGGCTTACTTTTGGCACAGTTTATAAAATCGTTTTTTTTCTAATAGCAGATCAAAATTATATAACAAGAAGATATTAAATTAATTTGTATCATTTCATTTTTTTAAATATTCTTTGCAACAATGCTACTAAAAAGATTCTGCATTTTGTTTACATTCAGGACTTTTATCACACATCCCTCCAAATGGTGCAATCCTTTCAGATTTCCATCCTTTAAGTTAACCCTTGTTCTGTTTTTCTTGTTTTGTGTTCTCTCTTTGACACACACAGATATAGAAGAGGTGCAATTGACCTCCAGAACACATTACAAAATAAATAAAGGGAAACATTCAAGTGCAAAGTGTAACTTGTCATATTTCAGCCCTCTTTAAAAATGTTGGCAAAATGTCAGCAGCAACGTTATTCCTAATTAGTTTCATCAGTAGAGGCTACTACCACTGATCCCATATTATGGTGCTTCATGTTCCCAGCCATTTCCACAGTGCTCCCAAACACTTCAGTATTCCTCCATTTCTCCCACATCCTCAGCGTCCTGAGTTCCCCTAATCTCCAGGCTCATCCTTTAGTATTCCCACCCACCCAGAATTCCTAGACATCACCCCCACCCCTGCTCCACCCCCACAATGCGACCAGGATTCACAGATTCACAGGAGTACTCCCATGAGTACTCCCATATTTTCTCCACCACCATCAAATGCTACCAAAGCAAATCTTCTGATCACAATTCCACTGGATGTTCCCAGTTTACAGCTTCCCCGCGTGGCATCCCCCATACTAACTCTGAAGTCCAGTCTTCAACATTCCCCCTCCCCCCAACTTCTTTCCAAGAACCAGCTGTGGACCTCTGCCTCCCATCAATACTCCAATCCCTTGCTTCCCCTTCCCTGCACTCTCCCCCCTTATCCTGCTGTGTACCCAAAGACTAGTCCATATTATTACTTGTGCCCTTTTACTAGTTGGCCCACAATGCTGATATTGACATGTGCATTTTAATGCAGCTACAAAAAACCACCAAAATAATGGATTAGCGGGTGTACTTTGTATTACTCAAAAATATGGGGCAATGCTCAGTTAATCCTTGATTGGCCATAAAAAAGCAGAGAAATTAAGGGAGCAGAGAATGAAGGATCAAAGAAGCAGAGATGCTTAAGAAGCATATCAATGGAATTTATAAACCAGTGAGTTGCTTTTGTTTTCAACTCACCAGAGATCAAACATAATTCGCCCCTGCCAAGTTAGCCCTGCTGGCAAAGTGTTCAGCATCTTCCAATATAATTATGTTACTTCTGCTACTAAATTACTTGAAAATTGTAAGCACAACCCTCACTCATCAGAACTCCATCAGAGTCACCGGAATACATTCATTAAAGTCACCGAAGTTTAATACCATCACTATGGGGCATTGGCAACACATATAAGAAGAAATACAGTAGTTGTTAAATCACTGTGACATGATTCTTATTCATGAGCAAAGGTAAAGGTTATTTTGAATGCAAACAATTACCAAGAAAACTAAATTATTCATACAATGTCAAAAAGGGTTGTGATTTGGTTGCATGTGACAGCATTAAATTATAATCTCAATCAAGATGGCTGTTTAAAAGAGTTTTTCTACCCTTTATAAAAATTATAATTGCAAATACTTATCTAAAATATTTCAAAATCCTAGCTGTCAAAAACTATGGAATCAAAGGTAATGAATCAAGATTCAACACTTGGATTAGCAGAGTCAGTCAATCAATTCAATTGAAGTTGAACACATAGTTTGTGATCAGTGATATATCCCTGAGATACCTCTACCTCAATAACACTATATTTCAAGTCTTGTCGATATTTATTTCTAGTTCAGCTTCACTTTAAACTCTTTAGCAGTAGCTGCAGAAATTCCAGTCATTTTTCAGTCATTTAATGCACTATAGGGAGTTCCTCTATGCAGATCAGCTCGAGTCAAATCCTCGACATGTGCTGAATGATTGAGGCATCAGCTCTGCTTTGAGTGGTTAATTGTGTGCCCACACTGAATAGTTCTAGAGAGTAAATTACAGGTACATGATTCAATCAATGGCCTTCTTCCAGATATGGAAACAGTTTTAGTAAAATTGGATGAGCGGTAAGTGGAACATGTTCTTTGTGTGGATCAATCTCCAGTAGACTTGCACATTGGGACTGCCAGTAGTGGGTTTTTAAAGAGTAAATGCATGTGAGTAGCCATTCTTATCAAACCACCACAATTCAAAATTGTGCTTCAGTATTTTATTTAAAGGGACACTATTCTCATGCGAAAGCATTTGGAAAAACATTTTTCTTCCATTTTTTGCAACCAACCAATGAAATGCCATAAGAAATACTGTACTTTATTATTTTCTTTGCATTTGTCATCATCATCATGAATGCTATAGCGAAACTTTGATGGAAAGGAAAGTCAGGCGAGATGTACAACAGATCAGATACTACCAATTTTGTACCTCTGTTGAAGTTGAAAGTTCAGCCCATAGAATTTTTTAACAGAAAGAGGTCATTCAGTCCATCACCCTGTACCAGCTTGCTGAAACAACTATCAACTTAGTCCCACTCCCCTACCCTTTTCCAATACCATTTTATTTTTCAAATACATATCCATTTCCCTTTTAACAGCTATTATAGGGTTTGCTTCCACCACTGTTTCTGATAGGACATTTCATATTCTAACAGAGAGAGAAAACAAATCCTCCTAAGCTCGCCTTCATTATTTTGGTGATGAATTAAAATTCATCTAGTTCCCGACTCACTGACCAGTGGAAATAGTTTGTCATAATTTACGCAATTAAAACCTCTTGAACACCTCTTTCTCTTAACCTTCTTTACAGTAATGAACAGAGCCCCAGTTTTTCTAGTCTCTCCTAATAACTAAAGCTTTTCATCCCTGGTATCGTAATGAATATATTTTCTATCCACTCCAAAAGTAACTTACCAAAAAATGGACACAATATTCTAACTACGGCCTAAACAATCATTTCTATAGCTTTAGCAATACTTTTTGAATTTGTACCCAGTGCAACTAGTTATAAAACTTAGGATCCCATATGATTTTTTAAACAGCTTTATCCTCCCACTTTTAAACATTTTTGTATCTGAACCCCAAAATATCTCTGCTCCTATTTCTCTGAATTAAATGTCAATATGCCCAATCTACTAACTTGTCTATGCCCTTCTGAAGTCACTTACATTCCTCTTTGCAGTTAACTATGCTCCCTATTTTTGTGTAATTTGCTAATTTTGATAATGTGCCCCCTTATCCAGATCCTTTATATATATGTACACATGTATACATATATTGAGAAGAGCAATAGTCCCAACACCAACGACTGAGGGACCCTATTGTTTACATCCGGAAAAATATCCATTAACCACTATTCTCTGTTTTCTGTCCCTTAATCAACTTCCTATCCATGCTGTCACACTCACTTCAAAACCATGTTGATAAATATAAGGCACCATATCAAATGCTCTTTGAAAATCCATACAAAAAACATCCATTGAATTTCTTAAATCAAAACACTCCGATATTTGCGGAAAAACATTTATGACGTTTGTCAGACATGACTTGCCTTTTACAAATCCATGTTGGCTATATTTAATTAACTCATGCCTTTTGAGGTGCGCATTAATTTACCAACTATCCATGTCATAGTCTATAGTTATCTGGATGATATATTTCTTCTTTTTAGAACAGCAGTATTAAATTAGCAACCCTCCAATTCTCTTCCATATCCAAGGCTGTTTGAAAGATTGTGGTTAGAGCTGTATTGGCCCAGAATTTGCCACTGGCCCCAAAGAAAGATCTTGTGATCTCTTGTGGCGAGAAGTTTGCCTTGACGTGCAAATCAGATCAATGTAGAATAGTGGGGAATCCCTAGTGCGAGCTGCTGTGAAATCAACAAGCTGTCTAAGCAGTCAATCACAATGCAGAATTCTCACAGACAGGGAACCAGGAAGTGAAGACGTTGCTTTTATTCAGACTTTAAAAAAAAATGTTACAGAGAGCAAAACAAAGATTGGGGTTCTCACGTGGATTAAAGGTAAACCTGAAATAAAGATGAACAAACTTAAAAATATCTATTTTTTTAAGTTTCTTAAAAATTGTAATTTTCATCATTATGGAGAAATTTGACACTCCACAAAATTAAAATTAGGTTTTCAGGGCCATAACATTTAATTAGCAGTCAATATGCTGTTAAAATCCCAGTTACACCTAATCCAACAAGGCCGAACTTTTAATTGGGTTCTTAACAGCAATATTACCGCCGAAAAGCTGAAGTTTTCGCCAATTTCACTGATTATACTGATTGCCGGCTACAGGGGAAGGGAGAGGCAGAGCGCAGCCATTGTTAGAGCAATGACTGACCGCAATGTCAGAATTTTTGCATTTAGATGTGCATGCGCTCAATCCTGAAATTGCAGTCAGTTTCAAAGGGGTAATAACAGCCAATGCTGTTCGTTCGTTTCTGGGCCAATATTTCCTTATCTACAGTTATCCTTCCAATTGCTCCAGCTTCTTCTATTGTGTCCTTTGACTTCCACTACTACACGCTTCTGTGAAAACTGAAGCAAAATACAGATTGAACCGCCCTTATCCGGAACCCTCGGGACCTGGCCTGTTCTGGATAAGGGATTTTTCCAGACAAGGGGTGGTCACATTAAATTGGATGGTGCAGGTACTGAGCAGGCTGCAGAAGGAGCGTGCGGCAAACCTGTCCCACCCTCTCTTACCCTCATCAATTGTCTGTCCCACCTGTGGCAGGGACTGTGGCTCTCGCATTGGACTGTCCAGCCACCTAAGGACTCATTCTAAGAATGGAAGCAAGTCTTCCTCGATTCCGAGGGACTGCTTATGATTGATTGATTGATCGCAGGTGGCTGGCTTGGGGCTGGGAGTGCGGCAGAGAAATCATGTGGGGGGGAGGGGGCGGTGGATAGCGGGGTCAGGCCAGAGATTGCGAGAGTCGGCAGCAAGGAAGGACTTCAATTTGTTCATGTCGGAGATCTGCGCATGTGCCACCCGGTGGTTGGGAATGGTTCTGGACGAGGGGTGATTCCGGATAAGGGAGTTCTGGATAAGGGAGGTTCAACCTGTACTCATTTAGTATTCTGCCATTCCTTCATCCTGCAGAAGATTTACTTTCCCATTTCTAATCAGGCTTACGATATTCTGATTTGTCTTTCTCAGCTCCAAAGTGGATAATCTCACACTTCCCCACATGGAACTCCATCTACTATATTTTTTCCACTCATTTAGTCTGTCTATGTTCCTTTGCAATTTCCTTCTCCCATTCACACAACTTACCTCCTAACTTAGTGTAATCTGCAAATTTGGATATATAACTTTATTTCTTCATCCAATTCATTAATATGTGTGGTGAATAGCTGAGGCCCCAGTATAGATCCCTGTGAAACACTACTTGTCACAATCAGGGAAGAAACTCTTTATCCCTCCTCTCTATCTACTACCTGCCAATCAATTTCCGACCCTTGTCGCAAGGTTACCTCTAATTCCATGTGCTCTCAATTTTTGTTATTATTTCTTGTGTAAAACCTTATCAACTGCCTCTGGAAATCCATATAGACAACATCTATGGACACTTCCCTATCCACCATGTTAGTGACATCCTCAAAAAATTCAACTGGATCGGTCAAACATGACCTGCCCTTTACAAATCCATGCTGACTCTGATAAACCCAAGTCTTCAGTCCCCCTTTCATGATAGCTTCCAGTAACTTTCCCACAATTGATATTAAACTGACAGGTCTGTTTCTCCCGACCTTCCTTTTTAAATAATATAGTGATGTCCAGTGGTTGTGAAAGGCACTATATAAATCCAAGTCTTTCTTTTTATTCTTTTTTTGCACCTCTTATTACTTTCTTTGTACCCCTTTGTTGCTTTTTATAGCTCACACCGTCCGTTGGATATCCCTTTTCCTTGTAGTTGTGTAAGCCTTTTCTTTTAGCTTGATACGGTCTCCTATCTCATTTGTTGATCATGGTTAACTACACAAGTGGAGCCTTTAAAGGCCTAGCAATTCGGGTCATTTGCACCTTCCGTTAGCACCCTTGGGGCGCTAATGGGGCATAAATGACTTTTCACCCGGGCATGGCACCGCTAACGACTCCCACTAAATTCCACGGGGATTTAGCGACGGCGATAACCCATAATATCCCCCCCCTCCTCTCCACTGCGCCGGCGATGACAGCCCCGTTAGCACCCAAAACCCTAAATTGGGTATCACCTCCTGAAGCTGCGCCGGGCGATGCCAGTGACTGCTTCAGGGGACGGGTACAGTGCGGCCGGCTGCTCCCAAGGTGCAAGTTAAAGGGGAGGTGTGGGCCTTTAAAGAAAAAATGTAACCGATTTTGTTGAGTGCCCCACTGGTGCTTTGCACGCGGGGTCTATGCTGCGATCAGTCAGCCCGGCACTCTGCTTGACCGGGTGGTCCAGGGAGGCCAATTCCATCACTGCAGAGTTTGCAGCTTGGGTCCTTCCCTTTAGTTATGTGAAGAGCCCCTCCCCTTCACAGCACGCTACGCGGCCCAGTGTGTAGCACTGCGCCCCGCTCCCACACTACCGCCCCAGGAAGGAAGTGGAGCGCGTTGTTTTGTGCTTTTTGCCAGGGGGACGGGGGTGCTCCCACCTCCAGAGAAATTGCCCAGGAGCTGGCAGAGGCCCTGTCATGTGCCACCGTGCAACCAGCGATAACGTCATTGGCGTGCTTGGTGAACCTTCACTGCCCTGCACCGACTCCTTGACGCCCCGCGGGGGAAATTGCCCCACGGGCCATGAGGCTAGCGCGAGCGGATGTCAAAGCTAGTTTTGCGGGTCCTTAAGGGGAGGGCGCCAGCACCCCGGGACGCCATCTTTTTTTGTCAGCCGACTCTCGGATCGGCTCAACAATGGTGACCCTAGTGTCTTGGACGCCGGGCTGCTGGCTCAGTCGCACGCTGAGGGGCGGTAAAGGCAATTCAGCAGCGGGGGCGGGACTTCTGTGCTGGGCGCTAAAAGTCCTGGCCCCAGAAGGTTACTGCCCCCAATTGAGGCGCAGGGCAATTTCACCCCCACAATCTGTTCGGAATGGTGCAGTTTACAAAGTCACAAAAGGCACTGAAACAGAAAGAGTTATGGAATGCAGCACCCATTATACAACCTCCACAACACACTGTGCATCAAAAGTATATTAATACAGAATGTATTCTTCAGTAAGTAGGCTTGTCTTCAGAGAATATAACATTAAATCATTAAAGAGAATGACAACAATAAAATCAGAAGCTACCGGGAATTAGAGCCGGGCTCGTTTATTGGTAGTATCTTTATTGTATGTCTACATCAGCCTTTCCCTTGACGGTATTAAAAGAGAACAGAGCCGGGAAATGCCATAAAGCAGTGAATACAGGATTCTTTTATTGTTGTCCACTATTACATTAGAAATCACAGAAGCACTGAAAAAGTACTTTCACTGGCCTAATTTATCTGCTGGCACAAAATGCCAAATATGATGTCTAATAATCTCAATAAGTTTCATTCGCCATGCGAACTTTAATATCTTGTTCATTCCTTGTAATGTTAATTTACAAAATTCCAGAGGTGAGGTGAGAGTGACTGCCCTTAACATCAAGGCAGCATTTGACTGAGTGTGGCATCAAGAAGCTCTGGTAAAATTGAAGTAAATAGAAATTGTCCACTGGCTGGAGCCATACCTAGCTCAAAGGAAGATGGTTGTGATTGTTGGAGGTCAATCATCCCAGCCCCAGGACATCACTGCAGGAGTTCTTCAGGGCAGTGACCCAAGCCCAACCATCTTCAGCTGCTTCATCAATGACCTTCCTTCCAACATAAGTTTAGAAGTGGGGATGTTTGCTGATGATTGCACAGATTTTAGTTCCATTCGCAACTCATCAGAAAATGAAGCAGTCCATGCCTGCAATAACAAGACCTGGACGACATTCAGGCTTGGGCTGATAAGTGGCAAGTAACATTCGTTCCACTCAAGTGTCAGGCAATGACCATCTCCAACAAGTGAGAGTCTAACACCTCCCCTTGATATTCAATGGCATTACCATCGCTGAATCCCCCACCATCAACATCCTGGGGGTCACCATTGACCAGAAACTTAACTGGACCAGCCACATAAATACTGTGGCTACAAGAGCAGAGTATCTCACCTCCTGACTCCCCAAAGCCTTTCCACAATCTACAAGGCACAAGTCAGGAGTGTGATGGAATACTCTCCACTTGCCTGGATGAGTGCAGCTCCAACAATACTCAAGATGCCTGACACCATCCAGGACAAAGCAGCCCGCTTGATTGGCACTCCACCCACCACCTTCAACATTCACTCCCTCCAAGACTGGTGCACCGAGGCTGCAGTGTGTACCATCTATAAGATGCATTGCAGCAACTCACCATGGCTAATTCGGCAGCCCCTCCCAAACCCATGACCTCTACCACCTAGAAGGACAAGGGCAGCAGGCGCTTGGGAACACCATCATCTGCAAGTTCTCCTCCAATTTACACACCACCCTGACTGTTCCTTCATTGTCGCTGGGTCAAAGTGCTGGAACTCCCTCCCTAACAGTACTGTGGAGGACCATCACCACACGGACTGCAGTGGTTCAAGAAGGAGGCTCACCACCACCTTCTCAAGGTCAATTAGGGATGGGCAATAAAATGCTGACCTTGCCAGCAACGCCCACATCCCAGCAACGAACAATAAAAACATTACCGATATTAGTGAAGGCTCCATTTTGAAAATTATTAGAAACTTTCAGAAAAGATTTGTAAAATTTGAAGTGTTCAAGTGTTTGCATCAGACTTATGAATTATCTCCTTCAAATACCAATGCCAATTTTAAAAGCTAATATTCCTGAATGTAAACTGCATCCAGGTTGGAGATGTCTTGATGGAGATTCAGGTATCATTTTGTCATGATGCTGCCTGAACATTGTTTCTGTGTTTACATACAGGAATTTTTCTTCTTCCGAAAAAAATTCCTGGCACCAGATGGTGCTCTGGCACGGTCCACTGCTGCTGCAACCTGTTATGCCAAGGAACATTAGGGTAGAACACGGGTCATATACCTAACCTTACAAGCCAGCTGGTTTGCTCGTGTGTGCCTCCTAGTGGTCAGGACAAGAGTGGCATTGCTAGAAGCTTGGACACTTGGCTTACTTGTCTTGGCCGCAAATATTGTGAGCTGACTGGCATTCCCAGAAGAGAAGGAAACAAAATGCCTTTAACAAATGGAGAATTCCTGACAATTATGCATCCTTCCTAATTTCTTCCCCTCACTCTTCATTTCATGCTACATTACAATTTCCTCAGGTGCCTTTCAGAAACTTTATTTTTTATTTATAAGCATGGAGAGTATCAGCCTTGCTCATCCATTAGGAACATGGCAGCTGTACTTTCACCCTTACATTTTTCAGTAGGAGTCGCTACAGAGTAATTAGGGGTAAGGATTATGGTTGATGGGCCTGAGGTTGATTTGAGTATATTTGTCCAGCTTCACCCTTGGCCAAGCTCTCTGTTTATATGTTTCATATCATATTTTCCTCCTCATTTCTATTTATAAAACCTAAATTCAAAACAATATGTTTCATGTCAAGGTAAATTGATTGTAGATGAGAAGGTTGCTTGTAATGGATAATGATGCATGTACATTGCTAGAAGTGAAATTATAATGCATGTATGACATTAGAGAATGAACATTATGGGAAATAGTTTAAGTGTTCTGATGCAGGAAGACACAGGTTAAAAGGCTACAAGGGGTGATTTTATGTGTCCATGTTTCCAGCAAGAAACCCTCTCTAACAGCAGGGCAATTCGGAAATTCAGGCACATGCTGTGCCTGATTATCTGACTATGGTTGGGAAGTGCGGACCTGTAAAGTTACCCCTATAATGTTCATAAATTAAAGTAAATCACGTTGCAGGTTAAGTAATTCCTTGTGACGTGTTGTGCACAACAGCGTTACCATCCATGTTACGATCTACAGCATAGGAGCTCAATGCAGCCAGTGTCAATTGTTACTCGACTCTCCTTCAGTCATCTCTGCTCAACATCTCATGGTGGAGGTCGATCACTGGCTCAAGTGTCTGTGCTGTGTTGTAACAAACCTCTCCATTCTGGTTTTCTTGTTTGCATGTATTCGTTCCATTATAAGGGGGATAAAAAAGGAGTATTGATTAAAGAAACAATTAGAGCTGTGAGGAGGGATGATATGTTAGAAGGATCATCAAATGAGGCAATATGGGTTGAACTGAAGAAAGAAAAGGGGCAATCACACTGCTGGGAGTGTGCTATAGAACCCCAAACAGTCAGAGGGAGATAGAAGAGCAAAAGGCAAATTTATGAGAAGTACAAAAACAATAGTGCAGTAATAGCAGGGGATTTCAACTATCCTACTATTAACTGGGATAGAATTAGTGTGAAAAGTATACAGGGTGCAGAATTCTTAAAATGCATTTAGGAGAACTGTTTTAGCCAGTACTTAGCAAGCCCAATAAGAGAGGGCTCGGTTCTGGACAGTTTTAGGGAATGAAGTTGGGCAGGTGGAAGGGGTATCAGTGGGAGGGCATTTTGGTGGTAGTGATAATAATTCAGTTAGATTTAGGGTGGTTATGGAAATGGATAAAGATAGACCAGGAATAATAGTTCTCAATTGGAGGAAAGCCAATTTTACTAAGCTGAGAGGTGATTTTGCCAAAGTGGACTGGAAACAGCTACTTGAAGGTAAATGTCAAGATCAGAGCAATGGGAGGCATTCAGGGAGGAGCTAGTGAGGGTTCAGAGCAAGTATGTTGCTAGAGCCCCCTGGATGTCAAGGGCATACAGGGTAGGATAAAGAAAAAAAAGGGAAGCTTATGACAGATACAGAGGGCTCAATACTGCAGAAACCCCAGAGGAGTATAGAAAGTACAGGGGTGAAATTAAAAAGGAAATTAGGAAAGCAAAGAGAGGCTTCCTTCGTACGAACGTATCCAACCCGAAAAAAATCTACGAAACTACCTGTTGGTCCCGGAGAAAGATAGGATTCCAGTCGGAGGCCTTCATTCGCTGTGCAGCGTACGGAGATCTGTCTTTCACGTATGGACGTCTATGTTGCAATCAGTGGGCCTGAACCACCAATCACGATGCAGTATTCTCATTGATAGTAATGGGAACTCCGTTTGTCCGAGTTCCCATTACTAGCATTGAGATAACCCCCTAAAACAGCAAAACACAGCACAATAAATTAAAATAACACCTCACATATTTAAAATTAATGGAAATTAAATGTAATTAAATGTTTTAGAAAAAAAATATTTTTTGGAGTTTTTTTTTAACGTGTTTTAATGGTTAAAAAATAAACTTACCTTAATGGACAGGGTTTTTAGCATGAAAATGGCTGATTAAATTAAATTTTTCTATGTTTTAAAGTGCAATGCTTGTAAAAGTAAGCTATGCGCCTGCTTTTACCAAGCGTACAAGTTTGAAGGACATTCGCAGGACATGACTTGGGCAAATAGCCCAATTGCTCCCGGGGATGTGTTCGATCCGTCAAAAGAAATTTTGACAGATCGGAAAAGCCGGTTTTTGACGCATGCGCATTGCACCCCAAGAACTGGCTTTTGCGAGGCCTCACTGGGTACGTGCACACTTCATATGGACCTGGCGAGGCCTCAATTTTCAGGCCATTAAGAGCAAGAGGATAACTAAAGAAAGAGTAGGGCCTATTAGAGACCATAAAGGTAACCTGTGTGTGGAGGCAGAAGACGTGGGTATGGTTCTTAATGAAAACTTTGCGTCTGTTTTCACAAAAGAAAGGGACGATGCAGACACTGCAGTCAGGGAGGAGGAGTGTGAAATATTAGATGAAATACACATAGTGAGAGAGGACGTATTAAGGGGTTTAGCATCTTTGAAAGTGGATAAATCCCCAGGCCCAGATGAAATGTATCCCCGGCTGTTAAGAGACGCAAGAGAGGAAATAGCAGAGGCTCTGAGCATCCTTTTCCAATCTTCTCTGGCTGCAGGTGTGATGCCAGAAGTCTGGAGGACTGCTAACATTTTAGCTTTGTTTAAAAAGGAAGAAAGGGATAGACTGAGTAATTACAGGCCCAATCCCTCAGTGGTGGGAAAATTATTGGTAAGATTTCTGAAGGAGAGGATAAATTTTCATTTAGAAAGACATGGATTAATCAAGGATAGTCAGCATGGGTTTGTTGAGGGAAAGTTGTGTCTAACTAACTTGATTGAATTTTTTGAGGAGAAAACAAAGAGGGCTAATAAGCGTAGTGCATTTGATGTAGTGTATATGGATTTTAGCAAGGCTTTTGATAAGGTCCCACATGGCAGACTGGTCACAAAAGTAAACGCCCATGGGATCCAAGGCAAAGTAGCAAGTTGGATTCAAATTTGGCTCAGAGGTAGGAAGCAAAGGGTAATGGTCAATGGGTGTTTTTGTGACTGGAAGGATGTTTCCAGCAGGGTTCCACTGGGCTCAGGCCCTTTGCTTTTTGTGGTATTTATCAATGATTTAGACTTGAACGTAGGGGGTATGATTAAGAAGTTTGCAGATGATACAAAAATTGGCCGTGTGGTTGATAATGAAGAAGAACGCTGTAGACCACAGAAAGATATTGGTCAGAACAGTGACAAATTGAATTCAATCCAGAGAAATGTGAGGTAATGCATTTGGGGAGGGCTAACAAGGCGAGGGAATACACAATAAATTGTAGGACACTGAAAAGTGTAGAGAAACAGAGTATTGCGTGCAGTTCTGGTCACCATATTACAGGAAAGATGTGATTACATTAAAGAAGGTACAAAGGAGATTTACAAGAAAATTGCCTGGACTGGAGAATTTTAGTTACGAGGAAAGATTGGATAGGCTGGGGTTGTTTTCTTTGAAACAGAGGAGACTGAGGGGTAACCTAATTGAAGTGTATAAAATTATGAGGGGCCTAGATTGAGTGGATAGGAAGGACCTATTTCCCTTAACAGAGAGGTCAACAACCAGGAGACATAGATTTAAAGTAATTGATAGGAAGTTTAGAGGGGATTTGAGGAGAAATGTTTCCACCCAGAATGTGGTGGGGGTCTGGAACTCACTGCCTGAAAGGGTGTTGGAGGCAGAAATCTTCATAGCATTTAAAATGTACTTGGATATGCACCTGAAGTGCCGTAACCTAGAAGACTATGGACCAAGAGCTGGAAAGTGCGATTAAGCTGTATAGCTCTTTGTTGGCCTCCTTCTGTGCTGTAAACTTCTCTGGTTATATGGTTCTATAATTGTTAGGCAAACAAGCAAAATATAGTTGCTTTGGGCTGTTTTCTTTTTTCGTTTTTCACTTTCGTTTAGCTGGGCCATCTTATATCTAAAAAACTATCACTTTGATTTCAGAGAAGAAGCTAAATAGGAAAACTGTTAGCTTTGCCAGATTTGTAGTCACTTGTCAATGTTAATGTGCCTTGCCTGGCATGTAAGATGGCAGTCTGTTCAATTATTGGATAAATCTCAATATATAAATCAAGAAGGTCGGAGATAAAGTTGAATTAATTACTTGTTCCCCCCACCCCTGTTCCGTAGGTTTGAAGATCACATGCATTATTTTCTCTGGCTCAATCTGTCATTTGTATTTGGGATAAAATGGTTCACAATTGTATAACTATATAATTGAATCATTGAAATATGGACACGTTTTGAGTAATAAATTAGCTCATAGTTTGCTGATTAATTTATTTTCTGTAGCCAGCAAGTGACCTATAGTTAGAAATCAAAAGCTTGACACTGCTCTGCTCTGAAAGATCACAATACAGTGTAATGTCAGGTTGTTTAGTCAGCACACAGTGATATTTGGTCTATGTCAGCTAACAAATAAAAATTTACTTTTCAACATACTTGAGTCACCCATCTATTAATCTCCAAGATCAAAACAGTTCCTATTGCCCTTTTAATAATAGCCAGAACAATAATACAGAAAGATTGGAAAAACTCAAACCCTTCACTCATTAACAAAGGGGCTCTCTCTTTTCAGCAACAGTTAACTATGGAAGGGCATTGGCATATTCCCAAAGGAAGTCAGAAGATTTCAAAAACAATTGCTAACCTCTAACTGAGTACTTTTAAAACACAAGACCCACAAAAGGGTGAGTTGCTTGTCCCCTTTATTCAAACACAAAGACACATACATCTATTCTTGGTTTTGAGATCGACAACTTATTTGCAAAAGGACTTTCCATGTAAATGTTTGAACTATTTTATCAAGGCTATATTGTATGTTCAGAGACTAATGATCTATAAGATATTGTATCTTGAGTGCGATTGGTGGTAACAGAGCTGTAATTGTACTGTCAGCCACAAGCTTCATTCTGTTTCATTAGAAAATAAAATGTTTCGCGAAGAGGAACTTACCCCATGCCCCAGTTTCTAGATGATCGAATGAATAATGGGAGGAAGAATAACATTTTATTATTAGATTCTTGTGGGGTGAAATTGAGGTGTGCAATATCAGCATGCTAACATATTAATAGGGTCATCATTCAATTCACTACAGCCACCTCCTCCTTGGCCGTCTATCTCATTTCATTTTATTTTAAATGATTTTCATTATATACAAAGCAATTAAGAAAACACTATAAGCTGTGTGAAATGTAGTTCAAAATGTTCTATGAAAACAGTGAGGCTCACCATAGGACTCCTTTAAATATCAACTAGTTAAAAACGATTAAGTATCTCTTTTTTTCTGTCGTTTTTGTGATTACGTTTTTGCACAAGTGGCGAAGAACTAATTAGAAGGAATGGCTTGGAAGAGTAACTGACCCCAATTTAATGAGGGAAATGACTTAACAAACACATGTCTGAAGCCAAGGCACTCTGAATTAATGATTTTATTAGCTGATGTTAATTCAGCTTGTACACAGTTAAAATCAGTACATCATCCAACTCTGAACTGCTAATAATGTTAAAAGGACTCAAATAATGAAAATTGCAGAATTGGAGAAAAACATGGAACCACAGAAGTTTACAGTATAGAAGGAGGCCATTCAGTGCTTTGTGTCTTTACTGAAGCAATGTAAAATAAATCCTACTGCTCTGCTCTCTTCCCATTGCCCTGTATCTTCTGCTTAAAATGTTTATAAACATTCCCTATAAAAATATAATGGTCTCTAACTCAACTACTCCTTATGGCAAAAAAATTGCACATTCTAAAAATTCCGCATAAACTCATTTTTCCTAACTTCCCCTCTTCTCTCTCAGTGTAAGTTGATGATCCATCATCACTGACTCCCCAACCAGAGGAAATAGTCCCTCCTTATTCATTCCATGAAAACCCTTCATAATTTTAAACACCTCCATCAAATCTCCTCTTAGCATTCTTTGCTTTGGTGGAAATGATCCCAGTATCTCAAGTATACATCAATTCTTTTTAACAGTGATTTTTGAAAAAATATGGTGAAATACATAGAACTGACAACACGGAAAAAGCCATTCAGCCCAAGGAGTATGATTTGGCAATTCCCCTCCACATGAGTAAATTATTCTAATCACATTTATTCACCCTGTTGCAAAATATCCTTTCAATATTTATTTTTCCCTTCACACACCTAATCTTGAATGTTGATAGCGTTTCTGGCCCAATTACTAATCCTACAAGTGAATTGCACAGCCTCATGACTCTGTGAAACTGTCTTTAACTTGATTAAAACATAAGTGAGTAAGGAAAACATAGAAAACATAGAAAATAGGTGCAGGAGTAGGCCATTCGGTCCTTCGAGCCTGCACCACCATTCAATAAGATCATGGCTGATCATTCCCTCAGTACCCCTTTCCTGCTTTCTCTCCATACCCCTTGATCCCCTTAGCCGTAAGGGTCATATCTAACTCCCTCTTGAATATATCCAATGAACTGGCATCAACAACTCTCTGCGGCAGGGAATTCCACAGTTTAACAACTCTCTGAGTGAACAAGTTTCTCCTCATCTCAGTCCTAAATGGCCTACCCCTTATCCTAAGACTATGTCCCCTGGTTTCTGGACTTCCCCAACATCGGGAACATTCTACCAGCATCTAACCTGTCCCGTCCCGTCAGAATCTTATATGTTTCTATGAGATCCCCTCTCATCCTTCTAAACTCCAATGTATAAAGGCCCAGTTGATCCAGTCTCTCCTCAAATGTCAGTCCTGCCACTCCGGGAATCAGTCTGGTGAACCTTCGCTGCACTCCTTCAATAGCAAGAATGTCCTTCCTCAGATTAGGAGACGAAAACTGAACACAATATTCCAGGTGAGGCCTCACAACTGCAGTAAGACCTCCCTGCTCCTATACTCAAATCACCTAGCTATGAAGGCCAACATATCATTTGCCTTCTTCACCGCCTGCTACACCTGTATGCCAACTTTCAGTGACTGATGAAGCATGACACCCAGGTCTCGTTGCACCTCCCCTTTTCCTAATCTGCGCCATTCAGATAATATTCTGTCTTCGCATTTTTGCCCCCAAATTGGATAACCTCACATTCATCCACATTATACTGCATCTGCCAAGCATTTGCCCACTCACCTAACCTGTCCAAGTCACCCTGCAGGAGTTTTCAATTAAATATTTTCTTTCAATTCTGCACAAAAAAACACATTTTTGACATTTACTGACCCCTAAGAGAATCCAATCGTGTACCTAAAATTGCCAGCACTTCTTTCACAAACATTACTTACGACCTGTGTGCAAAAAACAAGTACCTTGTCCTGCACATCAACACAACCAAATATAACCCTGTGATGTCTTTGCATGATCTAGCAAGATTTGTATACATCAATTCAAACAACAATAGCGTAGTAAAAATCCCAAGGGGCTTACCACAAAATACAGCTGAAATCTTAACACACTCCAGAAATATATAATTCTTCATTGTAAATGTTGTGCTTCCATGCAATTCAATAGAACTAACTTTGGCTGATGTAAATAGAACTGCAAGCAGGCTTAGCACAAATGAGTTTCTACAATCAACATTTCTTGGGATTTGAGGTCAATGGGTTAATTAAAATTTCATAAAACCTTAACGGCGAGTCATGGCAGGAAAACCCTCCTTGGTCTTAAGGGGAACTCACTGTAATTACTTACAGGTTTAATAAATCAATCATTAATTTGATAATCTGACTTTTTCCTTTCAATTTTTGAAGGAAAGGTCGGGCAGACTCTGATTATATTAATGCCTTCAGTAAAATAAATCAAATACTCAGATCCAAGAGTGAGCTGCTGCTGATAATTTCTGGATAAAGTCCAAATTATGTTATTTTCTTTATTACAATGTAATCCAATGTATTTAGTGTTAATGTGGATTAATTAATTACAGGTCATGGAAAGCTGGGCATTTTTACCATGTATTCTGACCATCTGTGTGTGTGTGTTTGAGGGTTGCTGAGTCAGAGTAGGTAACAGTGTGTGGTAATAACATTATGAATGATAGCTTAAGCTGATGTATATTTGGCCTGAGCTGTCCTGAGCATGGTCAAACAAATCTGTCTGCCATAGGATTTACCTGGCATATGAAGGAAATAACATTCTCTCTATAATAATTAATTTGTATAAGGAACTTTAGCAGAGTCAAATGTCAGCGGCAAATGCAGCTCAGCTGTTTCAGAGCATTTACAACCTCATGATCATACTAAGGGTTTGCGAAGCCCTGCAACACAGATATCAGGTTATAGTGAAAAATGATGAATTAATTTTGCTTGAGCCACGAAATCTATTGAAGTAAACAACTATTCAAAATAATCAACCAACGCCCCAAATTCCATTTTTCTAACTGTTTGATTTAACATTTCACTACAACCTGTTAGATATATTCTTTTAATTCTGAGTTACATTTTCTTATGTATTGATAACCTATTTAAGAGAAAGCTGCATAGATGGGGGGGGGGGGAAATTCAAAAATGGACAAAATATAAGTGTCACAATGTACTTTATTGTCTGTTGATTGTTAGGTAATTGTAAATGCCAAATTTTAGTAAGATTTCCACTTTTGTATTGTATTAATACATCTCTCCTGAAGTTATTTCCTCCTGTATCATTAGTTTTTCTGTATTTTACACTGCTTCGTGACTGGCAGGGTTTCTGGGAGACAACCTGTCACCAAACCTTAGCTAATACTGTTCTTAAACAGGCACAAGGTGTTCCAGTGCACATTGCCTAGATAGCCTGACTGAAACTATCGGTACAACCTGATATTTGATGTGTCAAATATTTTGCTTATTAATTGCAATCTATAATTAGTTTTCCTTCTAGAGTCTTTCATGCTACACGCCATTCCTCAACTACCCATGGACCTTGGTTTCGTGAGCTGACCCCGAGATGTTGCAGAAGGATCACATGGGGTGACTTGGCTTTAAAGTTTTTTTCAGCCTGGGCTCAGTGGTAACATTCTTACCTCTGAGCCAGAGGTTGTTGGTTCAAGCCCCATTCCAAAGACTTGAGCACATAATCTAGGCCCCATTCCAAGAAAGTGATGCACTGTTGGAGGTGCCATATTTTGCATGAGACATTAAACCAAGGCCTCGTTTGCCCTCTCAGGTGACATAAAAGATCCCATGGTACTATTTGAAGAAGGGCTTTTCTCCCAGTGTCCCTGAACATTTATCCCTCAACCAACACCACTGAAAATAGATACTCTGGTCATTTATCTCAATGCTGTGTGTGTGACCTGCTGCATGCAAATTGACTGCTACATATGCCTCATCATCATAGGCGGTCCCTCGTATTGAGGATGACTTGCTTCCACGCCAAAAAAGGATGAGTTCACATGTGTTTCAATGAAGGACCTAATATTCCAGGTCCCGAACAACATGTTGAAATGTGGAAGATGCCTGTGCATGGATTTTTTTAACGTGTGGTGGCCGTTGCGTACCAGCCACCACACGGGCTTGACAGAGCTAGGTCTTGGTCCAGTGGCAATTAACCAAGATGACTGGAGATCATCTCTGCTGCATGGACCTAGTGCGCACACATATTGCTGACCCATACTGCCCCTGGGGCCTTGTCTCTTCTGGGCCCCGAAGTCACGCCTCTCCTGGGCCCCGATCATGTCGCTCCACGATCACTCGCCGCTCCTGCGCCCCACCTCGCCGTTCCTGCTGTACCTGCCCATGCTCCAATCAGCGACCTGGACCTTGGTGACATCCAATCCAGTCGCCCTCTTCACAGCCGTCGCTCTCTAGCATGCGCTGTACCTTGAAGTGGTATGCTCTTTTGAAGGCCTCAATCTGCTGATGGTCCTTGCGGGTCGGGGCCGACGCACCGAATGCCTACATATGCCTACATTACAATAGACACCGCAAAATTACTTCTTTGACTGTGAAATACTTTGGGAAGTCCTGAGGATGTGAAAGGTATAGGAGCATACGAACATAGGAATTGCTAGGTGAAAAAGGTCCGAGGTCCACTAGTTTGCTTTGTACCATCCTAGTAGTTGGCATGATACAATGATCATTGAGTTGTTAACTAATCATAGCATCAATCTCTACTAATTAATTTCCAGCGATGGCATTTTAGTTAGTGTAAGTTTACAGCTGGTGAAATTGCTAATCTTTGCACATCCATCTCTGTATAAATGCAAGTTCTTTCCTTCTTTCGCTGCCTATGAGGGGAGCAGCTGGCCAGCACTCATCTCCACATAGCAGACATCAAAACTTCATGATTGGTGAATTAATGGGTTACAACACTATTAGTGACATTCATTCTTTAACTAACTCTTTCAGGACTATAATGCCACATCAGTGCTAAAATTACTTGGATCAATGAAAATCAATTAAGATAACTTATAATTAATTCACAGTTAACTGAGCTATGATTTATCTAGTATTTGAACAGTATTTCCAGCAGTGATATTTTAGTTAGTGTAATTTTACAGCTGGTGGAATTGCTGCTATTTGTGCCATTCTCTTTATTCTCCAACAATTTGTCTCCCCTTATCTGATGGTAGTGTTGAAATGTAGTTCTACAGCAGCCCATTAGTACCTCACCCGAGTGCACTTTCTTCATATGTAAGCTTATACAGTGAGTGTTGGCTCTGGAGAGCTGAGCCCGATCGTGTTTTTTTTTACCTAGCAGACATCACTGGATAGTGAGCAGGAACAGAAACCCTGGCTGACTTTTTGCCATCCTTAGTCAAGGGACAGTGAAGGCAATTCTAGTGCCCCCACCAAAATGGGGTAACCTAGCATGGACTAGTGACCAAACCTGTCACCCTTCTGGTCCGTATGACTTAGTTCATACTGCACAGTTCATTAAAATTCTGGGGAGCTTTATCTTTAATTTAAACAATAGCATTAATAAATACCAATCAAATAGACTACTGCTCAACTTCATGCGCTGAAGAAACATTTCCTACCATAACTGGGGATACTATGCATTTACAAATTAACATTGTGCGCATATCTCTTCAGTGCTGGAGAATTCAGACAAAGGAGGAAGAGTAAGTCATCCCTTCCAACTGGATCAGAGCAAAAGTGCAGTCGGATATACTCAACAGAAAAGCTATTTTACACCTAATGTAGGAGGATTTGAAATTAATTGTACACTTGTAAATATATATGATTCTTTTACAGACTTTACTGAAGCCACTTGTCATGCCATAAAAACATGTTGCATGACAGATCAGTCGGTTCAACAATTTTGCTTAAAGTGTATTCTGATCTTGACTGAGCTGAAAATTGAGCCACTCCCAGTTGCATTAATGTGTCATCTACCAACTTGTGATGGAGTGCATTGCGAGAGGCTTGATGATTGATTACCTGCCAGCCTAGGCTGACCTGATTAGGGAGTGAAATGCATGTACCTATATAATTAAAAGATCTGTATCCGTGGAGTATCACACACATCACACTTTAAAAATATATGTTGGTCATCATACCTCAAAAGTCATGATTGGCTTAAATAACCCCGATATTGGCTTAAAATAACAATCATGATTCTCTCAAATATCCCATCATCACTAGACATTGAGGACAGGCTACCACCAATCAGAAACCAGTATATAGCTCATTTACTTTTCCAAAGCTACCAATCAGGAACCAGCAATTATCCCAAAAACTAACCAATCAAATTGCTCAATGTATTTCCAAGCATTTTAGTGGCCATTTTTATTGTGCTAAGACAGCTAAAAATATTTATAAAAATGTTTTCAAAATTAACAAATAATTGAAATATCACTAAAATTACCCATGGACAGTTATAGATCTCTTCCACAATTTCCCTCCCCAAAGCTTTCATCATTTTTATGGGCTTGGGTTAGTTTCCTTCGTGAAGCATGATTTGCTCATGTGAGCTTTCCATCCCTAGTTTTTCTTGGGCTTCAGCTATGCACAATGTATTTACCCTCACTGCCTCTTTTAGGACCTCTGAGCATGCATGACCCCTCAGTGTCGTTTTGCAAACGTGCAACTCAGGGCATGTGATCAACTCAGGGCCCACACTTTCTGTCACCATCCCACTATGTCTCCTGTCACTGTCCTTTATTGGACTCACACAGTGCTGCTGGGTTCTAGATCTGGAATCTGTTGATCAAATCACAAAGATCTGAGCATTTGTAGTATGTACAGTTTCCAAGAATACTTTAGTAGAATTTATGGCCCATCTCCAGTTACCCTGAGGAGGTGGCTGACCTTCTCCTCAAATTGCTACAGTCTTTGTGGTGATGGTGTTTCCACGATGGAAGCTTCACAGCAATTATTTCCAACAGGATGGCTTGTTAGACTACTTCAAAAGGAATTAAGAGTCAACCACTATAATGTGGGACTCTGGTCACAAGCAGGTCAATACAAAGTAAGGGTGCTGGCACCCTTCCCTGAAGGACATTAGTGAAACAATTGGGATTTTATTACAATACACAGGCTTATTTAATGTTGCTAGCCCACAAGCTACCAGACAGACAGGCAAACACAAAAATATACTCCCAAGAATCAGTGGCAAATGTACCAAATATAATGTTTGCAGAGTTACAAAAATCGTGCTGCCACCCCTATCCCACCAGTGAGCTTAAGCCCATGCCCTCCCCTTCCCCTCACTGCTGACACACCAGGAATCCACCAATGAGCCAAGCATTCCCTTCTTCCCCACCCCCAGTGCTACCAAATCTCAAGTTACCCCTCCACAGTCTCCCAAGTTCCCATTTCCCAGTCCAGAGTGATGCCAGACCAAAGGATCCTGCTATATAATAATAAATACTCAGCACATTAAAAATTAAGTGCAGGACATTTACATCCTCTATACTGTTGATGTTTATAGCATGAGTTCCCATAAGGCTGCCCCTTGATGCTTGTTTTTCATTTCAGATGTGCAATACCCAATCTATCACTCTTAAATGATTCCCTTGTGGGAGACAAATGTGCCGGTTGACTGTAAAGTTTATCTAACAGCTTGATGAGATTCTGGTTGCTCTAAACCTCATTTGACTGTGAATCAGCCACATCCAGGGCTATGGTGGCTGACTGTTGCTATCTGCTTTCAGCTATCTCCCCTCCCAGGCCTGCTGTACTTCTTGCACGTGTGGGGAGAGAAATCAGTCCCATAAACTGTTGACCTAACCTGCAAATGGCAACTTGTTCAAGGTACTGGTCTTTGGGTGTCAGTGGGAGGAAGAATGTCCCTGGTGTGACACTATGTTCATGATAGCTTCCTCAAAATCTAGACGTGGACAGTGAAAGTGAGGGGGAGAACAACAGATCTTTTATAATCATGTAAATAACTGAGAAGATGGTTTGGGGCAGGGTGAAGGGAAGAATAAACAAATAAAGCACTTGCCTCTTAAAAAATAAATAACTGGGAGAAAAGGTTTGGGTGAGGGAAGAGATGGACAGACCTTTCACCCCTTGCAAGGCAACCAGGAGACACTTGGAAATGGCAGAGACCTGGTACAACTGATCTCGAACCATTTCCCTGAGTGTTCCGCAGTCTCCTGCTGGAGTTACGGTGGAACACCAGCAGAACTCCATGCAACTTTGGGGCCAAAGAATTTGTCCATTAAAGATGGGGCACATGAAAATATGCATTTAAATACCACCAATTTTAAATCTAGCACTCTTTTAGGCTGCAGTTAGACTGTCACCTTTGTGTTTTTGATTTTTTGGGGGGGGCATTAAAATTATATATATTACAAGTGCCCCCTATAAAAGGGGAGGGGGACACTAAAAACCCGGCAATTAAAACAAATTAAACTTTAAAACATGTCAAATCAAATTAAAATTTGACTGTCATCTTTGTACTGATGTAAAGCAGTTTCAGGTGCACATCATTTAGAAAGCAGTCATTTGACTCAAGTATCAGACCCGAATAATTCCAGCCTGGTACAGCCTTTGTCTGGAACCAGTGGCTGCAGTAAAACTTCATTCTTAGTGATGTTCTGTCTCCCTGTATAGGTGTAGAATTAGTGATGTATGAGATTGATATCTCTGCTGATCAAATATTTCAAGCAGCGAAGCATTGCCCCAAAATAGCCTGCATGCACAATTAGACCAGTTACATCACATCCTCTGTCACAGTTGCTAAGTCAGTGACATCTTCATAGGCCATTATATGTTGCTGGGCAAGTAATATCATAAGGTCAGATTGAGGTCATGTTTGATTGCTAAGAAAATGTGACCATAAAAAGATCTCTCTGAAATAGGAATGCCAAGTTCCAGAAGTGAATTTCAGGGAGACAAGGTGGACAAACCATAATATCTAACGTCCTTTGTGGCTGAAAGCTTTGAGAGTTACAGTGCTTCATTAAAATATGTTTTGCAATTAAATTGCTGAATTGTAGATTTTTAATTTTTTTTTAAATCCAGTACAGAAAGTACTTGGTCACCTGGGAATGAAGCCGGCAGTAACCTAATTGATGGTTCATGTGATGCCATAAACCATGAGAGTAAAGCTCAGGATTTGATTACAGCCCAGAAGTCCTCACTGGCTGCTATTATTTATAACCTTGATCAATTTTATATAAGACTTTTATTAAATTCTTGCCCTAGCATTCGCTGTCCATGCAGACACCAGCTGTGTCCTCAATATATGGCGAGGGCTCACACAA
The DNA here is from genome assembly GCF_044704955.1 of Pristiophorus japonicus. Classification (NCBI taxonomy): domain Eukaryota; kingdom Metazoa; phylum Chordata; class Chondrichthyes; family Pristiophoridae; genus Pristiophorus; species Pristiophorus japonicus. The sequence continues at coordinate 286,139,271 of NC_091979.1, forward strand.
GAACTGACATCATTATTGTTCAACTGTTGAGAAATCTGCTATTATTTACAGGGGTGGGTGGAGGGGGAGGTAATCTACACATTTGCATGTTAGAAAGACATAAAGGTACATTTTTTCAGAGCTTTACCTCTGCATAGAAAGGAGAATCAGGCTCAGAGGTTAGCACGCCCAATTTGTGGTGCTCCAGATTTTCATTAATCACTGTGCAATTGTCAAGCAAGGTTTCATAGGCAAATTTTGGCTTTGAGATTAGTGTTATGAATGCTTATTGAATATATGCAAGCCCTGATTTTAATTGGACAATCCAATTTTAAACAGATTAACACCTCAGTTCAAATAGCCAACAAAGGAGTTCTTATGCTAACGTCTGAAGAGGCTAATTTCAATGCCTTTGCCTTCACTCACAAAAAACAGTTATGCCTGTTTTAAAAATCTGTGAATATTTTGGGGGTAAATCTCACAAGAATTCAAATTGAATATTCAATGCGAACTGACAGCATTGTCTGACTTTGTATTGTCTGGTCAAATATATGATCAAATATTAAGGAGACTGAACACCACAAGAGAAAAGAAAGATCCAAAACAGTGATGCAGCATTTTCATCACAAAGATGCAAGTGATATTTTTTAGGACATAATGACACATTTCAGTGTGATTTTGTCAGTATTTTTATACCTGGTAAATAAAGAATAAAAACCAGTTTCGCAAAACAGTTTTTCCACAAGTGTAGTCCCCCTTTAAAGTTTTACTTTGGTCATTACTAAAATTAGATATGCCTAAAATTGGCACAGCACATTTAATTTATTTATATGGATCAGACCATTCAGTAAACTCAATCTGTGTGGACGAGATATTTGTTATCAGTGTCCAATAGGGACACAGATATACAAATACAGTCAGACAGATGAATTGGTGCTGAAATAATGAGCCTTTCAAGCACCACTAATAAAACATGATTTTTAGTTGAGTCATAAAATATAGCACTTCGAGACACATTGCCTCGCCATTTAAACTTCTACAATTCTACTTCAAAATTTCCAGTGGTGTAAATTAAGTAACAATGTTGTAGATGAGACAAAACATTGAATATGATGTTATAAAAGCTGTCAAAAGGCAGCTGGAACCTAAAAGGTGTAACCCACTGAGCAATTATTTCAATATTTATTTCTGTGTTCCTAGAAGATTAACAATCTTTGTGTTCCAAGTAAGCTCAATGCTAACATCACAAATCATTGATAACATCCAGCAAAGGGAAGAAAGAATGGCCCAAAATATCACATTTTAATAAATAGCAAAATTGTGTTTTAAAAAGAGACCAAATAAATTATTTTATCCAATTGATTGTGATGAGGATGTTAAACATTGACTGCCCAATATGTGGTCTCCTGTGGAGAATGGTGTGATGATTGTTTGCAGTTATTCTGAGTGTGAGAGCAAAAAGAAAAATTGCCACATTTCTGTTTTCTATCTGAAAGCATTTTACAGCAGGAACAAAATATAGGAGGTTCATTAGGCTTGTATAGTTAATATCACTTTTTTTTTAGCTCTGCATATACAAAGTAAAGTTACATTGTATAGTAATATTTAGATATTTTACCATTGTACTGATTTTGATTAGGTAGTTTGCCACCACATTTAGTGTCAGACACAATGAAGACAACCTGTTACCAAAAGGCACAAATATATTAAAAGATGCAAAAAGCCAGAATATGGCACATTTAACTGCTGTTTATTTTTATATATATCAGCATATATGGCATATATCAGAATGGATAAAAAGAAAATTACATAATTCAGATTCAAATGACATGAACTTTATTCAAGTGAACAAAAGGTCATCGATGGTCATTTTGGGAGAAGCATAAAATAATCCATTTATGATGTCGGTGTTAGATTCTCCCAGCCATATGGTGCCAAGGCTTGCTGCAACCCACAAGAGGGTTTGTTGAGTGGACAGATGGACCCTGATAGACAGCCTCTCTAAAGCCATCTGCTGAATCTGGATTGGGATTGCACTGACAATGCCTGATGCATTGGCCATTAACCTCATTCTAGCATAGCAGTAAAGCAATGAGCAATGTGAAATCTAATCCCTCGGACACAAATCAGCTTATCAATCAACTGTTATAGGTCTTCCCGAGGCAGTAGACGCACCATGTGTCCAGTGCACCATGCAAATCCTAGTAGGGATGGGAGGAACAAAGAAAGTAATTGATAGTTACCCATCCGTCTTTTTTATTGTGTGCAAAAGAAACAATTATAAGCTCTGATCAGAAAATAATTTAATGTGTTCAGAATGTCAATCGAAAAATCACAAATTCTCTTAGCTGTTTACTTAGTGGTGTCTGTAATTGTCAGTTTTTCATGAGGCTATAAAGAGAACCCTATTGATTAACCCCTAATGATATTTTATACCTATCAGGAAAGGATAAACAAGCAGGGTGAAAAGAGAAGGCCAAGGGGTAACCTAATAGAGGTTTTTAAAATTATGAAAGGTTTTGATAGAGCAGACAGAGAAAGAGTGTTTCCACTTGTGGGGAAAAGCATCAATATAAAATAGCCACCAAGAAATCAAATAGTGAATTCAGAAGAAACGTCTTTACCTAGAGAGTGGTAAGAATGTGGAACTCACTACCACAGGGTGTAGTTAAAGCGAATAGTTTAGATGCATTTAAGGGGCAGCTAGATAAGCGTAGGAGAGAGAAGGGAATAGAGGGTTATGCTGATATAGTTAGATGAGGAAGGATAGGAGGAGGCTCAAGTGGAGCATAAACTGCATCATGGACTGGTTGGGTCGAATGGCCTGTTTCTATGCTGTATATTCTATGTAATTCTTTCCATTCAACAAAAGTCACTAGAAATTATTTTAAAACTAGTGTCTGCAAAGTATTACAAACAATAAAAAAAGTCAATAGAGATAAGGTCTGAGAATTCTACATTGTTACTCCGAGGTAAGTGTCAGCAAATATTTTTTCTCAGCCAGTAGTTATACTAGTAATCCTGTTGCAAAGTGAAAAGGATAAAGTAATTCTCTGTCCAGTAGCTGGGTGGAACTTTCCAGCCTCTGTAATTTGGGGATTTAGATCCCCCAAATATTGAATGGCCTGCTGACAGCTTTTTCCAAAAACACACGGTGGTAACGTTCTTGCCACTGAGTCAGAAGGTTATGGGTTCAACTCCCAATCCAGAGACTTAAGCACAAAATCGAGATTGACACTCCAGTGTAGTACTGAGGGAGTTGGAGGTGCCATTAAATGGAGTTGGAGGTGCCATCTGCCCTCCCAGGTGGACATAAATGATCCCATGCCATTATTTCAAAAAAGAGCAGGGATGTTCTGCCCTGAAATTATACCCAGGAAGGAAACCCCACCATCAGGAGAGGGTGTAGGGAGAAAATTGATAAAAAAGAGGGAGAAGTCATGCAATTTTAATATTTGGCAATTTCACTTGCCCACTAGAATTTGGATTGTAGCAAGGGAACAGTTAGACCTCTCACACCATCTACTTGCAAACTGCATTTCTGAAAATGAAGGTAATATGTTGCGCAATAAACTTTAAAATGTAGCTTATGTCATTTGTACAATGCCAGTAAGTGTCTAAAGCTGCACACAAAAATAATTGCAGAAAACATTATTGGTAGAAGCATCCAAACTTCCTTATTCACTGCCTGCTGCAGTCTAGCTGGTACAAATGTCACACTTTTAATTTATTTAAGCTCTTCTTAACTGTACGATTATTATATACTTAAAACAGAATTTTTATAAATTAATGCTTGAACTCCTCTTAAGTGTCCATCCTGGATAAGTGAATACAAATGGAGAAGCAATTATGCATATATCAATGTCAAGAAAGGCACTAAATAAATTCAAGTTGTTGTTGTTGTTGTACAGCAAGCATAGAAATTAAGATTAAATTAATCTCAAGCGATTTTCAATTAACCCTACACTATATGCGATATTGCACTAACTCCAATTGAAATGAGTTCTTATCAAGCATTTACAAACTATTAATCTAAATTCATTCTAAAGTTGCCTGCCTCGGTGATGTTCACAAAAGAGACTCAGACAAGCGGAGGTGTAATGTACATATTGTACATATGACACTTTTGTTGACATTGATCAACAGTTGTGTGGGAAGAGGTCAGTATGCACATCAAGTGCATTCATTTGGATTCAGCTGATTCAAGCAACCTCCATGGTGTGGAAGCGGATCATCCTCGATACGAGGGACTGCTTAATACTATACTATGCTAATACTATTTGTATGATATAAGCATTAGGTGTATGTGGCGTGGCTGGAGCAGCTGATGGAACAAATATTAAATGACCAGCATCTCAATATAAACACTAAGTAGGTGTGACAAACAAGAGATCAACAGCTGATTAGATTTTTCAGGGCTGTGTTTCAGCAGTTAGTTTATATATGTTTGTGTCAAAGCTGCCAATTAGATGCAAGTGTACTGGAGTTAAAGTCAGAAGACCTCGCTTCTTTCAACATTCATATGCAAAGTCAGGAGCATGGATGTGCTTTGAATTCTATTTCTGGAAATTACTACTTTTGATTTGTTAAGTGATGCCAAACCAGTAAGAATAAATCAGTGATCTTGTGTGCATTGGAAATTATTAACACTGAATGAAAAGCAACATTACATTACGATGGGCTGAGGCTGGAGTTATGACACTTTCGAGTTGCTGCGCATGATCTGAAACTATCACACTGCTACGGCTTGCCATTGTATGTAGAAAAACTTCAGTGCAGTGTCAAGCCGGGTTCAAAGCGCTCAAGGGATTCATTAAACTGCAGCAGAGATTTATTTGAATGTTTTGAAAAAGCAGTCACTCCTACCCGTACTCTGAAAACATTAAAAAGTTACTGTTCTGGCTGTGCAAGCACATGGCCTGGAGCTCGCTCGTGACAGAATGAGTGTGATTTCCAGCTCACGGTTTAACATAAGAACATCAGAAGTAGGAACAGGAGCAGGCCATCTAGCCCCTCGAGCCTGCTCCACCATTCAACAAGATCATGGCTGATCTGGCCGTGGACTCAGCTCCACTTACCCGCCCACTCCCCGTAACCATTAATTCCCTCATTGGTTAAAAATCTATCTATCTGTGACTTGAATACATTCAGTGAGCTAGCCTCAACTGCTTCCCTGGGCAGAGAATTCCACAGATTCACAACCCTTTGGGAGAAGAAATTCCTTCTCAACTCGGTTTTAAATTGGCTCCCCCGTATTTTGAGACTGTGCCCCCTAGATCTAGTCTCCCCGACCAGTGGAAACAACCTCTCCGCCTCTATCTTGTCTATCCCTTTCATTATTTTAAATGCTTCTATAAGATCACCCCTCATCCTTCTGAACTCCAACGAGTAAAGACCCAGTCTACTCAATCTATCATCATAAGGTAACCCCCTCATCTCCGGAATCAGCCTAGTGAATCGTCTCTGTACCCCATCCAAAGCTAGTATATCTTTCGTTAAGTAAGGTGACCAAAACTGCATGCAGTACTCCAGGTGCGGCCTCACCAATGCCCTGTACAGTTGCAGCAGGACCTCCCTGCTTTTGTACTCCAGCCCTCTCGCAATGAAGGCCAACATTCCATTCGCCTTCCTGATTACCTGCTGCACCTGCAAACTAACTTTTTGGGATTCATGCACAAGGTAGCTGGCTCGTTGGTCTACTGGTATGATTTACTCAAAAGAGTTTCATGCACAAGGACCCCCAGGTCCCTCTGCACCGCAGCATGTTGTAATTTCTCCCCATTCAAATAATATTCCATTTTATTATTTTTCTTTCCAAGGTGGATGACCTCACATTTTCCGACATTGTATTCCATCTGCCAAACCTTAGCCCATTCGCTTAACCTATCTAAATCTCTTTGCAGTCTCTCTGTATCCTCTACACAATCCGCTTTTCCACTAATCTTTGTGTCATCTGCAAATTTTGTTACACTACACTCTGTCCCCTCTTCCAGGTCATCTATGTATATTGTAAACAGTTGTGGTCCCAGCACCGATCCCTGTGGCACATCACTAACCACCGATTTCCAACCCGAAAAGGACCCATTTATCCCGACTCTATGCTTTCTGTTAGCCAGCCAATTCTCGATCCATGCTAATACATTTCCTCTGACTCCGCGTACCTTTATCTTCTGCAGTAACCTTTTGTGTGGCACCTTATCGAATGCCTTTTGGAAATCTAAATTCACCACATCCGTCGGTACACCTCTATCCACCATGCTCGTTATATCTTCAAAGAATTCCAGTAAATTAATTAAACATGATTTCCCCTTCATGAATCCATGTTGCGTCTGCTTGATTGCACTATTCTTATCTAGATGTCCTGCTATTTCTTCCTTAATGATAGCTTCAAGCATTTTCCCCACTACAGATGTTAAACTAACCGGCCTATAGTTACCTGCCTTTTGTCTGCCCCCTTTTTTAAACAGAGGCGTTACATTAGCTGCTTTCCAATCTGCTGGTACCTCCCCAGAGTCCAGAGAATTTTGGTAGATTATAACGAATGCATCTGCTATAACTTCCGCCATCTCTTTTAATACCCTGGGATGCATTTCATCAGGACCAGGGGACTTGTCTACCTTGAGAACCATTAGCCAGTCCAGCACTGCCCCCCTAGTGATAGTGATTGTCTCAAGATCCTCCCTTCCCACATTCCCGTGACCAGCAATTTTTGGCATGGTTTTTGTGTCTTCCACTGTGAAGACCGAAGCAAAATAATTGTTTAAGGTCTCAGCCATTTCCACATTTCCCATTATTAAATCCCCCTTCTCATCTTCTAAGGGACCAACATTTACTTTAGTAACTCTTTTCCGTTTTATATATCGGTAGAAGCTTTTACGATCTGTTTTTATGTTTTGCGCAAGTTTACTTTCATAATCTATCTTTCCTTTATTGCTTTCTTAGTCATTCTTTGCTGTTGTTTAAAATTAAATCTTTTAGCGCCCCTGTTCCAACCCTCGCGAGGGACCGTATCCCAGCGAATTTCTAGCCCTTAAAGTGTCTAATTACACTTCTTGAATAAGCAATTTATTTCATTCTTTGTCATGCAACAGGCTCCCCACATGTAATTTATTCAGTATTAGAACTGGAACTAATGTCCCAATCTACCCAGTCCTAGCACTTCCTCATTAACGCTACAGACATATTTGTGCGTCTCTATATATATATGCCTATGTGTACATACAGTCAATCTGCCAAGGTGTACACAGGGAGTCAGGACCAACTGCAGTATTCAAGCTGGGTTAGAGTGTGAGGGATAATCAGGTCCAGATGGGGAGGAAAGGGAGGGAGAATCATAGAATGATAGAAATTTACAGCACAGAAGAAGGCCATTTGGCCCATCGAGTCCGTTTCGGCCAGCAAAGAGCTATCCAGCCTAATCCCACCTTCCAACTCTTAGTCCGTAGTCTTGTAGGTTATGGCACTTCCAAGTGCACATCCAAGTACTTTTTAAATGCTATTGATGGTTTCTGCCTCTACCACACTTTCAGGCAATGATTTCCAGAACCCCATCACCCTCTGGGTGAAAAGAATTCTCCTCAAATCCCCTCTAAACCTCTTAACAATTTCTTTCAATCCATGCCCCCTGGTTATTGACCCCACTGCTAAGGGACATCGGTCCTTCTTATCCACTCTATCTAGGCCTCTCATAATTTTATACACCTCAATAAGATCTCCCATCAGCCTCCTCTGTTCCAAAGAAAACAACCCCAGCCTATCCAATCTTTCCTCATAGCTAAAATCCTCCAGTCCAGGCAACATTCTCGTAAATCTCCTTTGTACTATCTCTAGTGCAATCACATCGCTCCTGTAAAGTGGTGACCAGAACTGCACGCAGTACCCTAGCCCTGGCCTAACTAGTGTTTTATAAGGTTCAAGCATAACCTCCCTGCTCTTATATTCTATGCCTCGGCTAATAAAAGCAAGTATCCTGTATGCCGTCTGAACCACCTTATTTACTTGTCCTGCTACCTTCAGGGATCTGTGGACATGCACTCCAAGGTCCCTCTGTTCCTCTATACTTCTCAGTGTCCTGCCATTTATTGTGTATTCCCTTACCTTGTTAGCCCTCCCCAAATGCATTATCTCACCCTTCTCCAGACTGAATTCCATTTGCCACTCTTCTGCCCACTTGAACAGTTCATTGATATCTTCCTGCAGTCTATAGCTTTTTTCTTGTTTATCAACTACACGGCCAATTATTGTATCATCAACAAATTTTTTAATCATACCCCCCACATTCAAGTCTAAATCATTGATATATATCACAAAAACCAAGGAACCCAACTGGAAATAACCTTCCAGTCACAAAAACAACCATTGATCATTATCCTTTGCTTCCTGACTCTGAGCCAATTTTGGATCCAACTTGCCACTTTGCCTTTGATCCCATGTGCTATTACTTTCCTGACCAGTCTGCCATATGGGTCCTTACCAAAAGCCTCGCTAAAATCCATATACAGTACATCAAATGCATTACCCTCGTCCACCCTCCTTGTTACCTCCTCAAAAAATTCATTCAAGTTAGTCAGACACAACCTCTCCTTAACAAATCTATGTTGACTGTCCTTGATTATTCCGTGTCTTTCCAAATGAAGATTTGTCCTGTCCCTCAGAATGTTTTCCAATAATTTTCCCACCACCGAGGTTAGATTGACTGACCTGTAATTACTCGGTCTATCCCTTTCTCCTTTTTAAACAATTGTACAATGTTAGCAGTCCTCCAACACCACACCTGTAGCCAGAAATGATTGGAAAATAATGGTCAGAGCCTCTGCTATTTCCTCTCTTGTTTCCCTTAACAGCCTGGGCTACATTTCATCCGGGCCTGGGGGTTTATCCACTTTCAAAGCTGTTAAACCCTTTAGTACTTCCTCCCTCACTATGTTTTTTCATCTAATATTTCACAATCCTCCTCCCTGATTGCAATGTCTTCATCATCCCACTCTTTTGTAAAAACAGATGCAAAGTATTCATTAAGAACAATACCCAAGTCTCCCATTACTGTACAGATTTCCTTTATGGTCTCTAATAGGCCCTACTCTTTCTCTAGTTATCTTCTTACTCTTTATGTATTTATAAAACATCTTTGGGTTTTCCTTGATTTTACTTGCCAATATTTTTCATGCCCTCTCTTTGCTTTCCTAATTTCCTTTTTAATTTCACCCCTACACTTTCTATATTCTTCTAGGGTTTCTTCAGTATTGAGCCCTCGGTATCTGTCATAAGCTTTCCTTTTTTTTCTTTATCCTACCCTGTATACCCTTTGATATCCAACAGGCTCTAGATTTGTTAGTCCCACCCTATTTCTTTAGGGGAACATACTTGTTTTACGCTAATTTGCCTTCAAGTAGTTGTTTCCAGTCCACTTTGTCAAATCACATCTCAGCTTAATAAAATTGTTTTTTCCCTAATTGAGAACTTTTATTCCTGGTCTACCTTTGTCCTTTTCCACAACTACCCGACATCTAATGGAATTATGATCACTACCACCAAAATGCTTTCCCACTGATACCCATTCCACCTGCCCAGCTTCATTCCTAAAACTACATCCAGAACCACCATCTCTCTTGATGGGCTTGCTACGTACCGGTTGAAAAAGTTCTCCTGAATGCATTTTAAGTGTTCTGCTCCCTCTATACCTTTCACACTAATTCTATCCCAGTTAATATTAGGGTAGTTGAAATCCCCTACTATTACTGCCCTATTGTTTTTCCACTTCTCAGAAATGTGCCTAAATATTTGCTTTTTTATCTCCCTCTTGACTGTTTGGGGGTCTATAGTATGCTCCCAGCAGTGTGATTACCCCTTTTTTGTTCTTCAGTTCAACCTATATGGTCTCATTTGATGATCCTTCTAACATATCATCCCTCCTCACAGCTGTAATTGTTTCTTTAATCAATACTACGATCCCCCCTCCTTTTTTATCCCCCCCCCCTATCTCGTCTGAAAACCCTGTAACCTGGAATGTTGAGCTGCCATTCCTACCCTTCTTTCAGCCATGTCTCAGTAATAGCTATAATATCATACGCCCACATGTCTCTCTGTGGCCTCAGCTCATCTGTCTTATTCCCCAGACTCCTTGCATTGAAGTATATACCATTTAGCACTGCCAAACTCCCTTGTTGTCTATTTTTTAGCCTTTGTTTCCTCTGCCTTCCAAACTTGCTTACTCATTTTCTGAGAAATGAGAAGAGGAGAAGGAAGGGAAAGGGGGGAGCAGGAAGGATGCTGGAGAGGAAGGGAAAGGCTGGAGGGAAGATGAGGGGCAAGGAGAAGGAAGAGTGAAATGGGGTGGTGAGGGGAATGGGAATTGGGACAGCGAATGCAATGATCCTACCTCACTGGGGGAAATAGGGAGGGAAGGACTCCAGTAAGCTACACTGCCCCCACCCCCTTATGGTTTTCCACCTCAGTGACAGAGAAGGCAGGTGTTGGGAGGATTGGGGTTGGCGAGCTCAGTGGTGGGGTGGGGGGGGGGGGCTCTATGTTAAAGCTCTCTCCTCTACAAGCCCCAATTTCTACATGAAATGTGATGGCGAGGCGGGGGTGGGGCGGTGGGCGGTGGTTATACACATTACCCTGCAGGTACCAAAGGGTATTTACACCTAGAGGGGAAATTGTTGTTGCCTGCAGCCAGAGAAGATCGAGTTTGTAAAGACAGATACCATGCAAGCACCAAAATTCCAAAAAGCAGGGCCTGGGATAAATGATATCCAAATGTGCAGGGAAGGGTGCTCAGGATAAAGGGTCATTGTTCTGAGCTGGGAATGAATGTATATTATTTAAACACATGAGGGTTGTGGGCTGCTAATGAGGAATTGTTAATAGAATCATAGAGTTAGATTTTACACTTTTGTGCAGATCGCCCAAAAATGGGCGGTATTTCGGGCGTGGGTGGTAAAATGGGTTTTCAGATTGCCGGCTTGTCACCCATTCTCAGAACCCCTAGTCATTTTTGAAATTGGACGTTACTGCGAGCGATATGAACTGGGCGGTAGCGTTAAATCTCTCTGAGCTTCTGCCGTAAAGTGTCGCCGTCCTTAGCAACGGCATGGCAACACTCGATTCCCGTGATTCAGGAGGTCAAGGGTCATCATGACATGTGCAGAAGGGGAGACAGATGGAGAGGGTGCTGAGAGGGACTGAAGGCATGTGTGGGTGTTGTGTGGCCGCTTTGGGAGGAAGGAGGGAGAGTTTAGAGCTTTTGAGCAAATAGGGAAACAAAAATTAGCTGTTATCAGCCAGATATTTGCCCGAATTGAGAGGCAGAGATATCACAGCACGCTGTGGAGACTGACGCTGCGAGAGCAGTGAGCTGGGAAAGGAGCACATTGGAGGGCACAAAAGAGCCAGGAGGTTCTCGAACGAGGCAAATGCCTCCCTTTTGCAGGCGGTGGAGTTACGATGGGGTGATTTGACCCAGGGAGGGTGTGGGAAGCCCACCTCGAAGGCCTACTCGAAGATATGGGCCGAGATAGCAGAGGTGGTCTCGTCGGCGACCAACGAGGTGCATGAGGACAACCAATGCCGCAAACGATGGAACAACCTTGTGGGATCTGCAAGAGTAAGTATTACACTTAGTTACATGTACTTATGTATTTATATAATTTGATTTGTAACAGTCATGAGTGACTATCAGCAGATGTGAGGTCTTTTCACTTTTACCGGGAATGTTGTAGTCAAAGCCTGCGGTCACGGTGCACGTCTTTAAGTAAAGAATGATAATTATCATAATAATCATGATTATATTTGTCAGTTATGTGTTGTATCAGTCTCTGTGACAATACCTAGCAATGATATCACGCAATGATCTCATGCCATGTCGTCTTGTCACCTTTTACAGAAGAAGCTATCGATGATGAGGTCCGTGCAGAGGCGAACGGTTGGGGGGCCACCAGTCATCAGCGACATCACTGAGATGGAGGAGCGTGTGCTCGTACTTGTGGGGAAGCACCCCTGGACAGCCACGCGAGCATCTGCAGACCCAGAAGTGATGCGATGTGAGTAAAGTTTACACCATTGCGTGATGTAAAGTCAGTAGATGCCACACCCACTCATATCCGAACAATCGTATATGATAGATGATTTCTAAAGTTGTCCTTTTAATAATGCTGGCCAAATGAAAATCATTGCAATGCACAATGTGTTGATGGGGGGTCGTGAAATATGATGTCTGTGATGATGTTGATAGCGGTGGTGCTTTTGTCGTACATATGCTGTGTGTAGCGCTGGACTCACCTTGTGACCCTAGCACCTCCTTCTCCTCTAATAACCTCATTTGTGTTTTGCAGCTCAGCCAGCAGCACGGTCCCAGGCAAGACCACAGACGCTAGAAGGTGGGGGCGTGGGGCCGGACTCACCGGACGATCCTACATCTGGTGCTGAGGAGCTCAGATTCTTGCCTGTCAATCCACTGGATCTGTTCTCCACGGATGAGAGCGCGGACTTTGAGGAACCTGCATCGCCACATTCCAGAAGCCATTCCACCCCAAGGCCATCTAGTGCTCCTCTGGTCATTCCTGCCTCCACTCTGGAAGTATCAGCCCCAAGCACCTCACCACAGGGCACGCCATTTGTCCCCAGGACGGCGCCGGCCCCACGGAGGTTTCGTGGCCGCGGCTGGTCTGGTCCATGAGCGCGACATGAGAGCGGAGAGATGGTATAGTTGTCCAGGAGGACTGTGGACATTGGTGACCAAATCCTCGATGCACTGGGGGGCATATCGCGACAGCTGCCCACCTTAACTGAGTAGGTTCCGTGGATAGCAGAGGCCCTGGAGGCAATAACCAGGAAAACTGCTGCCACAGGCCTCCCCGTGGTCCCAGATTGCAGCACTCCACCCCCAGGTTCCGCACCACCACTGCGAACGACAGATGAGAGACAGGACCAAGATCCTACTTCTGGATCAGAGAATGTTCCCCCCTTGGCACACCCCGCTCCTATACCCGTCCATCTACCGCCTCTGCCTTCATCCCCCTCAATGAGGCACCGCCTGAGGAGCTCTTCAACCAGGCGCTGTGGAGTGAGGAGGGGAAGAGGTAGAGGTGGGGAGAAGAAGGGGAGGGGGGAAGGAAAGTGAGGTGCATGTCCGCAGGTGATGGCTGTGTTATATCTCCATCTGGGTGTATGCAATTTGTTGTAATGTATGGGGGAGGGGCCACCCTCCTGCTTTGCTTTGTATTCTGTGTTGCTGGACATGTTGAACATTTGATTGATGTCAATGGTGGAAAAGTGGGGTGTGGGTGGGGGTTGGGTGTTTTTGCCTGTGATACTTATGATTTCAGACCAATGTTGGTCTAATTTTTTTTTTATTGAACATAACCTTGTTGCGCCTTGTCTCAGATAGCTGGACCATTACACAATGGTGATTCCTTAACATGAAAGGGTGAAATAAACCTTAACTTCAATCAACGTAAACTTTAACTGGCACCAAGGTAATGGCCACCATTGATGTCTGAGCTGCACACACAGCAGTGTGTCAGCGTTATCACGCACAGCAATGTTCTTTCAGGCAAATTGTTCAGATATCAGCTCCTCACGTAAGAGTCTTGCAGCTATGTAGCCACCATGGACCCTTTCCAGCGGTCTGGAGGGGGGCGTGGGCATGGTTGCATAGTCAGCCTGATTGTCTGGCCTTAGGGTCAGCGTCCAGACCCTCGTCCTACTCTTCTCTCTCTCCTGAAGTGGAGCATCAGTCCCTTCTGGCAATTCTTGGCCCCTCCTGATAGCCAGGTTGTGCAGCATGGAGCACACAACCACAAATTTAGCTATTTGCTCAGGGTTGTATTGTAGCTCCCCTCCTGAGTGGTCCAGGTATCTGAAGCGCTGCTTAAGCACAGTTATTTTTTTCTGGACCACATTGCATGTGTCTCTGTGGCTCTGGTTGTATCGCTTCGGTGTGGGTGTCATGCAGGGAGGTCATCAGCCAGGTGGTTAGGCCATATCAGTTATCACCAAGCATCCAGCATTGTCCTTGTGGCTGATTGTTAAACATGTCAGAAACAGCGCTCTCACACAGGATGTGAGCCTCGTCGAAGCTGCCTGGACATTTGGCATTCACTGCCATTATGATCTGGTTGTGGTCGACAACTAGTTAGCCCTTCAGGGAGTGAATTCCTTTTCTGTTATGAAAAAGCTCTGGGTCCTGAGAAGGTGCCCGCATGGCGATGTGAGTACACTGTATTGCTCCCTGCACTCTGGGGAACTTAGCAATGCAGTAGAACGCTCCAGCCCTGTCAGTCTGAGCCTCCGTGGTCATGGAGAAGCTGATAAAGTCCATCCTTCGTGCGTACAGGGCCTTTGTGACCTGTCTAATGCAGCGCTGTGTGGCATGGTGAGACAGAGGGGAAATCTCGACCACGGAGGCCCGAAAGGAACCGGATGCGTAGAAAGACAGTGCTGCGGTGACATTGACCTCGACCGACACTGATGTCCTGATTGCAGGCTGCATATGTGTCCTGATGAGCTCGCATATTTCATTGATCACCACCTGGTGGAAGCACAGTCTCCGAAGGCAGGTGTAGTCGGACATGTCGAGGTAAGACCTCTTCTCCCTGTAAGTGCGGGGTGTGTATGGTCTGGACCTCCTCCTCATTGTGGCACGAATTAGATTGGGCACATAATGATGTGCATCAGACATTGAGCCATTTGCATCATCTGCGTATTAATCGATGTAGGCAAAGAAATTTAGGCACAGAAGGAGGCCAATCAGCTCATTGGACTAGATTTTCCACTATTTTGCATGCTTAACGCCAACTTAACATCCATTTTAATGCTGAAATGAGGTGTCACGCCCAGATATCGCCCATTAAGCCACAAAATAGAAACTGACGCCCATTTTTCTGACACTTATCGCTGACCTTTACTTTCGCTATGTACGTAACGCAGGGAAAAAATACTACAGCCCGCCCAATTTTTTCGGGTGGAATCATCAGACTGGGTGAACCCAATGCCCATAATATCGCCCAGCGTTACTTTCAGCACGTAATTAATGCCGAGATTCAATAATACTGACCGCCCACTTTTTTTGTCGTAAAGATCACATTTGACGAAACTAGCACCCAGAATATCGCCCAGCATCACTTTCAGCACCTCATACACATCTTGCCCACAATATCGCTCACCGAAAACACTGCTCTGAAAAAGTTGAACTGTTCTGAACTAATCACAGCGGAGTGGACGCCATTTTGTAAATCGCAGGTCACTTCATTGAAAAGGCTGCATCAACTTTGGGGGAGTTTGGATTGACTCTGGAGTTCTTCTCAGGTGATGTGACCATCTGAATAGACATCTTTTCATACTGCGGATGATTGGGTTTTACTGTAGGTGTCTTAGTGTGAAAATTTATTGCTTGTGAACAATCGGCATTATACATTTATTGGAATGGAGCCAGCCATTTCTCAGCCTGCATCGATTACAACATAGATGCTGCCGAGTGCAAATGGCACAACGTCTAATTCTCTGCATTATGTGCCCAATCTAAGACATGCCAGACTGAGGAGGAGGTCCACCTGAAGACTCTGTGTCTCAATGCGAGGAGCATTCGTAATAAGGTGGATGAATTAACTGCGCAGATAGCTGTTAACGGATATGATGTAATTAGGATTACGGAGACATGGCTCCAGGGTGACCAAGGCTGGGAACTCAACATCCAGGGGTATTCAATATTCAGGAAGGATAGACAGAAAGGAAAAGGAGGGGGGGGTAGCGTTGCTGGTTAAAGAGATTAACACAATAGTAAGGAAGGACATTAGCTTGGATGATGTGCAATCTGTATGGGTAGAGCTGCGGAACACCAAAGGGCAGAAAACACTAGTGGGAGTTGTGTACAGACTAACAAACAGTAATAGTGAGGTTGGGGATGGCATCAAACAGGAAATTAGGGATGCGTGCAATAAAGGTACAGCAGTTATCATGGGTGACTTTAATCTACATATAGATTGGGCTAACCAAACTTGTAGAAATACGGGGGAGGAGGATTTCCTGAAGTGTATAAGGGATGGTTTTCTAGACCAATACATCGAGGAACCAACTGGACAGCCATCCAAGACTGGGTGTTGTGTAACGAGAGATGATTAATTAGCAATCTTGTTGTGCGAGGCCCCTTGGGGAAGAGTGACCATAACATGGTAGAATTCTTCATTAAGGTGGAGAGTGACATAGTTAATTCAGAGACTAGGGTCCTGAACTTAAAGAAAGGTAACTTCGATGGTATGAGACATGAATTGGCTAGGATAGACTGACAAATGATACTTAAAGAATTGACGGTGGACAGGCAATGGCAGACATTTAAAGATCACATGGATGAACTTCAACAATTGTACATCCCTGTTTGGCATAAAAATAAAACGGGGAATGTGGCTCAACCGTGGCTAACAATAGAAATTAGGGATAGTGTTAAATCCAAGGAAGAGGCATATAAATTGGCCAGAAAAAGCAGCAAACCTGAGGACTGGGAGAAATTTAGAATTCAGCAGAGGAGGACAAAGGGTTTAATTAGGAGGGGGAAAATAAAGTATGAGAGGAAGCTTGCTGGGAACATAAAAACTGACAGCAAAAGCTTCTTTAGATAAGTGAAGAGAAAAAGATTAGTGAAGACAAATGTAGGTCCCTTGCAGTCAGAATCAGATGAATTTATAATGGGGAACAAAGAAATGGTAGACCAATTGAACAAATACTTTGGTTCTGTCTTCACTAAGGAAGGCACAAATAACCTTCCAGAAATACTAGGGGACCGAGGGTCTAGCGAGAAGGAGGAACTGAAGGAAATCCTTAGTAGTCAGGAAATTGTGTTAGGAAAATTGTTGGAACTGAAGGCCGATAAATCCCCAGGACTTGATAGTCTGCACCCCAGAGTATTAAGGAAGTGGCCCTAGAAATAGTGGATGCATTGATGGTCATTTTCCTACATTCTATAGATTCTGGATCAATTCCTATGGACTGGAGGGTAGCTAATGTAACCCCACTTTTTAAAAAAGGAGTGGGAGAGAAAACAAGGAATTATAGACCGGTTAGCCTGACACCGATAATGGGGAAAATATTGGAATCAATTACTAAAGATGTAATAGCAGCGCATTTGGAAAGCAGTGACAGGATCGGTCGAAGTCAGAAAGGGAAATCATGCTTGACAAATCTTCTAGAATTTTTTGAGGATGTAACTAATAGAGTGGACAAGGGAGAACCAGTGGATGTGGTGTATTTGGACTTTCAAAAGGCTTTTGACAAGGTCCTACACAAGAGATTAGTGTGCAAAATTAAAGCACATGGTATTGGGTGTAATGTATTGACATGGATAGAGAACTGGTTGGCAGACAGGAAGCAAAGAGTAGGAATAAACGGGTTCTTTTCAGAATGGCAGGCAGTGACTAGTGGGGTACCGCAAGATTCAGTGCTGGGACCCCAGCTATTTACAATATGCATTAATGATTTGGCCAAAGGAATTGAATGTAATATCTCCAAGTTTTCAGATGACACTAAGCTGGGTGGCGGTGTGAGCTGTGGGGAGGATGCTAAGAGGCTGCAGGGAGACTTGGACAAGTTAGGTGATTGGGCAAATGCATGGCAGATGTGGTATAATGTAGATAAATGTGAGGTTATCCACTTTGGTGGCAAAAACAGGAAGGCAGAATATTATCTGAATGGTGATATATTAGGAAAAGAGGAGGTACAATGAGACCTGGCCTGGGTGTCATGGTACATCAGTCATTGAAAGTTGGCATGCAGGTACAGCAGGCGATGAAGAAGGCAAATGACATGTTGGCCTTCATAGCGAGAGAATTTGAGTATAGGAGCAGGGAGGTCTTACTGCAGTTGTACAGGGCCTTGGTGAGGCCACACCTTGAATATTGTGTACAGTTTTGGTTTCCTTATCTGAGGAAAGACATTCTTGCTATTGAGGGAGTGCAGCGAAGGTTCACCAGACTGATTCCCGGGATGGCAGGACTGACATATGAAGAAAAACTGGCTCGACTAGGCTTATATTCACTGGAATTTAGAAGAGTGAAAGGGGATCTCATATAAACATATAAAATTCTGACAGGATTGGATAGATTAGATGCAGGAAGAATGTTCCCGATGTTGGGGAAGTCCAGAACCAGGGGTCACAGTCTAAGGGTAAGGGGTAAGCCATTTAGGACCGACATGAGGAGAAACATTTTCACTCAGAGAATTGTGAACCTGTGGAATTTCTACCACAGAAAGTTGTTGAGGCCAGTTCGTTAGTTATATTCAAAAGGAAGTTAGATGTGGCCGTTATGGCTAAAGGGATCAAGGGGTATGGAGAGAAAGCAGGAATGGGGTACTCAAGTTGAATGATCAGCCATGATCATATTGAATGGTGGTGCAGGCTCAAAGGGCCGAATGGCCTACTCCTGCACCTATTTTCTATGTTTCTATACACATCCCGCACTTACAGGGAGAAGCGGTCTTACCTCGACTTATCTGAGAACACCAGCCTTCGGAGACTGCGCTTCCACAAAGTGATTGTCAGTGAAATATGCCAGCTCATCTGGGCAGATCTGCAGCCTGCCAGCACCATCAGGACTGCACTGTCCGTCGAGGTCAAGGTCACTGCGGCACTGTTGTGCTACGCATCTGGTTCCTTTCAGGCCTCTGTGGTGAACATTTCCCCTATGTCTCAGCATACCACACATTGCTGCATTAGACAGGTCACTGAGGCCCTGTACACGCATAGGATGTACTTTATCAGCTTCTCTATGACCACAGATGCTCAGACTGACAGGGCTAGAGCATTCTACCGCATTGCTAAGTTCCCCAAGTTGCAGGGAGCAATACAGTGTACGCATATCGCCATGCGGGTACCTTCTCAGGACCCAGAGGTTTTTCGCAATAGAAAAGGATTTCACTCCCTGAAGGTCCAACTGGTTGTTGACCACAGCCAGATAATTATGGCAGTGAATGCCAAATATCTGGGCAGCTTCGATGAGGCTCACATCCTGCGTGAGAGCACTGCTGTATGTGCAGCTCTGACATGTTTAAGAGTCAACCAGAAGGTCAATGCTGGATGCTTCATGACAAACGATATGGCCAAGCCACCTGCCTGATGATCTCCCTGCGTGACACCCACACCGAGGCCGAGAAGCGATACGAGAACCACAGAGCCACACGCAATGTGGTCCAGAAAACAATTACTGCGCTTAAGCAGTGCTTTAGATGCCTGGAGCACTCAGGACGGGAGCTACAATACAACCCTGATCAGGTAGCTCAATTCATGGTCATGTGCTCCATGCTGCACAACCTGGCTATCAGGAGGGGACAAGAATTGCCAGAAGGGACTGGTGCTCCACCTCAGGAGAGAGAGGAAGAGGAGGATGAGGGGCTGGACCATGACCTAGGGCCAGACAATCAGGCTGACTATGCAACCATGCTCATACCCCCCTCCAGACCACAGGAAAGGGCCCATGGTGGCTACATAGCTGCAAGACTCTTACGTCAGGAGATCATAACTGAGCGATTTGCCTGAAAGAACATTGCTGTTATTGACAAAGCTGACACACTGCTGTATGTGCAGCTCAGACATCAATGGTGGCCATCACGTTGGTGTCAGTTAAAGTTTAAGTTGATTCAAGTTAAGTATAATTTTATCCTTTCATGTTTTAAGAAATCACCAGTGTGTAACGGTCCAGCTACCTGAGACAATGCGCAACAAGATTATGCTGAATAAAAAACATTTAATACGGCCATTGGTCTGAAATCATAAGTATCACGGGCAAAAACATCCCACCCCCACCCCACTTTTTCGAACATTGGCATCAATCAACTGGTCAACATGTCCAGCAACACAGAACATAAATGCAAATCAAAGGGTGGCCCCTCCCTCCATACATTACAACAAATTGCATACACCAAGCTGGAGATATAACACAGCCATCACCTGCGGACATGCACCTCACTTTCCTTACCCCCTCCCCTTCTTCTCCCCACCTCTACCCCTTCCCCTCCTCACTCCATGCCGCCTGGCCGAGGAGTCCTCAGGTGGTGCCTCATTGGGGGGGATGAAGGCAGAGCCAGTGGTCGCATAGATCCTGGAGCGGGTGGTACTGAGGTGGCAACATTATCGGATGCAGAAGCAGGATCTTGCTCCTGCCTCTTATGTGTCATTGGCACTGAGGGAGCGGAGCCTAGGGGTGGAGTGCCACGCTCTGGGACCACTGGGAGGCCTGCCTGTGCCACGTGCGTTCCCGGCTATCGCCTCCAGGGCCTCTGGCATCCACGGAACATATTCCGTCATGGTGCCGGAGATGCCCCTCAAGGCATGCAGGATCTGGTCACCTATGTCTACAGTCCTCCTGGAGAACTGTACTATCTCTCCGCTCTCATCTGGCGCTCGTGGAGCAGACCTGCCGCGTCCACGAAACCTCCGCGGGATTGGCGCCATCCTGGGGATACTTGGGGTGTCCTATGGCGAGGTGCTTGGGCCCAGTACCTCCAGAGTGGAGGTGGGAATGGCTGTAGGAGCAATAGATGGCCTTGGGGTGGAATGCCTTCTGGAGCCTGGCGATGCAGACTCCTCAAAGTCGGCTTCTCATCCGTGGAGAACAGACCCAGCTAATTGACGGGCGAGAATCGGACCTCCTCAGCACCGTCCGACCCCATGCCCCCACCTTCTGGCCTCTGTGGTCTTGCCTTGGGACGCGCTGCTGGCTGAGCTGTAAAATGCAAATGAGGTTATTAGAGCAGAAGGGGGTGCTAGGGTCACAAGGTGAGTCCAGCTCTACCACACAGCATATGCACGACAAAAGCACCACCG
Organism: Pristiophorus japonicus; assembly: GCF_044704955.1. Taxonomy (NCBI): domain Eukaryota; kingdom Metazoa; phylum Chordata; class Chondrichthyes; family Pristiophoridae; genus Pristiophorus; species Pristiophorus japonicus. Next base: position 286,160,059 of record NC_091979.1, read on the forward strand.
CTATCAAGATCATCACAGACATAACATTTCATGACCACGAAACATTCTGCATTGCAATGATTCTCATGAGGCCAGATTATTCATAGGACACTTTTAGAAATCATCTTATCATATATGATTGTTCGGATATGAGTGGGTGTGGCATCTATTGACTTTACATCGCAATGGCATATACTTTACTCACATGGTATCACTTCAGGGTCTACAACTGCCCGCATGGCCGTCCGGGGGTTACTCCTCACTAGTGCGAGCACCCGCTCCCGAATTTCAGTGATGTCGCTGATGACTGGTGGTCCCCCCTACCCATTCGCCTCTGCTCGGACCTATTCGTGGAACGCTTCTTCTGTAAAAGGTGACAGGATGACATGACATGAGATAATTGTGTGATATCATTGTTAGGTACTGTCACAGAGACTGATACAACACATAACCGACAGATGTAATCATGATTATTATGATAATTATCATTCTTTACCTAAAGACGTGCACCGTGACTGCAGGCTTTGAGTACAACATTCCAAGTAAAAGTGAAAGACCTCACATCTGATGATAGTCACTCATGACTCTTACAAATCAAATTATGTAAATACATAATACATGTAAATAAATGTAATACTTACACTTGCAGATCCGACAAGGTCGTTCCATCGCTTGCGGCATTGGTTGCCCTCATGCAACTCGTTAGTCGCCGACGAGACCACCTTTGCTATCTCAGTCCATATCCTCTGGTACGCCTTTGGGCTAGGCTTCCCACTCCCACCCTGTGTCAAATCACTCCAGCGTGACTCAAACTCTTGCATGAGGGAGGCATTAGCCTCGTCCAAGAATCTCCTCGCTCTTTTGCACCCTCCAATATGCTCCTCTCCCAACTCACTGCTCTCGCCTGCGGAAGTCTCCACAGCATGTTGTGTCACCTCCTCCACTCTCTCCCTAATAGGCACGAAATTCTGGAAAATATCTGGTTGGTAACAGCTAAGTTTTTTGGCACAATTTGCTATAAAGCTCGAAACTCTCCCTCCTTCCTCCCAAAGCAGCCACACCACACCCTTACACACCTTCACTCCCTCTCAGCTCCCTCTCTCTGTCTCCATCGATGCGCATGTAATGATGACCCTTGACCTCCTGAATCGCAGGAATCGAGCGTTGCCATGCCGTTGCTAAGGACGGTGACACTTTGCGGCAGAAGGTCAGAGAGATTTAACACTAACGCCCATTTCAGATCGCTTGCGGTAACGCCCAATTTTTAAAATGGAGACAAGGGGCTTTGAAAATGGGCAACATGCCGGTGATCTGAAAACCATTTTTACCGCCCACGCCAGAAATACCGCCCATTTTTGGGCGATCTGCACAAAAGTGTAAAATTTAACCCATTGTGTCTGTGCCGGCCTAAAAAGAGCTATCCAGTCTAATCCCACTTTCTAGCACTTGGTCCGAAGCCCTGCATGTTCTGGCACCTCAAGTGCATATCCGAGTACATTTTAAATGTAGTGAAGGTTTCTGCCTCTACCACCCTTTCAGGCAGTGAGTTCCAGACCCCCACCACCCTCTAGGTGAAAAATGTTCTCCTCAATGTCCCTCTAATCCTTCTATAAATGACTTTAAATCCATGACCCCTGGTTATTGAACTCTCTGCTAAGAAAAACAGGTCCTTCCTATTCACTCTATCTAGGCCCCTCATAATTTTATGCACCTCAATTAAATTGCTCCTCAGCCTCCTCTGCTCCAAAAAAAAACAACTATCCAATCTTTCCTCACAGCTAAAATTCTCCAGTTCATGCAACATCCTCATAAATCTAACAAAAAAGCAAAATGCTGCGAATCTGGAATCTGAAATAAAAACAGAAAATGCTGGAAATCTCAGCAGGTCAGGCAGCAGTCTGCATGGGTGACCCCGAGCTTCCGGTTGCCTGTCACTTTAATTCACCACTCCACTTCCACTCTGACCTCTCCGTCCTCGGCCTCCTACACTGTTCCAATGAAGCTCAAAGCAAGCTCAAGGAACAGCACCTCATCTTTCATTTAGGCACTTTACAGCCTTCTGGACTCAACATCGAGTTCAACAATTTCAGACCATAACCTCTGCCCGTATTTTGTTCCGTTTCTTCCCCTTTTTTTTACAAAAACTCCCCTACCCCCTTTTTGATTTTTATTTTGTTTCTCTCTGTTTACCATGGTAGCTGGTAATTATTCTGCGATTTACACCCTATCTAGATTCATCCTTTGTTTCCTAACTTGTGCTTTTAAAATCTCAATTCGGCCCATCATCCCCTTTGTCTCTCAAATCTCTCCTGCCTTCCACCCTATCACAGACCTTCACTTTTGTTCTTTCCACCCTCCCCCTTTCAGGGCCCCAGCACTTCCTTAAGAATCTGTTACATTTCGAACTAATGCCAGTTCTGATGAAGGGTCATCGACTGGATACGTTAACTCTGTTTCTCTCCACAGATGCTGCCTGACCCGCTGAGATTTCCAGCATTTTCTGTTTTTATACCTCATAAATCTCCTCTGTACCTTCTCTAGTGCGATCACATCTTTCCTGTTGCAAGTATATCTTTCTTTTAAAAAAAGTGTGTGAATATTCTAATAACCAGCTGTATGTGCGTTACTGACCTGATTAGCCCCTGCGTTTATATGTTGCTCATGTCTTCCCTGTGAATACTAGGAGGAATTAATCATTCAGAATATTTACTATTTTGTGTTCACCCTCTGTTTCAAGCCCGTGTGGGTTTTCATCTCTTCCTTGACTGCCCACTGACTGCCATAGTACTGAAAAAATGTCTTACTGTTATTTTTAGCCTCTGCTGGTTGGTATTTTTCTAGATTATTAATGGATGATTAATGGTGCTAACTACAAGACCAAAGGATGCAAGGTCACCTTTGAATGCACACTCATTTATAGGCTAAACTGATTTAATTTTGAAATTGATCAAAAAAGCGAACACAAAAATATTAAAATAGATCAAACATACTCTTGATCAAAATTTATCCTTATCTGATTCATCTGCCTGTTTGCAGCATCCTGCATTAAAGTTGTCGGCACAAAACGAATTCAAGCTTATCAGATGCTCTTCCCTGACGTTACTAAAAATACAGTGGAAGCTGCTTATTGTGATCACTGCTGAGAGCTGCCATTTTGATTACACTGACTGAATCCTTTCACTAACCAAAGAAGCCATTTTATGGTACAAAACATTTTGAATATGGTTTTAATGCTACATTTTAGAGTATTTAAAATGTATCATTACTTTTTATCTTTTCACTAGGCATAGATGTCTTAATTAAAAACAAAATGTTCCCTTAGACCGTGGGGTACAAATCAGAATTAATTTTTTTGTAGAAAAAAATACATGCAAAGCATAGGTTTTAGATTGTCTGATAACTAAAAGTAACCAGATTCATATGGAGATATGATCGCATTCATCTTGTTTCATATACTTGTAATGATCATACTGTTACAGTGAGTTCACTATGAATTACGTTAACCAGTTTCTATTACAAATAAGATATAAATAGTTGCAAAGGCTTTTAGACCTTGTAGCTTTGTACCTAAATGTATTTGTGCATCATAGTACTGGTGCCTATTTTTTCTCCTCAAGATTTTAAAGCAGTTTCAGCATTTGATTTGCTTTCTCTAAATTCATGGAGTGAGTGAACTGCAGTCCAATTATGAAACTTGGGATGGGATCTCGATAGTGGAAGGAGATTTGATCCACAGTTGTGAGATTTGCCACTGATGGCCACCTTAGGGAAGGCCAGCTTCGGAGACAGGACAAGGGAATATAGATTCCATCCCTAGGCTTTTGTTGGCAGATTGCCTCGGCAGTCAGCTCTCTTTATGTATTTTCACATTCTTTAAATTGTTAACCATGGTGTTTATGCATTTGTGGTAATAGTTTCTACTTCAGCTTTAATCAATATTAGTTAAGTGAATGGTTTCCCAGAAAATTTAGGGGGTGAAATTCGGTACCACTCCGGGGCGGTATCCGAGGCGAGGCAGAACTACCTGTGCCAGTCGCAGAAGTCCCACCCTGGCAGCGAAATTGAGGATACCGCCACCGAGAGGAAGTGAAGCACAATGTCGCACGTTCCACTTCATCTTGGGGGTGGGACTGGGGCACTAAATGCGGAAATTTAAATGGGTGACCTCTTATTCTGAAACTCAGCACCCTAGTTCTAGATTCCCCCACAAGGGGAAACATCCTCTCTGCATCTACCTTGTCGAGCCCCCTCAGTATCTTAAATGTTTCAATAACATCACCTCTCATCCTTCTAAACTCCAATGAGTATAGGCCCAACCTACTCAACCTTTCCTCATAAGTCAACCCCTTCATCTCAGGAATCAACCTAGTGAACCTCATCTGAACTGCCTCCAATAAAAGTATATCCTTCCTTAAATAAAGAGACCAAAACTGTGCGTGGTACTCTAGGTGTATCCTCACCAATACCCTGTACAGTTGTAGCAGGACTTCTCTGCTTTTATTCTCCATCCCCCTTGCAATAAAGGCCAACATTCCATTTGTCTTCCTGATTACCTGCTGTACTTGCATACTAACTTTTTGTGTTTTATGCGCAAGGACCCCCAGTCCCTCTGTACTGCAGCCTTTTGTAATTTATCTCCATTTAAATAATAATTTAACCTTTTTATTTTTCCTGCCAAAGTGGATAACCTCGCACTTTCCCACATTATATTCCATCAGCCAAATGTTTGCCTACTCATTTAGCCTGTTTATATCCCTTTGAAGATTTTTTGTGTCTCCTCACAACTTGCTTTCCCATACATCTTTGTATCATCAGTAAATTTGGCTACATTACACTTGGTCCCTTCATCCAAGTCATTAATACGAAGTGTAAGTAGTTGAGGCCCCAGCACCGATGCCTGCGGCATCCCACTAGTTACCATTTCTCAACCGGAAAATGACCCATTTTTTCTGACTCCCTATTTTCTGTTAATTAGCCAATCCTCTATCCATGCTAATATATTACCCCCAACCCCATGAACTTTTATCTTGTGCAGTAACCTTTTATGTGGCACCTTATCGAATGCCTTCTGGAAATCCAAATACACCACATCTACCGGTTCGTCCGTATCCACCCTGCTCATTACATCCTCACAGAACTCCAGCAAATTTGTCAAACATGATTTCCCTTTCATAAAACCATGCTGACTCTGCTTGACTGAATAATGCTTTTCCAAATGTCCTGCTACTGCTTCCTTAATAATGGACTCCAGCATTTTCCCAACAACAGATGTTAGGCTAACTAGTCTATAGTTTCCTGCTTTCCATCTGCCTCCTTATTTAAATAGGGGCATTACATTTGCAGTTTTCCAATGGGGACCGCCACAGAATCTTTCTACCAATTACTTTAAATCAATGCCCCCTGGTTATTGACCTTTCTGTTAAGGGAAATAGGTCCTTCCTATCCACTCTATCTAGGCCCCTCATAATTTTATCCACCTCAATTAAATCTCCCCTCAGCCTCCTCTGTTCCAAATAAACAACCCCAGCCTATCCAATCTTTCTTCATAACTAACATTCTCCAGTCCTGGAAACATTCCCATAAATCTCCTCTGTACCCTCTCGAGTGCAATCACATCTTTCTTGCAATATAGTGACCAGGACTGTATGCAGTACTCTAACTGTGGCCTAACCAGTGTTTTATATACTTCAAGCATAACCTGCTCTTGTATTCAATGCCTCAACTAATAAGAACATAAGAAATAGGAACAGGAGTAGGCCAAACGGCCCCTTGAGCCTGCTCCGCCATTCAATAAGATCATGGCTGATCTGATCATGGACTCAGCTCCACTTCCCTGCCCACTCCCCATAACCCTTTATTCCATTATCATTTAAGAAACTGTCTATTTCTGTCTTAAATTTATTCAGTCCCAGCTTCCACAGCTCTCTGAGGCAGCGAATTCCACAGATTTACAACCCTCTGAGAGAAGAAATTTCTCCTTCTATCTTTTAAATTGGCGGCCCCTTATTCTAAGATCATGTCCTCCAGTTCAAGTCTCCCCCATCAGTGGAAACATCCTCTCTGCATCCACCTTGTCAAGCCACCTTATAATCTTATACATTTCGATAAGATCACTTCTCATTCTTCTGAATTCCAATGAGTAGAGGCCCAACCTACTCAACCTTTCCTCATAAGTCAACCCCCTCATCTCTGGAATCAACCTAGTGAACCTTCTCTGAACTGCCTCCAAAGCAAGTATATCCTTTTGTAAATATGGAAACCAAAACTGCACGCAGTATTACAGGTGTGGCCTCACCAATACCCTGTATAACTGTAGCAAGACTTCCCTGCTTTTATACTCCATTCTCTTTGCAATAAAGGCCAAGATTCCATTGGCCTTCCTGATCACTCGCTGTCCCTGCATACTATCTTTTTGTGTTTCATGCACAAGTACCCCCAGGTCCCGCTGTACGGCAGCACTTTGCGATCTTTCTCCATTAAAGAAAAGTATCCCATATGCCTTCTTAACCACCTTATCTATCTGTCCTGCTACCTTCAGGGAGCTGTGGACATGCACTCCAAGGTCCCTCTGTTCTTCTACACTTCTCAGTGTCCTACCATTTATTGTGTATTCCCTTCTCAAATGCATTACCTCACACTTCTCCAGATTGAATTCTATTTGCCACTTTTCTGCCCACCTGACCAGTCCATTCATGGCTGTCATTGATCTGTCTGAGGATAGGACAATGTGTATCTATAAGATAAACAAAACTCAGCTTTATATATGACTGCCGATTATTCCAAGATGAACTAGCCTTAAATATGGGCCTTTGTGAATAGTAGAGCCCACACAACACATTAGAGCAGTTGATGAAATAATGCCCAGTGTCGCTCATCTTGTGTCACCAAGGTTTCCACTTCAGCTAACCATTGGTATAGCATGCAGATGTCTCAGGTAGAGGATATTCAGCTCATATTTGGAGATTTTGGTGACTGATAAGTTGCAGTGTTCAGTTCCATTCCATCCTCAGATAATGAAGCATTCCATGCCCGCATGCAGCAAGACATGGATGACATTCAGGCTGTGTGTCAAGAGTGTGATGGAATACTCTCCACTTGCCTGGATGATTACAGCTCCAACAACACTCAAAAAGCTCAACACCATACAGGACAAAGCTGCCCATTTGATTGGCATCCCATCCACCACCTTAAACATTCACACCATCCACCACTGGCGCACCGTGGCACTGCAGCAACCCGGCAAGGCTTCTTCAACAGCAGCTCCCAAAACCACAACCTCTACCAACTAGAAGGACAAGGGCAGCAGGCGCATGGGAACACCATCACCTGCAAGTCACACATCATCCTGACTTGGAAATATATTGCCATTCCTTCATAGTCGCTGGGTCAAAATCCTGGAAATCCCTCCCTAAGAACACTATGGGAGTACCTTCACCATGTGGTCTGCAGCAGCTCACCACCCCCTACTCAAGAGCAATTAGGTATGGGCAATAAATGCTGGCCTTGCCAGCGAAGCCCACATCCCAGGAACGAATACAAAAAAATCTTGTGTCATCAGTTTGAAGGTAGACGCACTAATCTCTGTCGCTGTTTGAATCTCAGGTACAGGATGTTTCGACCCTTTATTAGCCTCACCAAATGTCTTTCAGATAGTGATGATTGTAGCTTCATGCTTTCCATGAAAATAGCTAATGTAAGAAAAGGAAATACTAATGAAACATTGGGGAGATATTCTTCCTAGGCAAAGTGCTGCAGTACAGAGGGACCTGGGGGTCCTTGTGCATGAAACACAAAAAAGTGAGTATGCAGGTACAGCAAGTAATCAGGAAGGCAAATGGAATGTTGGCCTTTATTGCAAGGGGGATGGAGTATAAAAGCAGAGAAGTCCTGCTATAACTGTACAGGGTATTGGTGAGGCCGCATCTATAGTACTGCGTACAGTTTTAGTCTCCTTATTTAACGAAGGAAATACTTGCATTGGAGGCAGTTCAGAGAAGGTTTACTTGGTTGATTTCGGAGATGAGGGGTTGACATATGAAGATAGGTTGAGTAGGTTGGGCCTATACTCATTGGAGTTCAGAAGAATGAGAGGTGATCTTATCGAAACATGTAAGATAATGAGGGGGCTCGACAAGTGGATGCAGAGAGGATATTTCCACTAATAGGTGAAACTAAAACTAGGGTACATAGTCTTAGAATAAGGGGCCACCTATTTAAAACTGAGATGAGGAGAAATTTCTTCTCTCAGAGGGTTGTAAATCTATGGAATTCTCTGCCCCAGAGAGCTGTGGACGCTGGGTCATTGAATATATTTAAGGCGGAGACAGATAGATTTTTGAGCGACAAGGGAATAAAGGGTTATGGGGAGCGGGCAGGAAAGTGGAACTGAGTCCATGATCAGATCAGCCATGATCTTATTAAATGGCGGAGCAGGCTCAAGGGGCCAGGTGGCCTACTCCTGTTCCTATTTCTTATGTTCTTATATTAAGGTATATTGTTGCTGTAGGATAGAGGCAACTGGACATCGATAGCTAATGTAAAAGAGCTTGAAACTGACACTGAATCCCAAATAGAAAAGTGTACCAGCACTAACGTGCCTCATGTAGAATTCACAAGGAAAAGCAGATTTCAAAAACATCAGAGGGCTGAATTTGTAGTCGGAGGCTTCCTGCAGGCGGATGCCTCCGACTAGCCAAAACTTTATACACTTACCTTCTACCTTGGGATCCACGGAGACTTGCGCTCCTGGCTGCTATGCGGAGGCCTGTGTAGAGGCCTGCGTATCTCAGGGATGCATGCGGTTCACAAGCACCCCTGGAATCACGTGGGCTGGCCCAACCAATGAAACAAGGGAATCACCATTCATGCTAATGGGGATTATATATGTGTGGAAAGTCCATAGTATAAATGGGGATCACATAAAAATTACATCTAGACAACACATTTTTTTTTAAACCATTAAATATTTAAAAGTAATTAAGATGGCATTTAATTAAATATTTAAAACAAAAATATAATTTTTTGAAAAATAAATTTACATGTTTTAACAGAGCTAAAAATAAACCTTATTGCACAGGGTTTTTTAATGTATAAATGATTGATAAGATTTTACTTTTATATTTTTTTGAACTTTTTTTTACCAGGCCTAAGAATTTCATGGGCATTCGCTGGGCAGAAATTGGACAAATAGCCCCACTGGGAATTCGTGCGATTGCTTGACAGATCGCAAGTTCCGGGTTTTAGCGCATGCACAGCGCATGCCGAAACCCATAATTTGCAGGGCCCCTACCAGTGTGTGTGCGCAAGTCATACATGCCCATAGGGGCCGAAAATTACGGCCCATCAAGTTTAGAAATAAAAGAGATTGGAAATGTAAAATTAGCAAAAATTATTTAATGTAAAATGTTTGAAAAATTAAACTTAATCGTGATATTTTAACATGCAGTGAATCGAAACAGAATTGAATTTATTTGTGCTGATTATAAATATCTTCATTGTAGGCTTTATTCATGCTGACCCTGGACAGGCTGCTTTATAATGGTCAGAATGTTATCAACAAAGTATGACAGGGAATGTGTTACAAGAAATAACTGATAATTACAGAAAGTGTCTGCTATATGCAAGAACTTAATTATATATAGACATATTTACAGTAACCAAGTAATTAAATGATTTTTTTTCAGAACTGGTTACGTAGTCCGGTACATATTGTTAACAGCTTTTATCACCTTTGAAACATCATTTATTTATTTTTTACTCTTTTTCTGCAGCACTTTGACGTATCTCTGCTTTCAGCCTTATTTCTGAAGACAGCCAAACTCATTCAAACAGTATGAACCAGCTCTATGACTGCCAGAATCCAGAAAGTGCTGAGGTCCAGTTCATTATTTCTCATATGGTACTGGCCCATTATGTCATGTGCAATTATCCTGTGTTGATTTCCAAATCCTGTTATTTGCCTTAGAGGTGAGTCTGCTACTTCAGGGTCCAGGACATTTGTGAAGAGATCTGTGAACATAGATCCGTGCATTCCTCCCATCAGATATCAGAAATATTATAGTTTTTATATTTCAATATAGTAAAGTGAAGGAACTTGAAGATGTACATTGTTGTTAATTGCAATGGGAATGATCATAATTTAAAAAAAGGTTAAAAATCAGTGTATACAAGAACTGCAGGCAAGAAGCATTATATTATTAACAGGCAGAAATAAAAACCTCTAGTAAAGAAAATACAATGACATAATTAATAAAGAATACATTGAGCTTAAAATAGATAACACCCACATTTATCAGCAATTTGGAAACTTGGCACGGTGCTTAATCAAATACTGACAACAATGTCCTCATATGTGTATTATTTATATATATATTAAGTAATGTTATCAAGTTTATGGTGTCAAAATAGATTTCAACTTTTTGTCAGGTTATTTACAGATATATGTAAATGTATTGATGTAAGCTTGCAAGAAAACAATTTGTTGAATGAAAAATAAATCATTATGTGTATATCTATGGGATTTTGAAAGTACTAAGCCGGCATCTTGTTCAAATGCCTTCGCTTAGAATGAGCCCATCGACTGAGTATATGCAGGAGAGCACTACTCCAACTATTGGAATCACATAGTTCGTTAAGAGCTTTCTGTGACACCGATAACATTGGATGATATTTGGATTATGTAAACAAATTATTGTGGATAAATGTGTTTGAAGCTGGCTTGATGAGAAGAATTAGTCAGGCCATGGTTGTGCATGTTGTAAATATGTGAGTGGCAGTTTGTCAAAATAGTGAATTATGCACAAATAATGATAACTGCTCATGAAAGGAAAGTTTTTGACAACAAATGTACAGGAGAAACCAATGAAGCATGTGATAGATCCAGTGATAGATGGATTTAGAATGCTTTTATTATTTATATGTACAAAGTTGAAATATACTGTGTACAGAAAGGCTGTAGTGGGATTATTTTGATCACAGCTAGTAAAGAATTGTCGCATTATTCAGTTCAATTTTGGCCATTTGAATTGTCTAAACTAAACTCCATTTAAACTTTGACCCAAGGTTGCTGATATTAACTGATACCCACTAAATGTTTTCAACTTATTGTATCATTTAAGCTGTTAAAGAACAGTGAATTATTCAAAATAGAGTAATATACCCAGTATTATAAAGCCTTCAGAGAACTCCAGAGTGCCTTACACGGCTTGTTAACAAAAAGAATTAACAACTTTTAAAGAGGTGCGTTTTTAATTAAGCTTTTGCTCTAGTGCAGCAAAGCCAGGCATATGTAGCATACATTAGTTTGGGTATTTGAAAGCCAATTAACTCCAACACATTATGATGTCACATTATATTGTTATATTTAAGCACTAATTTTATTTGCATGGTGAATGGATTTAGTTTAGACTCAGGAAATCATGCTGTCAATATGTGTAATGAATCATAAAACCTTGAGTTCTTGTACATTTTTATAAGTATATTGTAAATTTATGCAGAAATATAAATTATGAAGATAGTGCCACTTGTGGCCAATAGGCCATGGGTCTCTGATTTACGTGCTCTGTAAGGTAATCTCTGTATACCCATATGTTAAATATTTATCCCTTTGTTTCTGTACTAAAACAGTAATTTGCTGTCCTAAAAATAAGGACCGTATGTTGATCAGCTACAAATTTTACACATATTTTTGTATTGTGATTCATGTATATTAGCAGATCTTTCTATCCATTTGTAAAATACATATATTATTGTAACTTTTTTAATAAAAAATATTACTGTTCTAAATCTTCATGGCTAGAAAGAACATTCAGTTCTTGTTTGATGGTTACCCATTATTCTTGGCAATCCTGTTCACAGGTGTTTCACTATTCCATACATTCATTGAAGGTTATGAGAGTTGCTGATGATATGCAATACGCAAATCAAGCATGGAAATCACAGAAATTACAGCATACAAGGCCATTTGGCCCATCATGCAGGTGTTAGTGCTAACTCTTCAACCGTAGGTGTCTACTCCAAACTCATTCCCCTTAAAAAATGTTTCAGTCTCTACCTCAATAGCTCTTTGAAGTGAAACATTAGTGTTGTAGTAATGCTCTGTGTGAAAAAGATCTTCTAATTACCATTTCATTTTTCTAGTGACAATCCTCAGTTTGTGCCCTCTTGTCATTGATTTGCTGACTAGTGAAAATAACCTTTCACTATTTACCCTCTTAAAACCTTTAAAAATCTTGAAAACCTCTGCGAGGTCCCCTCTGACCTTCCTCTGTTCCAGTGAAAAGGCTTCATCTTCAACCCATTTTTCACAATTATATCTATCATTTCGAGTATTGCTCTCTTGAATCTTGCAGTACCTATCCATGGTTCGAATATTCTTCCAAAAATAGCATGCCTTGAGCTGCATGGTATACTTCAACTGGCCTGTTGAAGGTCTATGCAATTGGCCTAGCAAATATCTTGTACACATTCAGCTTCACTTCCTTGCTTTTATATGCAATGCTCCATATATAAAATCCAGAATCCCATTTGCCCTCTTATATGGCCTTTTCTACCTGCATTCCTATTTTTCCCATCTATATATGTGCACGTCAAGATCTCTCTGTTCCTCTACTATATTAAGAATCTTATGATTTAAAGAATGCTTCCTTTTACCATTCAATAGCACCTGCCCAACCTGCTAACCAGCCTATGTCCTCCTGCAATTTCCTGTATTCTTCCACATTTTACTATGTCCTCTAATTTAGTATAATCATCAAATCTTAATATTATATCTCTGTGCCATTGTACAAATTCTTTTTATAAATGGAAAACAAGAAAGATCCCATTACTGATTCCTGGGGCACACCAATACCCACATACCTCCAATCAAAAAAAAAATCCTATTCTTTGCTTTCTAACACCTAGTCAACTCTCAATCCATGTGGCTACATTCCTTTTAATAACACAGGGTCAATTTTTTGAATGCATGTTCCCAACACAGAGCTTCACCCATTCAGAATACATATTGGAAATCACAGGCATTCATTCATTCAGAAAATTGTCTCCAAATGCACTATTGTTTGTAACCAGCCTCTTATGTGGCACCTTATCAAAACTCTCTGAAAATCCATATATGCAAGTTACATCACTTTCCATTTATCACTCTTTAACATCCTCAAAAATTTAATTAAGTTAAGATAAGACTAATCAACCTAGAATTCCTTAATATTGCTGCCCTTTTTGTAACATTTGTTAACCTCCAGTCCTTTGCACAATTCCTGTTTCTAAATACTTTTGGGATTTGGCCAAAGTAGACTGGAAATGGCTACTTGATGGTAAATCAGTGTTAGAGCAGTGGGAGGCATTCAAGGAGGAGATAGTGAGGCTACAGCGAGGCCCTGGACATCGTGGACCACTTCCCATATCTTGGGAGCCTCCTATCAACAAGAGCAGGCATTGACGACAAGATCCAACACCGCCTCCAGTGCGCTAGTGCAGCCTTCGGCCGCCTGAGGAAAAGAGTGTTTGAAGACCAGGCCCTCAAAACTGCCACCAAGCTCATGGTCTACAGGACTGAAGTGATATCCGCCCTCCTGTATGGCTCAGAAACATGGACCATGTACAGTGGACACCTCAAGTCGCTGGAGAAATACCACCAACGATGTCTCCGCAAGATCCTACAAATCCCCTGGGAGAACAGAAACACCAACATTAGCGTCCTTGCCCAGGCCAACATCCCCAGCATTGAAGCACTGACCACACTTGATTAGCTCCGCTGGGCAGGCCACATAGTTCGCATGCCAGACACGAGACTCCCAAAGCAAGCGCTCTACTCGGAACTCCTTCACAGCAAACGAGCCAAAGGTGGGCAGCGGAAACATTACAAGGACACCCACAAAGCCTCCCTGAAAAAGTGCAACACCTGGGAGTCCCTGGCCCAAGACTGCCCTAAGTGGAGGAAGTGCATCCGGGAAGGCGCTGAGCACCTCGAGTCTCATCGCTGAGAGCATGCAGAAATCAAACGCAGGCAGTGGAAAGAGCGCGCGGCAAACTAGTCCCACCCACCCCTTCCATCAACGACTATCTGCCCCACCTATGACAGAGATTGTGGTTCTCGTATTGGACTGTACAGCCACCTAAGAACTCATGTTAAGAGTGGAAGCAAATCTTCCTCGTCTCCGAGAGACTGCCCATAATGATGAGTGAGGGTACAGAGCAAGTATGTTCCCTTAAAAAAGGGTGGGGCTAATAAATATAGAGCCCCCAGGATGTCGAGGTACATACAGGATAAGATAAAGACAAACAGGGAAGCTTATGACAGATACTGAGAACTCAATACTTCAGAAACTCTCGATGAGTATAAGAAGAGCAGGAGTGCAATTAAAAAAGATATCAGGAAAGCAAAGAGAGAGCATGAAAGAATGTTGACAAGTAAAATCAGGGAAAACCCAATGATGTTTTATAAATACAGTAAAAGCAAGAGGATAACTAGAGAAAAGAATGGGGCCTATTAGAGACCATAAAGGAAATCTGTGTGTGGAGGCAGAAGACCTGGGCATGATTCTTAATCAATACTTTGCATCTATTTTCACAAAAGAACCGAGCGATGCAGACTTTGAAATGAGGGAGGAGTGTAAAATATTAGATGAGATAAATATAGTGAGAGAGGAAGTATTAAGGGGTTTAGCAACTGTGAATGTGGATAAGTCCCCAGGCCCGATTAAATGTAGCCCAGGCTGTTAAGAGAAGTAAGAGAGGAAATAGCAGAGGCTTTGACCATCATTTTCCAATCCTCTCTGGCTACAGGTGTGGTGCCAGTGGACTTG